>NC_137930.1:69448074-69718230 GCF_963969265.1 Rhamphochromis sp. 'chilingali' | reverse complement strand
ACATTGCTCGTCCCTTCTGATATAAACATTAAAGATATCCGACTGAAAGTTTTCATGTTACATCTACGTCCACAGCACTGGATATATTTTTTCAGAAGCTTAACTCATGAAAGCAGGTTTGCTGACTACATGTTTATGTGGTTTAACCCAGCTGTTTTGTTTTTGCTTCATTTTTTTTAAAATAAAAAATACAGCAAGATTTATTCCTGAAGTCAAAGGAGCTTACAAAGAAAAGCGTCTGGACTTCTTTAAGTTGCTTGAAGACGTTTCACCTCTCATCCAAGAAGCTTCTTCAGTTCTAAGGTCAAATGGTGGAGAGTCCCAGATATAAACCTAGTGGGAGTATCCCCCCACAGAGGGACAAAAGGACCCCCTGATGATCCTCTAATCGCCTGAGCCAAGGTGTGAAAACGGGTGTAGGTCACAATCAACCAGAGTTTCAGGTGAGCTCATTGTGAAACCTGGCCCCACCTTGTCATGTGATTTCCTGAGGTCAGATGGCCCAGGATGTGAGTGGGTGTTAAGGCATCTGGGAAGAATCTCAAATCTGGATTATAGATGGCAGACAGTTGGTGTCGTAAACCACCGCCTCTGTTCAAAGATGGCCCTGAAATGACCTTCACTTTGACTGTTGTCTAAAAGTGAAGGTCAGGTTTTCAAATGTGACAAAAGTGACATTTCTTTCAAGCTCCCCTGTTGCTGAAACAGATATGACTATAAAAATGGGTTATAGAAATGGTCTGGGTGCTTATGGTACCACTGTTTACTAAAGTTAGAGTATCATTAGAGTAGCAGTTTTGTAAACTTGACTTGAATCAAAGTATGTTGTGATGGGATTGGACCAACTATGAAGCTGATGACTGTTTGCACCACAACCGTGTTTGAAAATAAATGTCTTTGTGCCAGATCAGTGTACTTCAGTGTACTTCATGTTGGGAAATATTAAATATACTAAGAGAGTAAAAACGCTACCACCTACATTTTTGTAGAAACAACATGGGAAATAAATACGATGCACTATGTTCAGCGAGTAAATAATCCATCCATCCATCCATCCCTGCTTTATCCGGGGCCGGGTGCGGGGGCAACAGCCTAAGAAGAGAAGCCCAGACCTCCCTCTCCCCAGCCACTTCCTCCAGCTTATCCGGGGGAACACCAAGGCATTCCCAGGCCAGCAGAGAGATATAATCTCTCCAGCGTGTCCTGGGTCTGCCCCGGGGCCTCCTCCCGGTGGGACATGCCTGGAACACCTCACCCAGGAGGCGTCCAGGGGGCATCCTTATCAGATGCCCAAACCACCTCAGCTGGCTCCTTTCGATGTGGAGCAGCAGCGGCTCTACTCTGAGCCCCTCCCGGATGGCCGAACTTCTCACCCTATCTCTAAGGGAGAGGCCAGCCACCCTTCGGAGGAAGCTCATTTCCGCCGCTTGTATCCGCGATCTCGTTCTTTCCGTCACTAGCCACAGCTCGTGGCCATAGGTGAGGGTAGGGACGTAGATCGACCGGTAAATTGAGAGCTTCGCTTTTACACTCAGCTCCCTCTTCACCACGACGGACCCCAGCACTAATCCGTCTGTCTATCTCCGGGTCCCTTCCCCCATCACTCGCGAACAAGACCCGAGATACTTGAACTCCTCCACTTTGGGCAGGAACTCATCCCCGACCCGGAGTGGACACTCCACCCTTTTCCGGCTGAGAACCATGGCCTCAGATTTGGAGGTGCTGATCCTCATTCCCGCTGCTTCACACTCGGCTGTGAACCGTCCCAGTGCGAGCTGGAGGCCCTCACCCGATGAAGCAAAAAGAACCACATCATCCGCGAAAAGCAGAGATGAGATTCTGAGGCCACCAAAGTTAAAGCCCTCCGCCACTTGGCTGCGCCTAGAAATCGGTGACAAAGGGCAGCCCTGGCGGAGCCCATCACCCACCTCGAACAAGTCCGACTTATTGCCGGCAATGCGAACCAAGCTCTTGCAACGGTTGTATAGGGATCGAATGGTGCGTAGCGATGGGCCAGACACCCAATACTCCCGCAGCACCTCCCACAGGACACCCCGAGGGACACGGTCGAATGCTTTCTCCAAGTCCACAAAACACATGTAGACTGGTTGGGCAAACTCCCATGCACCCTCAAGTATTCTTGAGAGGATAAAGAGCTGGTCCAGTGTTCCGCGACCAGGACGAAAACTGCATTGTTCCTCCTATATCCGAGGTTCGACTAGCGGACGAACTCTCCTTTCCAGCACCCTGGCATAGACTTTCCCAGGGAGGCTGAGGAGTGTGATCCCCCTGTTGTTGGAACACACCCTCCGGTCCCCCTTCTTAAAAATGGGGACCACCCCGGTCTGCCAGTCCAGGGGTACTGGCCCGGGAGGATGGGCCCATTTCCCCTTTTCAGGCTGGTGGCTGGGCCTCATGGACTAAGGCCCGGCCACCAGGCGCTCACCCTCAGGCATCCTCCCTGGGCCTGGCTCCAGGGCGGGGCCCCGGTAACCCTATATCCCGGGCAGGGTAAATGTTCCCTCAATGTTTTTCTCATAAGGGTCTTCTGAATAGCTCTTTGTCTGGTCCCTCACCCAGGACCAATTTGCCATGGGAGACCCTGCCAGAGGGCAAAAGCCCCCAGACAACAAAGCCCCTGGGTTCCCTGGGACACACAAAACTACTCCACCACGATAAGGTAGCGATTCACGAAAAGGGCGAGTAAATAATCTCTCTTCTAAATCAGTTTCTTCACGTCACCCTAATGCCTGCCCATCATCTGAAAAACCTGACACTGGGATGCCCGCTGGGATTGAAACGATGGGCATAGGCGTGAGTTTCTCAAAATGGGCTTAACTGGAAATTTCTATTTGCAACTTTACATAAATTTGGTTTTGGACCCTCTTTCATAAACTGGTTAAAAATATTATATAACTCCCCAACAGCTTGTGTCAGAACAAATGACCAAACATCCTCCAGCTTCTCTCTTCTGAGGGGCACCAGACAGGGATGCCCACTCTCCCCTTCACTGTTTGCTATTTTTATTGAGCCACTAGCAGCAGCAATTAGACAGGCTACAACAATTAAGGGCATAAAATGTAAGAATATAGAACATAAAATCAGCCTTTATGCAGATGATGTGTTACTTTTTCTCCAAAACTCACAAACCAATATCTCTGGGGTAATTGCATTGATAAATTCCTTCTCAAGTGTCTCAGATTATTCAATTAACTGGTCGAAATCAACAGTTCTTCCGATTAATTTCTCCTTCCATAATTCTTCTCCTTCCCCACTGCAATGTGGAAATATAAAATATTTAGGTATTAATGTCTCTCCTAAACTTTCAGAATTAACTAAATTAAACCACATCCCACTTTTAAAGACAGTAGAAGGCGACCTGGCTAGATGGAAATCTTTACCCATATCACTCATGGGAAGGGTCGCCGCTATAAAAATGATGGTCTTGCCAAAAATAAACTATTTATTTTCAATGATCCCAAATAAGCCATCACAAGATTGGTTCAGATCTCTAGACTCGTATATTTCTAAATTCCTTTGGAAAGATAAACCCCCACGTATCAGCTTAAAAACACTACAAAAGACCAAGGATAAAGGAGGATTAGATCTGCCTAACTTTAATTACTATTTTTTAGCCAACAGGCTTCAGTTCATCTCTAGATGGTTTAAACACACGCTCTTAGATGAACCTTGGATAGATGTAGAACAGGCACTATGTAATAACCTAGAAATTTCAGACCTACCATTTATCAGCTCAAACATCAAACGACATGAATGCTTTAAAAGCATCAATATTAGCTCTTCTCTGACAGCATGGTGGGAGTTTCTAAAAATGACAGAGTCTTCATTAATCCCATGCAAACGTATAATGTCAGGTGTGTTTCCAGAACCACTAAAAACCTATACTGAAAAAGGACAATCTTGACAAGACACAAATGAACAACTACAGGCCGATCTCAAATCTCCCATTTTTAAGTAAGATCATTGAAAAAGCAGTTTCTCTTAGATGAACCTTGGCTAGATGTAGAACAAGCACTTTGCAATAATCTAGAGATCTCAGACCTACCATCCAACAACATGAATGCTTTAAAAGCATCAACATCAGCTCTTCTCTGACAGCATGGTGGGAGTTTCTAAAATTGACGGCGTCTTCATTAATCCCATGCAAATGTACACCTATCTGGAACAATCCGGACATATTACAAAACAATAATATGATAAACTTTTCAGATTGGAGTTGCAAAGGAATTAAATACTTGGAACATATGTGGGAAGGAACAGACTTTATTTCGTTTGACAGACTAGTTACACAATATGGCATCAACAAGAAACGATTTTTGGAATATCAACAAATTAAATCCATAGTAAAAAATAAATTTAATCCCAGTGAAGCTGAATTACAAACACCACCAAGTGTGGTACAATTTTTTAGTCCAAAACCTCCCAAATCATTGTGTAAAATATACAGAATGCTTTCTAAAACAGATGAATCAATATCCCTTCCTATTGCAAAATGGGAAGCGGATTTATCAGTTAACTTAGACCAAAACTTCTGGTCTCAGATTTGCTTAAAAACCTTTCAATGGATCAGAAATCCCAGTTTGCAATTAATACAATACAAAATATTACACAGAGTGCACTATACTGGTCATCGGATGTTCAAGATGGGCTATACGCCTTCCAACAACTGCTCACACTGCACAGCAAATACACCGGACAGTTACATCCACGCTCTTTGGTTCTGTCCACCAGTTCAGAAATTTTGGCGTGAGATATGTGAAGACTTATCAAAGTGTCTGAAATGTAACATTCCAGCCTCCCCTTTAGTATGCTTGCTGGGCAACTTGGATGAGGTCGTTACAGAAATAAACACAGCCCACGTTGTTTTTACTGCCCTATGCATTGCCAAGAAAATGGTCCTCATTAACTGGAAAAATAAAAATAATCTTAATTCTAACCAATATAGAAACCATCTAATAGATCACATTAGTCTTGATACAACATCTGCCATCACATTTGATCAATCCCTTTTGGCTCCTTTGATCGGCTTCATCACCTAGTGGGGGTGGGGGGTCATGGTTTGGTCCTGCCTTCGCTATTGTGGTTGATATGGGGGTAGGGACGGCCTTAGGGCGTCTGGGGAGTCCCTAGGGACGATTCCCTAGAGGGACTAACTTGGGGGATGTGGCCATGACCTGGTTAGGAGCTCTGGGGCTCTTAGATGGTGTTTTCCTTGTGGCTGCGTACAGCGGAGATGGGGGCGGGTCTGTGCTGGCGGACATTGGTTACTGGCCTGGTAGCCTGGCTGCCCCTGGGAGGGTCCGGGACGGGTGTGGAGGCTTGGGGGTCTGGGGGTGCTCCGCCCCCCGGTCTGGGGTGCTGGCTGGGCCTTGGGGGCTTGGGTCCTGGCTGTTGTGTCGCCGGAGCAGTGGGCGGGTGGGTGCAGGGGGGCTCAGCCCCAGTGCAGGGGACCTCTGTTGCATCGGCCCTACTAGGGGGCTCTCTAACTGGTGGGGAGATTGTTATACAGTGGGGCAAAAAAGTATTTAGTCAGCCACCGATTGTGCAAGTTCCCCCACTTAAAATGATGACAGAGGTCAGTAATTTGCACCAGAGGTACACTTCAACTGTGAGAGACAGAATGTGGAAAAAAAATCTATGAATCCACATGGTAGGATTTGTAAAGAATTTATTCGTAAATCAGGGTGGAAAATAAGTATTTGGTCAATAACAAAAATACAACTCAATACTTTGTAACATAACCTTTGTTGGCAATAACAGAGGTCAAACGTTTACTATAGGTCTTTACCAGGTTTGCACACACAGTAGCTGGTATTTTGGCCCATTCCTCCATGCAGATCTTCTCGAGAGCAGTGATGTTTTGGGGCTGTCGCCGAGCAACACGGACTTTCAACTACCGCCACTGATTTTCTATGGGGTTGAGGTCTGGAGACTGGCTAGGCCACTCCAGGACTTTCAAATGCTTCTTACGGAGCCACTCCTTTGTTGCCCGGGCGGTGTGTTTTGGATCATTGTCATGTTGGAAGACCCAGCCTCGTTTCATCTTCAAAGTTCTCACTGATGGAAGGAGGTTTTGGCTCAAAATCTCACGATACATGGCCCCATTCATTCTGTCCTTAACACGGATCAGTCGTCCTGTCCCCTTGGCAGAAAAACAGCCCCATAGCATGATGTTTCCACCCCCATGCTTCACAGTAGGTATGGTGTTCTTGGGATGCAACTCAGTATTCTTCTTCCTCCAAACACGACGAGTTGAGTTTATACCAAAAAGTTCTACTTTGGTTTCATCTGACCACATGACATTCTCCCAATCCTCTGCTGTATCATCCATGTGCTCTCTGGCAAACTTCAGACGGGCCTGGACATGCACTGGCTTCAGCAGGAACATGTCTGGCACTGCGGGATTTGATTCCCTGCCGTTGTAGTGTGTTACTGATGGTGACCTTTGTTACTTTGGTCCCAGCTCTCTGCAGGTCATTCACCAGGTCCCCCCGTGTGGTTCTGGGATCTTTGCTCACCGTTCTCATGATCATTTTGACCCCACGGGATGAGATCTTGCGTGGAGCCCCAGATGGAGGGAGATTATCAGTGGTCTTGTATGTCTTCCATTTTCTGATGATTGCTCCCACAGTTGATTTTTTCACACCAAGCTGCTTGCCTATTGTAGATTCACTCTTCCCAGTCTGGTGCAGGTCTACAATACTTTTCCTGGTGTCCTTCGAAAGCTCTTTGGTCTTGGCCATGGCGGAGTTTGGAGTCTGACTGTTTGAGGCTGTGGACAGGTGTCTTTTATACAGATGATGAGTTCAAACAGGTGCCATTCATACAGGTAACGAGTGGGGGACAGAAAAGCTTCTTACAGAGGACGTTACAGGTCTGTGAGAGCCAGAGATTTTCCTTGTTTGAGGTGACCAAATACTTATTTTCCACCCTAATTTACGAATAAATTCTTTACAAATCCTACCATGTGAATTCATGGATTTTTTTTTTCACATTCTGTCTCTCACAGTTGAAGTGTACCTCTGGTGCAAATTACTGACCTCTGTCATCATTTTAAGTGGGGGAACTTGCACAATCGGTGGCTGACTAAATACTTTTTTGCCCCACTGTATCTTTGCAGGTGGTCTCCTCACTACAGGAGCTCACTCTGCAGGTGGGGGGGAGAGATATAGGAGAGGTGGAGAATGAACTCAACCTGGGTGTCTATTGTCTTGTGTAGTTTGGGAGATGATTGGATGATGGGGTGGGTGCAGTTTTCTATATGTCAGGTTGGGTCTTAGACTCAACCTCTCTGGGAACATCTCAGGCCCTCCAAAGTACGGAGGCCTATCTCCTCTCACCACACTCCCTGCCGGTGGCTGATGCCCTCAGACGTTGGTGTGTTGGTGGTCCTTGTCGTCTGGGGCTGGGCGCTAATGTATGTACCGGCTCACTCCTGGTGGCCGATTGGCGGGGCCGGACGCCTGTGGCCTGGCTGGGCTCTTTCCAGGGGGTGGGATGCCCTCAGGCCTCTGGGCCTGAAGCTCGGTCATCTCTGGCACAGCTGGCTGCCGGCAGAGCCCGCGGGCACGCCACTGCAACCCCCTCTGGCTTCTGCTCTGTAGCTGCGGGCTGACCTCTCCTTTGGGGCTCTACTCAGCTCTTCCCAGGAGGGTGGCACGGTTCCCCCCCCTTTGGTGGTCCTCCTCGGGTCCTTGTACTCTGGGGCCTCTGGATATCTGGGTCCTGGATTTCCTCCATACCTGCTTCATACCCTGGTGGACGGGGCTATGGCCCCCCACACTCCCTAGCAGATCGTTACATGGAGAAACCTTTGGAATGCAAGCATGCTGATCCACACAGGTGTGCACACAGGTGTACACACGGGTGTTCACAGACGCGGGCTACACCTTTCTTGGCTGCTGCCTCAAAGCACATTGTGCGCTGTCTATCTTGCGTGCTGCACAATATCGTTTATTATTCAGTATCTACTGTTATCTACTGCTAGCTAGTTTATTGTGATGGTGCTGTTTTTTTTTTATTATGTTGCTCTTTGTTGTTTGCTTTCTCTTCTGTTTCTCCATACAGGTGACCCAGGTGTTTTGTTTTTTTTTTTGTTTTTTTTTCTTTCTTCCCCCCTTTCTCACCGTCTCTTCTCCCCTTTGGTTTTCTTTCTCTCCCTCTCTTTCTTTCATTCTTTCTCCCTGTCCTATCCTTCAGTCATGTCTGATCCGTTTGTAGCAACTGAAAATAAAATAAATTCATAATTATAATAAAGGTCAATCAAATGGACCAAAATGGCAAGGCCATGATGATCCACTAGGTAAAATAAATCCGCTTGGCATCTTTCTTGGCCTTAAGACAACAATTCTGATGGCTAAAGATCCAAACGGGACAAAAAAAAAAGGGGGGGGCTCATTGAGTGCAGCACGGATAAGATCTTGGAAAGGCTGACGGCTGCCGTGAATACTCGAATAAGATCTCTGAGTGCAGACTGGATTACATCCCTCCTGGGAACACGGCGGGTCTGAGCCCACGCTGGAATGGTAGCGCTGGGCAGGATGGCTGCTGTGTTTGCTTCAGATAACTCCTCACCCCCCACCCAACCCTGTGGCTTGTCACGTGCTCCATAATGTTGTGCTGAGGACATTTATGTGCTTTTTGTGCAGAGGAGTTTTTTTGTTTCCTGTTCTCATGCTGTCCTCCCAGGAGCCCAGTATGAGTAGAGGTCTCTTTTTTTCCTCTTGTACTTTCCCATTGTAGTGTATATTTCAGTGTTTTCTTTTCTGTAACGCTACCGATCTCCGACCTGTATCCCCATGTGATGTCTGTGTTGTGTGTGTAAGGTCGGGGGGGTCCTGGCTGTAGCTCAGGTGGCAGAGCAGGTCAGCCACTAATCAGAAGGTCGGTGGTTCGATCCCAGGCTGCATCCTGGCTGCATGCCAAATATCCTTGGGCAAGATACTAACCCCGTGTTTGCCTACTGGTGGTGGTCAGAGGGCCCGGTGGCGCCTGTGTCCGGCAGCCTCGCCTCTGTCAGTGCGCCCCAGGGCAGCTGTGGCTACAATGTAGCTTGCTATCGCCAGTGTGTGAATGTGTGTGTGAATGGGTGGATGACTGAATGTAGTGTAAAGCGCTTTGGGGTCCTATGGACTAGAAAAGCGCTATACAAATGCAGGCCATTTATTTCACTGCAGGGCAACCTGCACGTGGCGAATAAAGCCTTGATTGATTGATTGACTGTATTTTCTTTGGCGCTGAACAAAAGATCAGCCAACCATACAGAGACTGCCTGATTTATTAGTGTGACTTTAAAATGTTTCCCACATTTGTAGGTTCCCTGTAAGGTAACAATGTTTGTTGAATGTGAATAGGAATGCAGAGGATTAATTTGGGTTTCTAGTGGTTGATTAACTGAATCACAAAATACAAATAGTGGAAAAAAAAGTGTTTTTCTCCAGATGCCATTTACATGCGTGAATAATAATAACTCCTTTTCTCTTGCATCCTCTGCTTGACACAAATATTTGTTTTTCGAGCACTTACTCTTACGTAGTATTTTCCTACCTTGTTTCCAGAGCTTGGCTTTTTTCCCACTAGCACAAGCCTTTATGCCAGTGGTTCTTAACCTGGGTTCGATCGAACCCTAGGGGTTCAGTGAGTCGGTCTCAGGGGTTCGGCAGAGCCTCCACCGTGACATGCAACGCTCATTTTGTGCACCAATAAAAAACATATCTATGTCTTGAATTTGAAAAAAATCATATTTTATTTTTCACTAAAGAGGGGTTCAGTGAATGCGCATATGAAACTGGTGGGGTTCGGTACCGCCAACAAGGTTAAGAACCACTGCTTTATGGAGAAGACAAACTAGAGAAGGGAGAAAAGGAAACGAGAGATAATGCAGAGGGAGCTGTGCTGTGAGATGGCTGCATTCACTACCAAAACCATGGCAACCCATCAGCGTTACCTTGAACCAGACATGGGGGTGCCATTGTACGCAAAGTTTTAAAGGCACATTATTGCATGTAGTTCTCAAAACGTGACATTCAGAAGAGGTAAAGACTAAGAGTGGCAGCGATGTTAGACGTCTGAAATGATCTATGATCAAAACGTCATGTCACGTCATCTTTGAATCCTCTTCATATGTTGCTGCAATGAGCCCATTTTGACCTGTTACATTAAAAAAAAAACTGATATATTAACAGTGGTAAACAGAGCGCCTTGGTTCTCAGTGATTTTCAACTGCTTTTCTTTTAGACTGAGCGCGTGCTGATCTAGGAAAATTAAAATCTCAAGCCTCAATATTTGGATCGTAGATAATTCTATTACTGTAAAACACAATTTCAGTATGTTTTCAAACCCCTATCAATTCAAAACTTGTCTCAGTCAGCTCAGCTTTAAAACAGTTTGCTCTTTGCTGCATCAGCAATAACAAAATAACTACACAAAGGCACAATGATGGCCCAAATCAATGATCTCAAGTGTTCCAGACAAAAAGGATGCATTCAGGATACCTCAGGGTGCTTTATACTATAAGGTACAGACACTTCAATAATTAAACCTATGAATTATTATTATTGGTAAATCTGTTTTTGTCATGTGTTTTGTTGGAAATTAAAATGTAATTACACCTACAAATATTTAAATGCAGGTATACTAGGTTTTAGACAAAGAAATAAATATACTGTTCAGTAAGTGCGGTTACATAATTTCATAGTAGTGCATAAGTAATTTAAAGTAGCGTCTAACTTCTAGCTACATTATAACAGTTACAGAACACCCATCACGCACATTACAAAAAATAAGTATTAAATAAAAGGTGTAAAATAAATCAATTAAATAATTTAATTCTTTCACTGGATAATGTGCCCCATGCCCAGTAAAGCACAGTGTACTTATAATATAAGAACGTTAAGTATCATTCTGTACCTGCAGATACAAACTGCTCATGCGCTACTTAAAGTTGTTTACACATCACTTAAAATCATTCACAAACTATTTAAATTTACTTGCAAATAATTATTTCGTTGTTTCTTGTGAAAAGCTGACCAGTTAAATAAGATTAACACTTTTTATTATTGTGAATTTACTGTGTGTAACAATAGTCTCGTACCTCTAGTGATACCACACAATTAGCCCACAAATACACTTTAAATGGTAAATAAATGGCCTGTATTTATATAGCGCTTTACTAGTCCCTAAGGACCCCAAAGCGCTTTACATATCCAGTCATCCACCCATTCACACACACATTCACACACTGGTGATGGCTACGCTTTAATATCACGCCGACAAAAACGCCTTCCACACCAAGCAGACACGTGGGTTTACAAATGGACGTAATCAACTGCTCTGATCAATAAGACTTTAAATGAAACACACTCATCATTGTATCCTGTGGCTGTGGTACTAGCTGGTGTCATAGTTGAAATGTATAACGGTGGTAAGTGAGTGTGTGACTCTGTGTGTTTGTGTGTTTATCCGACACGTAAAGTAGAACGCTCTCAGCCAGGGTCACAGGGAGCACTTAACACTGACAGAGAGGGAGAGAAGAAGAAGGAGCAGGGAGGTGCAGGCTGTGTGTGGAAGTGGGGTGGGGTGCGTTAATGTTTCAGCCTTCTGGGAGGAAGGTGTTAAATTTCTCATCCTCCAGGTCTGTCACCTGCGGGCATCTGTCTCTCTGTGGTAATTAATGAACTGCACCTACTGAACTGGTGAGATTTTCAACATGGGAATCATACACTGGACAGTCTTGCGATTTGGGTTATGTTGTTAAAACCAGTCACCAGTACGACAGGATGTGGTGATTGCCAAAGACTCTCAAAATGACATATTTTAGTGTTTTCACGTTTGCAGTTCTACTCAGGCACTGAACAAATGTCATGCTAGTTTATTTCTGGATATATAATATAATAAGGCAAGAAAAATGATAGATATTCCTGCTATTGCACCACTGAAAGCCCGTGAACCTCTTCTGTCACTGCAGCAACATTATTGGGTCAAATGCAATAACATGGACCAGCGGTCATTTCCTGAAAGACATCCAACATTATGAAAATAAGGAAGGTATTGCAAGTGATTTCTTGCCCTTGGGGTTTATCTATCAGAGCCAGCAGCCTGTTGTGTCACTGACCTCACGTTAGGCCTGATTTAGGTTATGTGATGACGAGCGTGTGTTTGTTGACCAGCTTGTGTATGCTTCAAGCCTCACAATAACCAGGATAAGAATGCAGTTAAATGGGAGAGATGCTCAGGGTTGCCACAATGTGACAGCCATTTAGGATTAAAGTCAGTAAAAATGTATATTGTAAACTCCTTAACCCAGATAGACGGCATCGTGAAAGACGATACAATAAAGTCTTGAGCAGTGTGAGATTATTATACTATCTTATGCCACGTTATAGCTCTAATTAAAGATTGTGAAATCATTTTGTAGTTTTAGGTTGCATTATACTCCTGACTTAGAAGAAGGTGACAACTATTAGATTTATTAGACTGATTTGTATTACATTAGACTGCTGATTTATTGTGAATGACTGATATTGTTTTATGATGCACTATACTGCTGCTGTCACAGGCTGGGTCTTTGACCCAGCGCTCTGAGCTCATTTTTGTATTTTTCTCATTTTGATATGTGATTCGTTTTTGTGTCATTTCCTATCTAGCTTTAGTTTGGGCAGTTATTGTTTATTGTTCCCTTGGTTTTCTATGTTTGAGTTCTTGCATTATTCATCACGTATTAGGTATGTTAAGTTTGTGTTGTCATGTCTAGTTTTAGTGTTTCCTGTTTTATTCTGACAGTGTCATGTGTTCTTTGGTCATTGTATTTAGTTTCACCCCTCCTGGTCCTGTCATTAGATTCATGTCAGTCAGCTGTTTTCCTCATGTGTCTCCACTTCCCCTGATCACCTCATGTGTGTATTTAAGCCTTCTGTTTTCTGCATGTCATTGTCGGGTCGTCTGTTTACCTCAGTCATAGTCATGTCTGTTATCCTACGTTAGTCTTAGTCATAGTCTTTGCCTGTTTATGCCACCTCAGTCATAGTCATAGTCTTTGCCTGTTATCCCCACCATAGTCATAGTCATAGAACTTCGTAGTATTTGTTTCTTAGTGTTAGAAAGAACAGAACATACTGCACAGGAAGCCAAGGTCATAACTCAGGTGCCGTAAGAGAGAAAGAATGTGGATGTTTAGGTTTCATGACTTTGGAGGGGGGCTGAAGCTATAAGAATGTGGGAACCGGTCAGACACTTCGAGATCTGGCGGACACCCTCCTGTCCACATCTCCCGTCTAGACGTTTTTAATGCTCAAAGTGTTGTATGGAATATGGAATAAAGTGATTGACCAAAGATCAAAGAATTGGGATATTTAACAGCAGTAAGAGGACAGAGTTCAGGAAACGTCTTTGTTTTTAATGTGCTTGGAAAACTGGAACTGATGTCACTGGGTCTGCAGAGTGTACTTAGTATCCTTACCTGCTCATCAGTAATGGTCATCAGATTGGAGGTGTCCTTTGTGGGTCGCTGCAATTTGAAGTCGCATGTTGAATCTGCTCTGAAGAACATCCACAACATGTCCTTTTCCTGATTTCTGGTTCTGATCGCCATGCACAAGGGTCCTTACCATCATGGTCAAAAATGGCACAGCAAAACATAGCTGCCAGCCATAAAATAAAGAAATTAATACATTAAAATTTTATTAATGTGTAGCAGTCGACATATGTCCACTATTTACAATAATAGCCTGTGGTCCAGGTAAAGGTGCCTGGAAAGTAGAGCGACTTGATTTTTTTAAGTTTCTTGAAGATGAGTGGGAGGTGAAATGTCTCAGAGAAACGTAAAGAAATCTATTCGGTTTACTTTCCCTGCTGTCAATTGATAGATGAAGCGCAAGGCATGCTGATAAACTCAAGCTCTCATTGAGTATGTATGTAGGATCATTGAAGGAATTTCTCCTCTCCTGCATGATTTGGTTGATTTTAAAATATTGAATTTTCATGTTTGTAACACTTCAGCTTACTGGCTTAATATGGCAGCCCTGTTGAGCATGAGTGGGCTCTACCAGCAGCAAACAAAGGCCTCCTAATTAGTAACTGGCAGGCCATTATACCTAGCTGCTGACAAGCCACACCCTGCCAGGAGTCCTTCCCAAAACACAGTCAGCCCTATAAACATCTATTGCTCCAATCCATCGATAACCCTATATTTAAATTTAAAACATACAAACCTAAAAATCCCAAATGTCACCAAAAATTCCCAAGCATCTTCCTCACCCTCTCCCTTTAAATAGTGTTCACAGCCCTGGGACACACAAATAAACTAAAAATTAGCACATGTATTTACAACAACTGCACAAATAGAATCACACGTACCTAAAACCATGAAAATCGATGAAATGATCTCTTTATCTTACAGCGTCTGTCCTTAGCTCTTATGTGAAAGCATGTACGCATCCACTATTAGTTAAAAAAACAGCAATCCAAATTACTCTAAACAAGTAACTCTTTGTTATAATTGCATCAAATTGAAGTCAAATCAGGAGATGTGACACCTTCAGGTTGAGGTTTCCCTCCTGAGATCTTCACCACGTCTCATCCACAATCTCTGTGATTTGCACATCTTATAAAAAACATCTTCTCTTGATGATTTTCATATAATTTCATCTACGTTTCACAATAAAACGACACACATTTAGTCACAGAGACCTGAGAAACTGCAGTCAGTGTGCTCTATACATGAAATGCAAGAAAATAACTTGAGGGTGAAAAAACAACAATAACAGCAGGAGTCACAAAAGGACTCAAAATACGACATGAACAATGGTAGGCAAGTTCAGTATTAGTATATCTAGAAATATAAATAAAGAGTTAATTAAAGAGAGGGAGAATGACTGAGATTAAGAGCAGAGGACAGGGAGGGAAGCAGGTATGAAGAGAAAGCAGAGACAGTAAAGGGGTGAAATAGGAGGAGAGTTTGTGGTGTTCCACTCGGGCTGGGGAGGGAAAGAGCTGTGGAGGCCAGAAAAACAAGCAGACAATAAACAGATCGAAGGAGAGAGGAGAGAAAAACAGGCTGAGAGGGAGAAATAGGCACGGAGGGCTGGAGGCAAGCTCAGCATGAACTGCAGAGAGGAGACAGTGACAGACGAAGGGAGGAAACAAATGGAGAGAACATTAGCAATAAAGAGGATAAACTAACATAAAAATAAAAACCAGGGAGATGAAAGACAAGAGGCTGAAAAATTAAAATGTTTGTTATTGTTGTCTCTTCATTTCTAGTGTCAGAGCAAATTGTTGTGCATGTTAGCAAAGTCAACAAACTAAATAAAAAGACAAGTGGAGATGAGAAGACAAAGAAATGTTAATGTTCGATAAACCAAAGCTGAGAGAGGAGGAGATCGCTGTGAAAGGCAGCTACGGAGACGCATAACGGCTGAGGAGGCGAGTGAGACGATCAAGGTGAGCAGAAGAGAAACAGAATGATGAAGAAAAATAAAATAATCCAGAGAGATGGCTGAATTGGCTGTCAGAGCTCTGCTATCTTTATTACTTTTCTATAGAGCTGTTTGGAGGGAACAAAAGGAGAGTCTGTCTTCAATGTGTGTGGGTCCTGGGCGCCCAAGGCTGCCAGGAACCCGAGTGTTTGTGTGTGCGCACACAAAAGCCACACAGACGCAGGAACATGGTGCTTGTGCTTGCTGCTGGGGTCTTTTCATTGGAACCCAAGGCTCAACCTTCAGCTAACATAAGAGAAACACAAGGCCAGCAGGGCTGAATAGCACACACACACACACACACACACACACACACACACACACACACACACACACACACACACACCTACGCCTCCTCTCCATCACTCCCTCCTTCTATCTCTCTATTCTCATAAAGTTTTCCTGTCCAGTCGTTCTTCTGCAGCGATGATGGCGGCCCTATGTTATAGATTTTCTTTGTTTTGTGTTTTTGTCGTTTCCTTTGCAGTGTGCAAAAACATCAAGTCTATCCACAAGTTTCAGTTAGGCACAAAATAATAGTAAGACTGCCTATAAAAGATGGATTTAATTACTGTGGCATCGTTCATATTTCAGCTTTGAAGCCTCGAAACACAGCCGACAGCACGTCAATTTTTGGGGGGGCTAGAAGTGACCATGTTTGGTGGTGATGGTGAAGTTATCAGACGACTCAAGCAAGCAACAGAGTAATAAAATGGCAGATTTATGACCAACCATAAAACCTACAAAAGTTAAAAGACCCATTCTACTTTTAAATTCTACACAATAAGCCAACGTTTAGACATTTAGGACTAAATTAGCTGCAAAGGCATTTTCTGTATTAGCATCTTTATTTCTGGTGTATAGTTAAACATATGGGAGTCTACTGTCTGGATTTCAGAGCTGGGGTAGCCACACGAGGACACTGCTAAAAGAAAAAGAAAAAGCACCACAGATGCACAGAATGTGTTCATTGTGCAAACAGGTACCAGCAACCGTGTATGGCCTGGTTTCATTTTGCATTCAGTCCAAAATTCCCCCAAATTGTGACTCAACCTTATTCTAAGTACCTGTCATAAACTTTGAGGAGAGTTACATTCGAGGTAAAAACCACCTTTGATACTGTCGGTGAAACATACTTATTTGCCCAGGCTGGATGAAGACTTCTTCCAAATGGTCCTTAGATAATTAGCTGCTATTCATGTTCCCAATGTGTTCAATAGCTGATTTGGTGACTCATTCATTCACCTCCAGTGGACGTTATTCTGATTTCTAAAAGCTCTTAAAATTTAGAGCTTCCTAAAGCCTTCCAATCTGAGCGTATGCGTGTGAGAGAGAAGGTTTTTAATGTTTGTGCGTATGATACAGAGAGGAGGAGGACAGATGATACAAACAGAGCAGTTTTACATTTCCAGCCAGCTGCTAATCGGACATCAAAAACACAGAGGGAGAGTTGTGTTCTATCAAGTGGCAACTGACCACCGTGAGAGTGCGTGTATGTGTGTAAAGGGAAAAGACGGGTGATAGTTTAGCTGATTGTGCTTGATACACACACCTGTTTCACTTTACTCTCATCTTGAGTGTTATCTGTCTTCTTCTTCATCAGCCCCTCCTCTCTACTTCAACCCCTCGCTCTAAGGAGTGGGTGTGCTCTCTGCTGTCCTTCTCCAATCTCTCTCCTCAGTGTGTGTCCACTGCTGCCATGGACACACACACACACACACACACACACACACACACACACACACACACACACACACACACACACACACACACACACACACACACACACCTCTTCAGCACCTTTCTCCTGCCTCCTCTGTCCTCCTTCCTACCACCTTCTCCTTGCTCTCCTCCACCTTGTCTGTTCTCACTTCTCTTCATTAAGCCTCCACCATCTCCTCTTTGCCCCCTGCTTAGTGCTCACTTATCAAAGCTACATTCAAAGCACAGGAGGAGATCGGAGGAGAGATGGGTCAGATAAGACCAATAAGTAAGGAGTGCGTGTGTACGACAAAAACAAGTGCGCATCTCTGCTGATGGTTGTGCGTGTGCCTCCCTATCTATGTCTGCATGTGTGACTTCTCTAAGTGTGCGATTGGTGTATTCTCTTCCTTGCCTGGGGCGATGCAAAGCGGGCACAGAATCCAAAACAGCTTTACCCTCTGACTGCATCAGTAGAAAGCAATTACACAGAGACAGGCATGAGGCACCACCTCAGACAACCTGCACATGCAGAGGCTCCACAGTCCGGTGCCTTTGATCCAAGAAACGACTTTATGACAAAGAAATTTCAATGTTGCGTTTTTCATGACCCTAAACAAACATTTTGCACAAAAGTCTGACATGAGGAGCTTCACTAAAAGAAATTTCATTGATTTTCATTTAATTGTAAGTGTAAATGTACATGTTACACAAGCTGTAAAACACATGAATGAGCCTCGACATCACTGCTGGAAAGCCACTGAATATACTCTGGTTTAGTTTTGAGGGATTTGTAGTTTATTTAGGTATTTTGATTTTATTCTGCTTCATGCTACTGTGCTACTATACTTCAAGCAGTGTTAGCAAGGTATTGGAAAAATACAAAATAAACATAAAATCAGACATAGTTGTCAAATGTCATGTATAACTTCTGGTCAAAGGCCATCCATAATAATAATATTAATAGATCGTATATGCAGTGTTGGGAAGGTTACTTTTAAAATGTATTCCATTACAGAATACAGAATACATGCCCCAAAATGTATTCTGTAACGTATTCCGTTACGTTACTCAATGACAGTAACATATTCTGAATACTTTGGATTACTTAATATATTATCATGCTTTTTACAACAACGTGAATGTACTATTGCTGTGTGATTTATTACTATTACTGAAGGTCCGCGACTCCGAACTGTAGTAAAGGGACCTCTGACTAATACGGCGGGGTCCCTGTCGGCTCGTAGCTGAAAAATAGCTTTACTTTGTTGTGTGGGTCAACTTTTCTTGCGAGAGACAGAGAGAGGCGTTGAAAGACTGCTCCAACAGAACTTATTGTTTTCGGAGGAAAACACGAACACAGTGTACAGTCGAGTCTTAATAGCTTACTTACAACTGGGCTCGTCAGGCTCTCTTCTTGGCTGCAGTGGTTATTATTATATTTACATGCTTCCAGCTCCCGTTTTTCCTCGATGACAACTCGTACCTTTCCACTCCCCTTTTTCTCCCTCCTCGCGCTCACAGACACATAATGTGTATGGCAGTCCATTCTCCCTGCAGCACGGACTACACTGCCCATGATGCTACATTCTTTAGAGCTATGCTTGTACCATTCTGCCTGTTAGCTTAGCACAACAACAACAACAACAACGAAAAGGCGCTCTCTCACCCAGGAAACACACAGTCGCAGAGAGAGAGAGAGAGCGTCGCCCTGTAACCATGGCAACCATAACGCTGCCGCCTGGAACAACAGAACGTAGCTGTCAAACAAAACCCAAACAGTCCTGACCCGCGACAACATGAAACAGGAAAGTACCGCAGTGTAATCCATTTATTTCAACAAAGTAACTGTATTCTGAATACCACCTTTTTAAACGGTAACTGTAACGGAATATAGTTACTCATATTTTGTATTTTAAATACGTAACGGCGGTACATGTATTCCGTTACTCCCCAACACTGCGTATATGGCAATATAAAAATGAAATGAAATGAAATGAAACTGAAGATCTGTAAAATGTGATATGATGAAGCTTTGTCGATTTTCATACTAAACAAGATCATATATTAACATGAATATAAATGATAAAGGTACAACAAAATGATCTGACTCCTTAAAGTCAAGACAAGCAACGGACTTGAGTTAGTTTTCAAAACTCTGGAGAGAAATCAATAAAACATGTCGGATTTCAGTTTGGGCGATATCTGCTAACGGTAGTTTCTTCGTGCACCGATGGACAGCGCTTTTAGATTGCCGTTTGTTTATTACCATTTACACGTATGCAGTGATTTTACCATCGAATTCAAACTTTACCCAAGAGCAAACCTCAACTCATGTGTTCTAGCTTTCATCACTGGTAATGAAAGCTGGGTCTCTAGCCATGCCAGTTCTCAGTGCAAAGGTCCACAGTGTCCAGGTGCAGTGTACCCACACAGGACCACAGTTGCTATTTCTTTTGACATTCACAGGGATTTAGCAGCATGAGGAAAGCGGTTATTTATTTCTAATAAATTTCAATGTTTTACTTCAGCATAATACTAAATATAATCACTGTAATAAATAAATATTCAGTCACGTAAGTACGAAAAACTGTCTGCTCATGGTGATGGCCAGCTAATGATCTTGGAGAAGGAGAAGAACCAAGAAGGTTAATGGAGTGGTGATGGACATTAGCCTTTCAATAATGTCCAGTAAGGTAATACAGTGAGGGTGAACTGCCCCCAGAGAAAATGCAGAAGGTGAACCAGAGAGACAGACTGAAGCGCCAAAAGAGCCCTGCCTGTCTGCATCACCTGACCAGTATGTCACCTGGGCCCCCATCAAAAAGATGCAGTTATTTACTGTGAGCAAAGCGAGTCTCTCTTTGTTCAATATAAGATTTGTGCAGTAAAACAGTAATTATCATGTAATACCTTACCGTACTAAGTGGTCCTAAGCCGGATGATGTAAATTGTGCATGAATTTAGTTGCATTACAAAAACTTGCTGACATCTCAGCTTGTTGTGCCATCGTGACTTTAGGTGCACCTCTGACCACAGCATGGTGCATGATATTCACTCAACTGGCAAATAACTGATGAAGGAACAAAACATATGAACACACACCTGCTGTGGACACTATCTGCTTTCACTTAAGTGAGTGCTATCACTAACTCACTTGCAATTCTACTTCAATGTGCAAACTTGAAACAGTATTGGAAGATGCTTTTGTTGGGATGGTTGTTCCTCTCACCCAGGGAGTCAAATAGAGATGGCGGCAGCAGTATTTGATGGTGCTGTTTAAGAGAGCAATAAAGTCTGCATTAGGCTGCGGGAGGAGGAGCAGTTTCATGCCATAAATCACAAGTTTGTCAGTTGAGTTAAAATGCATCACAACAATAACATGGCAGGTTAAAAATTAGCACAGCAAGGCAAAGGGGCTGTGGTGAGGCGTGGTCGGCAATGCCGTGCGGACGCACCTGCACGGCATCCACAATCGCGCCCGTCATGGTAAAAAACGGGGGAGCAGGGGTTGTGTGTTATAAGCTGTGGTGTGATGGCAGCTTAAGAGCTGCAGCCGATGACAATAAATGGCTCTAAATGATGATCTGTGCTCCCGCCGTGCCTTATTCACACCATACTGGTGCCGAAACCCAGGACGCGGCACGGCGGGCCTACAAACGAGCCAGAGAGAGGAGCTGGCCTAGAGGGTGGCCAGCGGGAAGAGCTGCGGGTCCAGACCAAGTGTCACCTGGAGAGAACCTGGCAATGCTCCAAGCCTGGTCAGCATCGCCGCCGCCACCCCCGCCGGTGTATCCTGATGGTGGGGAAGCAGTGGAGGAGCCGCGAGAGGCACCTCAGCAGCCGGAGGTGGCAGACGAGGCGCGCGGGGATCTGCGCCTGCCAGAGGAGGGGGAACAGCCGGGTGAAGGGTTGCTCCTCCCGGGAGCGGTGGAGGAGCCGCTCCAACTGGAGGTGGCGGACGAGGCGCGCGAGGGTCTGCACTGGCCGGAGGAAGAGGAGCCGCACGAGGGGCTGCTCGAGCCGGGAGCGGCGGCGGTGGTGACTGAGGAGACGAAGGTCCCTGTGCCAGGGGATCCTGATCTATTGGACCTGGCGTGCGCCAACCTCACCTCCACTAGAGGCCGGTGCATGCCGGACATCTGCCCAGCCGCCCGTGAGCAAGGGCTCACAACCGTGCCTGCAGGGTTGTGCCAGCTCGCCAGGTGGCCGACCTCCGGACCAGCATCTTCCAGCTCTTCCCGCCGCCGCTGGAGGCTTGGGCGGCCTCCGGAAAAGACACGGTCCTGTCACCGGGTTGGAAACCGGTTGGGAGGAGTAGGTTCGGCTGGATGGCTCCCTGGCCTCAATCAGGCGATGGGGGTGTGTGGTGAGCAGTGTTGGTCAAGTTACTTGAAAAAAGTAATCAGTAACTAATTACTGATTACCTCCCCAAAAAAGCAATCCCATTACTTTACTGATTACTTATTTTCAAAAGTAATTAATTACTTAGTTACTTAGTTACTTTTTAAAAACACGATTTACACCCTGAAGAGGTGATAAAGTGATAGATCTTTCAGCCCAATTCTACTTTTTCTACATAATCCATCATACAAAATGTAATCAAATGGAAAAGTCTCTTTTTAAAACTTGTTTCTCTGACTGGAAGAAATTAGTTTAACATTTAAACCTATTTTCTGCACATTCCAGCACATAAAATAAAATATTTTTGTGTTTACACTCAGTCTTTCAAATAGATGCAAGTAAAACACAGCAGAAAATAAATAAAGTCAAAGACTCAGCGGTGCTGTTGCTCTATTTTCACCTGTAAAGCAGGAGTGGGGTAGGCGGAGGTTTACCCTGGTGCAGGTGTGCCGCGGTCAGTGGAAGAATCCGCGAGTTTCTCTGTGAGTTTCCCATTACGTCGTAGCTACTCGGTGCTTGTTGGAAGTTTAGGGGTTTTTTCGCTGTAAAAATACGTTTTCTTCCCACGCACAGCGGACACTAATGTTTTTGTCACTTTTTATGGAATCAAACTCAAAGTAAGGTCAGTACTTCCACGCTTTAAACGCTGCACGCTCATACTCTCTCCCACAATCGATATATGATCCATTGTTGATCTGCACACAGCTGTTGTCACGAATGGCGCACTCGCTTACGTCACTGTCATGAGACACTCTCGCAAAAAATCACGGTTGGTAAAAAAAATCATGGTAAAACACGGAGGAGCAGGGGTTGTGTGTTGTCAGTCGTGGTGTGATGTGTGGCTGGCAGCTTTAGAGCTGCAGCCAATGACGATTAATGGCTCTAAATGATGATCGGTGCTCCCGCCGTGCCTTATTCACACCACAGGGGCACTTTGGGATTTAGGAATGAAATGGTGATTTCACATGTGGCTTTTTTTTTTTTGCAGTCACCTTTGACCTTGGTGGCCATGACAGCTTACAGATTTGTATCTGATACAGACTGACGACCTGTCCAAGGTGCACCCACCTTTGCAGCAGATTCCAGACCTCATGGATGGATAGACTCCTCCCACTAAACTGCCTATGCCTCGAACATATTTAATAATAATTTTTGGTTGCATTTATATAGCGCTTTACAATTCCACTATTCATTCACTCTCACATTCACACGCTGGTGGAGGCAGCTACAGTTGTAGCCACAGCTGCCCTGGGGCAGACTGACAGAAGGGCCCCTCTGGCCAACACCAGTAGGCAAGTAGGGTAAAGTGTCCTGTCCAAGGACACAACGACCTGGACAGAGAGCCCGGGGATCGAACCGGCGACCTTCCGGTTACAGATGCGATTCCCAACCCCCTGAGCCACGGTCTTGTAACCACGGTCTTGATTTGTAAACCTGATTCCCTTTTCATTATTTCCTATTGTGGAGCAGGGAAATTATTTTACTGCTATTGTTAAATAATCATCATTATTACCATTGCATTAATAATATAATCTGTAGTTTATATTGCATTCAGGGGTTGAACAGTGTGTGTCTTTCAGAAAGGCTAAAAGTCACAGGCTGACAGGAAACAGGCTTGCAGAGAGTTTGCAGAAGCAGGAAGTTATTTTGAGCAGCAGGCTAAGACGAGGCTTTAACAATGTAACAGATAGCTTTAAGATGGCCTTAAGATGTTTATGATGATGTTAATTTTGTATTTCAGATGCAGTTATAACTATTGTGTACACAATGCATATCTGTGCTTATTTGAGTTGATGTTCAGGTTCTTTAAAGGTCTTAAGCTTCACTGACGTGACTGTTCAGGTGATACATGCTGAGGGAAAACTAGAACATAGAAGGAATTGCAATACATGCTTACAAAACACTTATATATCAGGTCATTTTATATTAAGGTTTTAAGTAGAGGTTCTTGGTTAAAACATTTATTTAGTAGAGGACATACACATAGTCTCAGTGAGCCTCTGGTCTAGTGAAAGGTCAGAAGTGCAACAGGTGAAGAGGTGACACAGAGAGCATGTGAGGTCGTGACACACACACATGAGTTAGATTTATTTAGAGGAGAGAGAGATTAGTCATGTCTCGGCAAGAAAGAGGAACAAGACAAGAACTGAAAGGTAGACAGGAAGTACCAGCCATGAAAATAGAAGATGATCTTCTGGGTTAAAAGTCATTGTGGTGTTGATCTGATCTATGTATAAAATGTATCTGTGACGCATGAAGGGGCGTCAGTAAATCAAACCCTGATGCTATAAAATATCTGTTCATGCTTTGATTAAGTTGAAGACTACTTGCTGTCTGCGTACGGAGTTGTCTTCCCACACGTGTGTGTTCATTAAAATCATTGTTTGACCAAGAGCTTCTGGACCAAGGGTGGTTTGTACTCTCCCTCCTCAAGTTTGAACCTTAACACTATATATTTAATTGTTTGTGTCTCAGTGTTACAGTCTGCGCAGCTACTAGTTAACATTCTGAATTTCCTGTTTAAGCTGAAACCAGAACTTCTAATCAAATATTGAGGTGTTTACAGAATCTCTACTTCACTTCGCTTCACTCATTCACTTTCTTCTCCCTCCCTGTTCTCCTTTCCCTCCACGCCCTGTTCTGTCAATCATCTGCCACAAATTATGCAGATTTCTTCCTTTAAAAACATACTGCATTCAGAATTTCCATCCATCCTTCCTCCCCTCTACACTTCCTTCCATGGATGACCTCAACTTCATTTGCAGAAGCAACATTTCACGCTCACTCCTTCTGTTTTCCTGTCTCGCTCGTTCTCTCTTTAGCATCATTAAAGGTTGGCCTGACAGGGAGGTGTGGTGCAAAGGGTTGAAGGGTGTGTGAATGTATGTGTGGGAGTACGTGTCCGTGTGTCAACATGAGGACAAGATATGCATAATATAATGTAAGAGGGGGATGTGGTACGTGTATAATGGTCTGACATGAACTTTTCTTTTGAACCTTTCGACCTTGAAAGGAACTGAGCTGGACTCACTATGTGAGGAAGCTGACCAAGGCCATGCTAATAAAACACTTCCTGCTGGGAAGGCATCGTTTTGTTTTTTTGTCTGTTTGATTTTGGAAAGAGAACAATTTGTGAGTTTTAAAAATATACTTGCATCAACTGCTTGCTGTCGATATTGTTGGTGAATTACACATGTTTACAACAACAGTAATATTTGGAGAGTTCTAACCCGATCAAAGATTCTGTGATGCTGATATCGTAATCTGTTATTGCTCATTTGTAATAAAAAGACAACGTTCTTTAGATATTAAGATTATGAAGCGCCTTGAGGTGACTTTTGTTGTGATTTGGCGCTATATAAATAAAATTGAATTGAATTGAATTGAAGATTCAGTCTCAAATAGATTTTTGTTTTTATTCACTGTAAGAAATTATTCTGCAGAAAAACATCCCCAGCTGTCATGTTTTGCGCTGTGTGGCAGACTTGGTTGGGACTCAAACGCAGGACTTGGAGACAGAATGTTTGACAAAGGGCGGCAGCTTCTGGGAAAAACAAACTAAAAACAAAATACATGAATACTAAAGAAACAAACAAAACAAGACCTAGAACTAAGAAACTCCTGACTGGTGATTAGTGACTGGACAAGACTTGACGTGACTGGAGAACATGGAACTGCACACGACACACAGCAGCGTGGAGGATGCGACAACAAACAGGGAAAGACCGAGGACTTACATGCAGCGGCAGGATAACAAGAGGATGGGGAACAGGTGGAAACACAGCTGGGACTAACAAATTTCCCACGTGTGGGACTAATAAAGGTTATCTTATCTTATCTTATCTTATCTTAATCAGACATAACAAAGGAGAAGCAAAACTGAACCCACCAACAAAGGACGCGAGACTGTCAAAGTAAAACATGACATACGCACAAGGACACGGACTGGACACCGAGACGAGACTGACTGGATATGAAACATGTACCACAGCGAGAACACAGTGACTGAAACTAGAAGTTAGAACAATAAATATAACATCAAGAGAACAAATATAAATTCAACACAAAACATCACAGATCCAGTGCCGTGACACCGGTGTCATAGGTGTTTAAGGCTAAGCTCATTTCAAACGTTTCAAACAATCATATGTATGTTATAGCTGCTCAGTGAGAACTACTGTCCTCTGAAAAAACTGCTATTAATGAATTCAGAAAAGCAAGCCTACATCTTAGTTAATTGTTGATGATGCTATTATTGATCATGAAACTGACCTCATGGCCCATTGTTAATCACTGGTGATAGTTTCAGTCATTGTGTAAATATACTCTTTATAAGGTTGGAAACCTACAGACAGCTGGGACTGAAGAATGATCTCCCACTCAAAACATCCAGATGAACAGAATCAACTTTCTGTGATAATGTCAAAGAGGGATGAAAACATACACGATGCTTTATGACAGAACATGTCTTGAGATGAAAGGAGATGGATCACTATGTACATTTTACAAGTGTGGAGAGGCATCCAAACCCTCAAGAAACTACAAAGTCCAGAGCCGCCGCGCGTTGACAGCAGCCTCAAACTCGCAGAGGAGCTCAACAACTTATTTGCTTGGCTTGGTTTGCTCCCTCACGTCTGCAGTTATAAAGTGCTTCGAGTTGATAGTGTCTCAGCACATCAGAAACTCTCTACCCCCCTCCCTTGACAGCCACCAGTTTGCTTACAGAGCAAATTGTTCCACGGAGGATGCCATCACTCTTCACAGAGCGCTGAGCCATCTGGAGAACAGGAGCAGCTCCGTGTAGATGCTCTTTGTGGACTACAGTTTAGCTCACCATAATCCCATCCTCACCACCAAACTGGACCACCTTCAGATCCCCCCTGCCACCTGCTCCTGGATCAAAGATTTCCTCACCAACCGGTCTTAAACAGTCCACCAATCCCCACCCCCCACTGTCACACAGCAGGACTGTGTTCTCGGCCCCCTACTGTACACCCTGACTGCACACTGACCCACCCGACCGATGCCATCATCAAGTATGCCGATGACACGACCGTGGTTGGTCTCATCCCTGATGGAGATGAGACGCCGTACAGGGCGGAGGTAGAAAACCTGTCCCGCCGAACGTCCTTAAAACCAAAGAACTCATATTGGACTACAGGAGGCAGAGACCGGCCATCACCAGATCCACCTGTCTCAGGTAAACCAAGGCCATCACAGGTGACCCCTCACACCCTGCTCACCACACAGCAAATCCAGCATGTCCAAATTAACACTGTCGGATTTGATTTCAACACTATTAAAGTGTCTGTATGGGTCCACACCAGAGAGTGTTAATTTAACTCTTTTTGGAGAGTTGGTACGTTAACTCTGATTTAGTGTTAAACACCAAATCTGTCTGGAGTTGATAATTTAACACTTGGTGTTTAGAGTTTATATATTAACTCTCAAAGAGTATTTTAGTTTAACTACGTAAGAGTTATCTTCTAATTCATCTAAAAAGCGGGAATTTTACTGTTCTGAACTTCTAGAAATTTCTTCTGGAAATAAACATTTACTAAAAAGATGCAATGGTTTTTGAAAAACATTTATTCTGAACTGTGCACCACAATTTCAAAACATTTTCTGAAAGATGTAACAGTGTACATGTTCTCACTTTCATTAGAATTTTGTTTATCAAAAGGTCTGACATGGTAAATGCAAATAACAGCATTCTCATCACTTATTTCTTCAATACAATATGCATGTCCTTCATTCATCCCTTTGTGGAACTTCAACGCACTTCTGCTCTCCCCCATATTCCATCTTCACAAGCATATCCTGTGCAGAGATTGAATAAAAATTAGTTGACACTAATTAATGGCACAAATAATCCAGTAAACAATTGCAGCACAGTAAAAAAAAAAAAGGAATCCTCTTTGAGCCATTACTTGTGTAAAGTATTTTCCCAAAAGACAAAGACACAGGCAACAGGTAATACTGAACTAAATGTAAAACCTCAACCTTTTTCTTTTTTACCTAAACCGTGTGCACAAAACTCTGGAGGGATCTATGCTAACGTAGAATCCAGTCAGGACGTCTGCTACTTGTCAGGGTTCCTGGGTCGTTGACCCAGTGATTTCAGTTTGTTCATGTTCAGTTTAGTTCGCCACATTAATGTTCTCACTTCCTGTTTTTTCCCCGTGTCAGCTTGTCTCTCGTGTCATTAGTCAGATTATGTTCAGCCCTGTACTCACCTGTTTCCAATCATTGTCATCATTCAACCTGTGTATTTAAGTTCCTCGGTTTCACCAGTTCTCTGTCGTGTCATTGATATTGATGTTCATGTCGTCCCTCCGTCTGTATGTTCAGTTAGTCAGCCAGCCATTCTTCCAGTCTTTCAGCCAGCCAGTCACTCCATCGTTCCTGCTTTGTTCATTCGCCCTCCAATAAATCCTCTTCATTTCTGCACCGTGAGTCCAGCGTTTGGGTCATCTCTTCCACGCCTCCACACACAACCTCTGACAGAATGACACGACCCGTGCCAAGAAGACACGCTTTTGACCCAGCAGACTCGGACCTCTACGAGCGGCAGGAGGTAGCGCTCTCCTTGTGGGCGGAAAAGCTCAAGGAGAGACAGCGGCTCTTCGCGGAGCGAGAGCACGTCTTCGAGGGCACTCGCTTGGCTCTGGGCGGGCCTCGGAGACGCCGCGTTCTCCCACCTGCTGCCTCACCTGCACCGGAGCATTTGCAGTTCCCGGTGGTGAGTTCCAGCGACTGTTTTCCACCCTCATTTGACTCTCCACTTCAAACCAATAATAAACCCATCTTTGATTCATGGGACGTTTCCCTCCTAGAGGATGAAGTGGACTGGGAAGAGTTTTTCTGCTCTGCTCCTCCAAAGACTGTAAATAGTGGTGGCAGGAAAACCCGAACATTCTCCAATAAACCTGCCAGTAACACACACACCGTCACTATTTCCACACCCATTATTCAGCCATTTCCCACCAGCACGGGGGCCCAGTCTACACCCACACCAGTGCCAGCTCCCAGGAGGAGGGCAGCTGCGACCCGGTCTACCTCCACACCCGCTTCTGTTTCTCAGGTGGGGGTGACTGGTGTCCAGCCGCCTTCCGTGCCCGTCCCAGCGCCCAGGCCGAGGGCAGCCAGAACCCAGCCTGACCTCCCTAGAGACTTGGAAGAGCTAACCGGTTCACCTGCTACGTCACCACTTCATCCACCTCCTGACCCAGCCTTTCACGCCCTCGCACTATCCCTAGTTAGATTAGCTGAACTGTCCCCTGTCCAGGCACCAGCTTTACTAGCCCAAGCCGTAATTTTATCTCCGTCACTAGCTCAATCTGTAGCTCAGCCAGTAGCCACACCAACCTCAGCTCCGTCGTCAGCCTCACCTACCCCTGTTCATCCCTTAGCATCTCCACTCCAGTCAGTTCCCTCACCTGCTGTTCAGCTTCCACTCCAGTCAGTTCCCTCACCTGTAGTTCAGTCTCCTCCTGCCTTCCAGTCTGTAGCTCAGTCTGCTCCTGTCCAGTCAGTCCAGTCTGCTCCTGTCCCCCAGCCTGTCCAGTCTGTCGTTCACTCTTCTGTAGTCCAGTCTGCCGCCCAGTGCCCTGTAGTCCAGTCGCCTCCTGTTTCCCAGTCGCCTGTCCACCATCCCGTTCAGTTCCCGGACCTGCAGCCACAGCACCCAGAGCCAGCTGTGAGCTCTTCTGCTCCTCAGCCAGGGGTTTCCGCGCCTGCTGGCCCGGCCGCTCCTCAGCCAGGGGTTTCCTCGCCCACTGGCCCTGCCTGTCTCCAGCCAGAGGCTTCCGCGCCTACTGGCCCGGCATCAGACTCAGCTTCAGCTTCGCCTGACCCAGCTTCAGCTTCGCCTGGTCCAGCTTCAGCTTCGCCTGGTCCAGCCTCGGCCTCAGCTTCAGCTTCGCCTGGTCCAGCCTCGCCTTCGCCTGGTCCAGCCTCGCCTTCGCCTGGTCCAGCCTCAGCCTCAGCCTCTGCTTCTGCTTCGCCTGGTCCGGCCTCGGCTTCTGCTTTGCCTGGTCCTACAGCTGCTCCTCAGTCTCCGCCGCCTCCCGAGCCGCCTCCCGAGCCGCCTCCCGAGCCGCCTCCCGAGCCGCCTCCCGAGCCGCCTCCTGCAGCTGCTCCTCGGCCGCCTTCTCCTCGTAACCGGCGCGGTCGACCACCGGACCGGCTGAGTGGCCGCCGTTGCCTTCTGCACGGCCGGACCCCGGACCGCCTTCGCCTGAGTGGCCGCCGTTGCCTTCCGCACGGCCGCCCCCCGGACCGCCTTCACCTGAGTGGCCGCCGTTGCCTTCCGCACGGCCGGCCCCCGGACCAGCGCTGTCGTCGTCGCCGTTGCCTTCCGCCCGGTCGGCCTCCCGAACTGTGTCCACGTCGCCGCCATTGCCTTCCGCGCGGTCGGCCTCCCGAACTGTGTCCACGTCGCCGCTGCCTTCCGCACGGTCGGCCTCCCGAACTCGGGCCACGTCGCCGCCCACCTGAACTGTCTCTGTGTGGACTCCATCCCTCCGTCCTGGGCCCCCTCCGCCCGCCATGTTCTGGTTCTTTTTCTTTTGGCCGTCGGGTGCCGGCCTTTGAAGGGGGGGGGTACTGTCAGGGTTCCTGGGTCGTTGACCCAGTGATTTCATTTTGTTCATGTTCAGTTTAGTTCGCCACATTAATGTTCTCACTTCCTGTTTTTTCCCGTGTCAGCTTGTCTCCCGTGTCATTAGTCAGATTATGTTCAGCCCTGTACTCACCTGTTTCCAATCATTGTCATCATTCAACCTGTGTATTTAAGTTCCTCGGTTTCACCAGTTCTCTGTCGTGTCATTGATGTTGATGTTCATGTCATCCCTCCGTCTGTATGTTCAGTTAGTCAGCCAGCCATTCTTCCAGTCTTTCAGCCAGCCAGTCACTCCATCGTTCCTGCTTTGTTCATTCACCCTCCAATAAATCCTCTTCATTTCTGCACCGTGAGTCCAGCGTTTGGGTCATCTCTTCCACGCCTCCACACACAACCTCTGACACTACTGCTGTTTGCTCGGTTTTGTTATGGGCGATCGTTTTCAGGCTTCAAGTAGCACCATTATACCAACATTTCACATTCTAGACACTGTTTTAGGTGTATTTGACCAAAAATGTGACTGAAAATTCACATGCAAGCTTTTTTCCAAGGCTGTGGTATTTGCCCGCAGACAATACCTTTCAGCTAGCTAAAACAGAATATTATGCTATCAGCGAGCAACATGGCTAATGCCTTTCACACAGCTTTGTCTCAACTCCAAAGAGCCACAGAAGTAAAAGCTCATAATAATAATTGAAACGATCTTTGAAGAAATGACTTACCAAGCATGGCAAACAACTCAAATATGTAGAGCAAAATGTTCTGAAACGGCTTCACTTCAGCTTCGATTGGAGCCTATGGTGCTGGGGTCGGAGTCTGTGAATTTACTCTATTGGTGTCATAGCCCCTGTAGGAGGTCAAGAGTTAATGTCTCCATTGTAACACCTCCAGATTTAACATAGAAACACTCATTTTTAGCACTTGATTTTAACTACTATAATTTTAATTCAATTCTATTTTATTTATATAGCGCCAAATCACAACAAAAGTCGCCTCAAGGCACTTCATAGATACAGAGAAAAACCCAACAATCATATGACCCCCTATGAGCAAGCACTTTGGCGACAGTGGAAAGGAAAAACTCCCTTTTAACAGGAAGAAACCTCTGACAGAACCAGGCTCAGGGAGGGGCGGGGCCATCTGCTGCGACCGGTTGGGGTGAGAGAAGGAAGACGGGATAAAAGACATCCTGTGGAAGAGAGACAGAGGTTAATAACAGATATGATTCAATGCAGAGAGGTCTGTTAATAGACCTTTACACCTCAGAGACATTAAAAGAATGTGACTCTACTTAGAGTAAAATTAACTCTACTTTTGCAAGAAGACTACTAACACCAAAACATTTAACACTTTTGAATTTGCTGTGCTCCTGTTTCACCCGCTGCCCTCTGGTTGGCGGCTCTGGTCAAACAGGTCCCACAGCTGCAGACTCACAAACAGCTTCTTCCCCTGGCCATTCACCCCTGCCCACTCACCTCACTAATCTGAGCCATGGTCTGATTAACCCCCATCACTCAAGTCTTTTCTTTGCACCACTTCCAAGGACTTTCCCCTTTTGTTGTATATATTTCTCCTGTTTGCTATTTATTCCTGCTGCCAACTATTTATGTATTTATATGTATGTCTGTATTATTGCAGGGTCTGTACAACATACAGTGCCCTGAGATGACTGTTGTTATTTGATGCAATATAAATAAAATTGAATGAATTAATCATATCGGCTGCTCCAAAAAAAGAGGAAACAAGCAATCACTAAAAATGTATGTAGTGGGTATTATAAATGATGTACAATGGAAGAAATGAGGAAAAGTTTTGACAAAAGACTATTCAAAACATTTAGTGGTATAAAAATAGGAAGTAACTGGCAGTCCCAGACCAGTAGCCTGTGTGCCAGCCACTGCCATAAATATTTAGTTCCAAGTGAAAAGAGCAGAGAGCATTTCAGAAGAAAGAACTTCCTTTCTGCAAATCTGACTGCCACGCAAAGATACACATGATAGTTTTGTAAGCAGAGACAAGTAGAGACAAGTAGAGCTAAAGCTTTACCACTGGGACTTACCTCGTGATTTTACGCTTTTGAAACCTTGTGATGAACCTTCTGTGCATTAAAATCCTGGTGTTTTTAAACCTCATATGACAAATGAGAGGTTGAACTGAAACTTAGGGATAATCACACTAATTTGTGCTCCTGTGTGAACAATGACCTGGTAATACCTGGTTTGTTTATGAGGATTGTAATGCATGTGGGACACAACAAGTAACTGCTTCTGGAAGCAGAACATCTCCAAGGAAGGTCTATCATAGCGACCCAGCCTGCAAGCATCCCTCGCCAAATGGACCGGAGCTCGTCATCAGGACCACCTGAGTTAGTGGGTGGAGGCTCCAGATTCACTGTGGGCTCTGAGCCAAGCAGGTGTTTCTCCAGCTTCCCCCAGCACTTCAGAGTTATTAGTTAGTGAATGGACCCCATATGCCGTGGGAGTGTCTGTTCGGGTGTGGTCCAGGTTCCTGTTGCCTGTCCCCTAGGGTGGAGTTGGCCAGCTCATCACCTGCTTCCAATTTCCGGGCCTCTATCTGGAGGGTTTTTAGGCCAGCGCTGCCTGCCACTCCTTGCCAGTTCGTCCTGCTACCACTAGTGGTAAACTAGGCCTCCACTGTGTTTGGACTCTGTTTGCCTAGATCGTGGGTAAATGTGTTCTCCGTCTCCTGTGTTCTCTAGATACATCTCCCGTCGTGCTCATCAGCAGCGCTGGCTCTGTTTCCACTCCATTCTCCAGTCTGCCTAGAACCCTAAGACTACACACTCACCTTCTCCTCGGCCTGCCCTCCAGCCCGTCCTTCAACAGTGGATCTCTCTCCCCTGGACACCCTGGAACCTGGACCAGCTTCCCCACATTCTCAGCCATCCCTGGGACGCTCCCACGGCAACCCCTCCCCTGCCTAATAGTTGGTGTCTTCAAGTAAGCACAAGACTCTCCACTAGTACCACTCACCTCAGCCCTTTAATTGTTAACCAGATCAGTAAAACCTCTCTCCTGTGTTTGCAGAAGTTCCCGCCCTTGTTCTCCTTGTGTCCCACGTCCGTTTCCTCGTCCTCTGGTCTCCCTCAGTTCCTGCAAATAGTTTCTGTTAGACCCAGCCTTGTTTAAGTACCTTTTTTCCTTCCAAATAAATTGTACATAGTTCGAGCAATTGAGTCTGGTCTTGAGTCCACAGCATCCTTGTTTGTGACACCCAGTGACAGTGGCGGAGAATGGAAGCAGCTCCTGCCTCAGATGTTTGCTTCTAGGCCACTGATCCTTATAGTGAGAGAGTCATCACAATAAATGGACCCTCTGCAGTTACAGTGGGACCAAACCACAGAAACATGGTATAGTCCAGATTAAAGGACCATCCCATAGTCTCACAGATGAGGGTAGGAGGCACAAGTCAAAGAAAATAGTCTAGAGGACGAGCGAGTGGTGGCATTGATCCAAAATCTAAGAGCTGAGTTTGTTTTAGCAAACCTGCTACTAGCAAGACAGAGTGAGTTTAGTCTGTGCTGACAGTGCACACAACTGCCACCTTTACAATCCACAGAAAGGTCAGGCAAAAACCACCAAGAGTCAAATAATGGGAAGTAAGTAGTTTCAAAACTATGAAGTAAGTGTAGTGAAGTGTTGCACGGCTGTGATAATACTATGACATCATAACCAGACCTTATATACACCTATATATACATTAAATCACTGCAGAGACATGAGAGATACCAAGGGAACTGAGAAAAATCATTCGTTCACACTAACTGTTATGAAACTGTCAAAATATCTACTATAGTCAGTGTAATATAATAACAATGAAAGACACTTATTTATGATGTTGTTTTCACATTGTTTCCATGCAGTCTAAAGTAAGTCTTTCCTTTTTGGTCAGAGTAAAGACTCACAACGCTACTCATCATAGATGACACCAGCAACATTTAAGCATCTCTTTCTCGCTCTTTCACACACATACATGCAGATATCCACAGATACTTGTAATTTCATTACCTTAGGACGGATTATAAATGCATGGCTAAACTATGCACTCTGACCCTCAACACCATCTCCCCTCCATGTTTTCGTATTGGTGTGTTTTCACTTACACAACCCTGAATACAAAATTACAAATGTCTGACAGAGAAGATCCGGCCTCGCAAGGCCATGTACATGTTTTTAATGAAGGACAGGGTTGCGAGGATTAAAGACAGACAAAATTACAAAGATAACATTGGTGCAGAAGGAAAGAACAAAGTAAGGAGAGACAGACCCAGTACATCCCACCACTACTCTCTCCTCACCACTTTTATTCTATTTTGTCAGCTACTCACATTTTAGCTTTAGGTGATTTTAACAACATTCATTAAAACTTCAGAAAAAAAATAAGCTTAAGCTGATATCATCGTTATCATCTAAAAAGTCACTTTAATGTGGCTGATCGCATGATGAATATGATAGAGTGACAACATCAGAAATAATATGATCGTAAAATGTTAGAATTCATTCATTATTCACATTGATTGAATCTGATAGCGATCAAAAACTTAAATATCAGTGCACCAGTGTCTGTCCACATAATATTTTGTTGCCGCTATTCTGTCAGGTTATAATTTTATGAATTATTTTGACTTTTAAAACTCTATGTCAAAATATAGAAACACACCAGGAACAGTGAAGCTGCATGTGAAGCACATCTCCAGTCTGATTTATAGAACAAGAGGTCCTGTCACCACCTTGAATCACAATGGTCAAGTTGGAGTCTAAGAGAAACACAGCGGACGACAGCGGACTTATTTCACAACAGGAAGTACGTGTCCCTAAAATCCTCCTAATGAGGTCATGTGAGGAATGATTTCTTGGCACATTTAAGGTTAATTAGGGTTTGACTACTATGGCATATCTGTGGATTGTCACTGATCACAAGGATCACTTTAATTCTGAAAGCAGAAATTGCCTCAAAATGACTTTATGAATATCACGTTGTCACGTGTATTTCACTGGCAAACACATGGATACGTCGTACTGAGCAGGGATAACTCAGCAGGTAGAGTGATGACACCATGATCGCAAGGTCGAGGGTTCGAATCCACCTAACGGCTACCCTGAGGTACCCCTCAGCAAGGTACCGTCCCTACACACTGCTCCCCAGGTTCCCAGTAACTGCCCTCTGCTTCACAGAATGAATAGGTTAAATGCAGAGAGGAATTTCCCAACGGTGATCGACAAAGTATACATTATTTTCGTGGCCACAATTTTAGATTCAAAAGGAGAAACAGAGCAGCCAGCTGATCTGTCAGCATGCTTGTGTGTCTGTATGAGCGCTTCTATCCGTCTGGACTCTGACAGCAGGGTATCAGAGCTCACCGACTGCTGCCCCGTACTGATGCTTGACGAATGAACACACACACGCACACAGAATTTTGCCAAGTGTTCACAAAGGTGATTTTTCACCTTATAATTTCTCTTTCTTTGCTCCCTTGTGTGTGTGTGTGTGTGTGTGTGTGTGTGTGTGTGTGTGTGCTCGTGTGTGTGTGTGTGTGTGTGTGTGTGTGTGTGTGTGTGTGTGTGTGTGCTCGTGTGTGTGTGTGTGTGTGTGTGTGTGTGTGCTCATGTGTGTGTGTGTATGTGTGTGTGTGTGTGTGTGTGTGTGTGTGTGTGTGTGTGTGTGTGTGTGTGTGTGTGTGTGTACAGCTGTGCACCGCTGATCTTCCTCTCTTGTGGACAGCTCACACTGAGCAGGTGTGCACAAGCTCTCCTCTATATGTCCTACATACACGCCCACATCCACACACACACAGAGCTGACCGAAGAAAAGGCTTAGAGGAAGAGAAATGAGTTATTATCCTTCTTTCAGCTGCTCTCTTTATGGGTCTCCACAGCGGATCATTTGCCTCCCTCTCATCATTTCCATAACATCCTAACACCAAACCTCTGCATGTCCTCCGTCACTTTATCCATTAACCTCTCATTTATTTTCCTTCTCTCCTCTTTTCCTCCCAACTCCATCTTCACGATCCTTTGTCCAATATATACTCTAGATCTCCTCTCCACATGTCCAAACCATCTCAGCCTCGCTTTCTAAAGGCTGGTTTGTCTCCAAAAACTCAACCTGAGCTGTCCCTCTGATGTGCTCCAGGATTTCTAAAACTGTCCATCTTTAACTCTGTCACCTCCAGATCACCATCCTGTCTCCAAACTGTCTTTGTAAGTCTTCCCTTTCACTCTTGCTGCTATCCTATCACAAATCAACCTTGACTCTCAACTCCAGCCACTCCACTGTTGTGCACTGTCTTTAGATGTTTGACCTCAGGTATTTAAACTCATCTGTCTTCACTGTCTCTACTCCTTGCATCTTCACCTTTCAGCCTGTCTCTCTCTGTTGTTCACACACATGTATTTTGTCTTGCTTCTACGAACATTCAGTCCTCTTCTTTCCAGTGAATATCTCCACCTGCTCCATACTCTTACCATCAGTGTTGGTCAAGTTACTTGAAAAAAGTAATCAGTAACTAATTACTGATTACTTCCCCAAAAAAGTAATCCCGTTACTTTACTGATTACTTATTTTCAAAAGTAATTAATTACTTAGTTACTTAGTTACTTTTTAAAAACACGATTTACAACCTGAAGAGGTGATAAAGTGATAGATCTTTCAGTCCAATTCTACTTTTTCTGCATAATCCATCATACAAAATGTAATCAAATGGAAAAGTCTCTTTTTAAAGATAAGATAAGATAAGATAACCTTTATTAGTCCCACACGTGGGAAATTTGTTTTGTCACAGCAGGAAGTGGACAGTGCAAAAGTTATGAGGCAAAAATTAGAATACAATAAGAATAAATACAGTACACAACTGTACAGAATAGAATAAAATAAAATACTATATACAGTAGAATAAAATAAAATAAATATACAATAAGATAAAAATAGAATACAAATACAAATACTATATACAACTGAGTAAAAATACAACGATGACAGAAAGGATTATTGCACTTGGTATTATTGCATATGTATGGATGTGTGTGCTTGATCAGTTAAAGTCTTTATTATGGAGTCTGACAGCAGTGGGGAGGAAAGACCTGCGAAATCTCTCCGTCCCACACCGTGGGTGCCGCAGTCTCCCACTGAAGGAGCTGCTCAGTGCTGTCACAGTCTGCTGCATGGGGTGGGAGATGTTGTCCATCAGGGATGACAGCTTAGCCGCCGTTCTCCTGTCACTCACCACCTCCACTGGGTCCAGAGGGCATCCTAGAACAGAGCTGGCCCTTCGGATCACCCTGTTCAGTCTCTTCCTGTCCCCAGCAGAGATGCTGCCGCCCCAGCAGACCACGCCATAAAAGATAGCAGAAGCCACAACAGAGTCATAGAAGGTCTTCAGGAGTGGGCCCTCCACTCCAAACGACCTGAGTCTCTGCAGCAGGTACAGCCTGCTCTGCCCTTTCCTGTAGAGGGCGTCTGAGTTATAAAACTTGTTTTATTAGTTTTAATCTTTTAACTTTATGCATCAAGCAAAAATTTAATTATATGCAACATTCTCTGACTGGAAGAAATTAGTTTAACATTTAAACCTATTTTCTGCACATTCAAGCACATAAAATAAAATATTTTTTGTGTTTACACTCAGTCTTTCAAATAGATGCAAGTAAAACACAGCAGAAAATAAATAAAGTCAAAGACTCAGCGGTCCTGTTGCTCTATTTTCACCTGTAAAGCAGGAGTGGGGTAGGCGGAGGTTTACCCTGGTGCAGGTGTGCCGCGGTCAGTGGAAGAATCCGCGAGTTTCTCTGTGAGTTTCCCATTACGTCGTAGCTACTCGGTGCTTGTTTAGGGTTTTTTCGCTGTAAAAAGAAGTTTTCTTCCCACGCACAGCGGACACTAATGTTTTTGTCACTTTTTATGGAATCAAACTCAAAGTAAGGTCAGTACTTCCACGCTTTAAACGCTGCACGCTCATACTCTCTCTGCACTCGATATATGATCCATTGTTGATCTGCACACAGCTGTTGTCACGAACGTCGCACTCGCTTACGTCACTGTCATGAGACATTCTCGCAAAAAAACACGGTTTTAGTAACGCAGTAACGCAGCGTTCCTACGGAAAAGTAACGGTAATCTAATTACCGTTTTTGCAATAGTAATCCCTTACTTTACTCGTTACTTGAAAAAAGTAATCGGATTACAGTAACGCGTTACAAGTAACACGTTACTGCCCATCTCTGCTTACCATAGATCACAATATTGTTAGCAAACATCATAGTCCACAGACACTCTGGCCTAAAAAGCTAAAACAGCAAACAATTACAGAGCAGGTAAACAGGTTCCACAAGCAAATGTGAACACAAAGCCTCGGTCCTGCTTACAGAATCTCACAGATTCAGAAAAACTCCAGATTTCGTCACTCTACAACCAAAATTCACTGAACCAGCAGCAAAGGAAGACGAAAGCTACACTTCACATTTGAAAAACATTGTAATGAATTCCCCATTATTGTGCTTCGAGACTAGTTTCCCATCAAAAATCTCTGTTTTCTGCCTTATTCGCTTACTTATTACGCACTAGTCTACCATTGTGTAGTGTTGTTGGCTGCTGTTTTTTTTCTCCCACAAACGACATCAGACAGAAAAACCTCATTTCTGCCGTTCAGTACCAAAGAAATTTCAGCTTTCATAAATTACGCCCAAACGCTAATAAAACCTCTGTAACTACAGTTAAAACAACAACAACAGAACAATGGACAGTGAGGGCAATGAGCTTTATTTCTTACAGTTTAAAAAAGTCGTGCTGACGGATTTCTCTCTTTGTCACAGCAGCTTTGTCTTTATCATGTAGAAAACAGTTAAACATGTGACTTTTTTTACAGTGATAGAAAGGGAAAGTGGGATTTTCAGGTAACAACACCAAAACTATTAAGTTTATCTGACGAAAAGAAAATCATGGGTAAAATGTCTCAGAACAACCAAAAACTCATCAGCCCTGCTGCAGCAGCAGATGGACTCTAGTCCATGTTCAGATGAGCTGTCAGTGGGAACAGAAAATACTGAAGCTGTTTTTAGTTATCAGACAATGAGGAGCTGGTTGGTGCAGAACAGTGCAGCTAGGAGGAATCTGTAGCAGCACACACACACACACACACACACACACACACACACACACACACACACACACACACACACCCTCTCTGTGTCTCTCTCTCTCACACACACACACACACACACACACCCTCTCTGTCTCTCACACACACACACACACACCCTCTCTGTCTCTCTCACACACACACACACCCTCTCTGTCTCTCACACACACGCACACACACACCCTCTCTGTCTCTCTCACACACACATACACACACACACACACACCCTCTCTGTGTCTCACACACACATACACACACACACACACACACACCCTCTCTGTCTCTCTCTCTCACACACACACCCTCTCTGTCTCTCTCTCTCACACACACACACACACACACACACCCTCTCTGTCTCTCACACACACACACACACCCTCTCTTTGTTTCACACACACACACACACACACACCCTCTCTGTGTCTCACACACACAGACATACACACACACACACACACACACACACACACACACACACAGACACACACACACACATACCCTCTCTGTGTCTCTCACACACACACACTCTGTATCTTACACACACAAACACACACACTCACACACACACACACACACTCTGTGTCTCTCTCTCACACACACACACACACACACACACACACACACACACACACACACCCTCTCTGTGTCTCACACACACACACACACACACACCCTCTCTGTGTCTCTCTCACACACACACACACACACACACACACACACACACACACACACACACTCTCTCTGTGTCTCTCACACACACACACACACACACACACACACACACACACACACACTCTCTGTGTCTCTCTCACACACACACACACACACACACACACACACACACACACACACACACACACACACACCCTCTCTGTGTTTCACACACACACACACCCTCTCTGTGTCTCACACACACACACACACACACACCCTCTCTGTGTCTCACACACACACACACACACACACACACACACACACACACACACACACACCCTCTCTGTGTTTCACACACACACACCCTCTCCGTGTCTCACACACACACACCCTCTCTGTGTCTCACACACACACACAGACACACACACACACACACACACACACCCTCTCTGTGTCTCACACACACACACAGACACACACACACACACACGCACCCTCTCTGTGTCTCACACCCTCTCTGTGTCTCACACACACAGACATACACAGACACACACACACACACAGACACACACACACACACCCTCTCTGTGTCTCTCACACAGACACACACACACTCTCTCTCTGTCTCTCACACACACACACTCTGTATCTTACACACACAAACACACACACTCACACACACACACACTCTGTGTCTCACACACACACAGACACACACACAGACACACACATGCTGACGCCAGTCTCTCCGGTGAGGGCAGAGTCAAGTGTTCAGTTGATGTTTTTCTCTCTTCATGAATATTAATGTACTGCTCTCCATCAAAACACAACCGGTTGTCATTTACACAGAGACCAGCGCACAATCTCACACGTACATACACAATGAAATGTGTGTGCGACTGCAGGAAACCATATGAATGCACACACACGACAAATGCATGAACCGTAGCTTTAGATAGATTTAGCAATGTGAAAGTGAACAATTTTACATGTGCGCACACACACACAGACACACAAACAAAGTGTGGGGTTAGCGAGAGTGTGGGGTAAACTGTAAATATGGGATATATGGCTATATGGAAATATGGACATGTAATAAACAATAAAATAAAATAAACCCAGGGGCAACACAAAGTCGTGGAAAAGCAATCTGAAAGAAAGATTATTTATTAGAGGTGGAGGGGAGGTAAACTGGTGCACGTCTGAGGAGTGCTGCAGCTAGATTTGTAGTCAATTAAGGTGGATTTACTAGGCCCATGATGAGATCCTCACTGACGCTGTGTTTTCATATTGGACCAGGGGTACAGGTAAGCCCTGATGCTTTCTTCCTTTCAAGCTCCCAACCTTTTTTCTGTCTCCCTTATTTTCTCAGCTATGATGTGTACAAGAGGCTGGGCTGTGCGACCACCAGTCGAGCAGTAAGAGCCACCTTTAATAAAGACTGAACTTCTTCCACTGCTTACCAAAAGGAGCTGTACAAACAGTATATATGATGTGCACAGAGTACTTATTTATCATTTAAAGTGAGACAAGTCATTGCAATTAAAAAGTTTAATACTGAAACTGTAGTGAAGTATATGCTGCTGAGCTGCAAAGAAAATATGGCACCGTCATATCTCCTGATTATATTTTCTGACTTTATTCTGATGCAGTCTCAGTATTTCTTACTGAGTATTTCTTCTTCTTATATTTCAAGGTAATTATTTATGTGGCAGTTACAGAATAAAATCTAATGATGAAAGTGAAAAAGCTTGATGGCATAACACAGAACAGGAATATGTGCTTTGAATGGTCTCAACTTTACAGCTATAGATGAAAAAGTTTTTTTTTCTGCTGTAGAGCCAGAAACCAGTTCTCTTAGAAAATACACGAACATGAGCTGGATGTGGGAAACCTGCGTCGACCTGCCAAAGTGATAAGCACACTTTGATTTCTTTTTACTGGTTCCTGATATGAGTAAATGTAAACAGAGATGATCAAACCCCCACAAATGAAAATTAAGAGAATAGAGTGTATGTTTGACTGTGGGTCATTAGCTGTCACAGGCAGACACTGTGTTCAGTTATTTGTCCCATACAGCAAAAATCTTGTCCTCAGAGCAGTCAGCTACTACAAAGAAAGTAGCTGACTGCTTTGCTTTGCTTTGCTTTGCTTTGCTTTGCTTTGCTTTGCTGTGTGTGCGTGTGTGTGTGTGTGTGTGTGTGTGTGTGTGTGTGTGTGTGTGTGTGTTAAGTCATTCAGTGTCTTTTTTTTTTTTGTTTTTTGTCTCATAAAAAACACTGAATGTGTCATGGTCCTGGGCCGTGTTGGCCCAGTATTCTTAGTTCTCTTGTATTTTTGTATTTAGTTCCCTGTTTAGGTTCTGTTTCCTGAGTTGCCCTGTTATGTTGTTCCCTGTGTGCTTTCCCTTTGTGACTCTCACCCCCTGTGTGCCCCTCTATGTATTCATGAGCCCTTGTCCCCTTTCGTGTTTTATTCCATGTTTTCCCCAGCCTGTTATGTCTGTGTTCTCACCGTGCTCTCTCCTCCTGTCTGAACCTCTGTGTACTTCCTGTTTTACTTTGACAGTCTCTCGTCAGTATGCGTCATGTTGTTTTCACTCCTGCCCTGTCTCGTTATGATTATCTGTGTCAGCTGTGTTCCCCATGTGCTCCCACTTCCCTCGTTAACCCTCTGTGTATTTATGTCTGCGTCTCCCTCAGTTCTGTGTCGTAGTCTCCCTCATAGCTGCGTGGATTTCCCTGTGTCTCTCTGCAAGTGTTAGTTATTGTTCCCGGTTTAAGTTTTGTATTTCTTGTGATCTGCCTTCCAGCATTAACCTTCCTGCCTTCTTGGGACCTTTTTGTGCCACTGCTATGTGTTAAATGGCTGCCATTTCCACTGTGTTCAGTGGAATATAACCAAACTTGCCACAGGATAGTTTTTACCTGTCAATGTTAATATTCCAGTGTGAATTCCTTAAATCAGCCTAAAATGGCTGAGCAGCAGAAATCCCCACACCCATCACCCTGGGGACCATTTTCTGCCCATTGACTTCCATTATAAACGCTATTTTTCAACCCCAAATTATCATCATATGATTTTATTTTTTCTTCTTTTCTTGGATGTCAATGAAGACTCAGGGCCTTGAAGTTTTAATTTTTAAATTGCAAAAAAAATGCAAAAAAAATAATGGCAGGTCAAAATGTATGTTGGTGCCAATCTTTGGTCCATCTAAAGGCCTACTTATAATGACAATCACATATTACTTCAACTGGTTTTTTGTGGAAATATTTAGTTTCGTTTTTTGGTTTTTGGGGCTTATAACACAGGGCGCTCATGTAATAACACTGGGATTTGAAGGGTTAAAACAACGAAAATATAATTAAAACTTTACATGAATATTTCAGGGAGAAGTAGTTTTACAAGGTTGGCTAATTTAAAGTGGAATAAAATATGGATATATGGTCTTTTTATGGCGTGGCTGAGAATGGTCCCTAGGGTGATGGGTGTGAGTTTTTTAAAGGATGGCAGGAGGGTTAAAGCTGTGATTTTGAGTTTATCCCCTGAGTCCGTGAGTTTGCATTTTGGGTCCTCATCCTGCCTGCCACACAGCTATCATGACAGAAGACTACGACCACGACATGGACCCAGCAACTCACAACCCCTCCGCTGAGCTCCGGGAGGATTTAATCTACACGGTGGAATATCACTGTCAGGAGTGGGAAGTGCTGCCAGGAGACGAACACCGGGAGGTCGTAGCCGTCCGTCTACAGCGGATGGTGTCCGGACTCCCGTGGCTGTTCGGCGCGCTGCACCCCCACATCCGGGACTTCCTCGTTTCCACCGTAGGCATCCGCCCGGAGCTGCCTCTCCAGTGTGAAGAGTCGGAGGACGTTCAGCCCGGTCCGCTGGAGGATTCGCGGTCCAGCTCGTCTCCTCCCCCTTCCCGGAGAAAACGGCGTTCACGTCGCCGGCGTTCCCGAGTAGCGGAGCAGTTTTCATCCCTGGGTGAGAGTGACTGTGCGTCACACTCTCAGCCCAAGTTTTCTGGACCCGGACTTCATGACTTTTCCACCACTGTGAGTAACTCTGTTTTGCCCGCCATTGTGTTTCCTGAATCGGATAACTCCACCACTGTGTGTTTGGACTCTAGAGACACTATATAGCGAGGCACCTCGGTGTCGGATCATTCACCAGTTGCTAGCAACCTTTGTGTTTTTGAGCCCTCTGATTTTTGTAAAGCTCGCAGTATGTCCTTTGATTTAACCGATATGAATGTGTTACATGTAGAGACAGCTGAACCTAAGACAGCTATCCTACACCAGACTCACCCACACACTGCTACCAGCATTGCAGCCCCACAGAACTGTTTTAACCAGCCTGTACACTCTGGGGTTTTCCAGTCTGAACTCAGCCACACACCACCACCATCATCAGCCAAACCATCTGAGACTGAGTGTTCTGTAACTGATGCTCCTTCTAGTAACTGTTTCATGTGCCAACCCGTTGTGTCTTTTGACATGTCCAGTGGTGCCCAGTCAGGTCCACAACCAGTGTTTAATCATTCAGTTTCTCGAGTGAGCGGTAACAAGATGGTCGCTTCCTTTGCTAAGCTAACTGAAAGACTAGGGTTAAGCGTTAAAGAGTTGCTTGATCAGGTCAAGTTTTGTGACCCACGGCAACGCATGCTTGATCCTGTTCGCTACTCCTCTGAACCTGTTGCTGTGAAAACTGTTGTGGGTGTTACTTCGTCCCTGGACTGTGTGGCTCCCCATCCAGTTCAATCTGAGTCAGCCTGCCGAGTTGGTTCACCTATGGACTATATGAAAATTGACTTTGTTTCTCAACCTGTGTTTGTCCTTCCAGCCTCGATTCTGAAAAGAACTGTCTCTGGCGTGCTTCCTTCTCTGACCTGTGTTAGACAGCACACCGTTCCTCAAGAGACAGTTGTTGATGTTGTCTGTTTTGAAACTGCTTCGGTGACTGTCCCTGAGCTAACCTCCTCCAGGACTGCTAGCGCTAACCTGGAGAGTGTAATAGCAGTGGATTTCCTAGGACCTGCTTGCTTTAAACCTAGATCTCCTAAAACTGAGTTTGGCGTCAATAACTTGGTTTTCCCAGTGTCTGTTGCTGCTCCTGAACTCTGCTCTCAAACTCCAGTTCCTGTAACCAGGGCAGCGCGGGCCCAGCTTTCCCTTGCTCCCGTATCAGTTCCTCGGGAGAGGGTGGCTGAGGTCCAGCCGGTCCCTGCTTCTATCCCCAGCCTGGCAGAGGCTCCGTTCATCCCGGCACCCCTACCTGCTCCTCGGGTGGGGTTGATGGACACCCAGCCGTCGCCTGTGCCTGTTCCGGTTCCCCGGGTGAGGTCAGCCGTGACCCTGCCGACTCCTGCACCCGTCTCAGTTCCTCGGGTGGGAGCGACAGAGGTCCAGCTAGCTCCTGCACCTACACCAGCCCCCAGGGTAAGTTATCAGCTCCATTATCAGCTCAGTCATTAACTCTGTTACTAGCTCAGTTAGTAGTTCAGCAACTCGTCCAGTCACCGCCATCCTCTGCTAGAAGCTCTTGTGAGCTCACTCAGCCAGTTGAGGACAGCGTCGTGCTGACGAAGCTTGGACAGACTGTTAGCCCTGCACAGCCCCAGCCGTTGCCTTCTAAGCCGACTGCGCGCCCTGTGCAGCCACAGTTAGCGTCCCCTCAGCCAGAAGTCTCTGCACCAGCTGGCTCTGCACCTGTCTCCGCTGGGGGTTCAAGAGAACCTCTCCCGCACCTCGTCTCCGCTGGCGGCTCTGCTCAGACCGGCCAGCACCTCCTCGTCTCCGCTGGAGGGTCCGAGGGGCCCGTTCGGCCTCCATCAGCCTCTGCAGCATCGCCTGGTCCAGCCTCAGCCTCTGCAGCATCGCCTGGTCCAGCCTCAGCATCAGAGTCTTCGTCCTCGTCTGGCCCAGCCTCGGAGTCTTCGTCCTCGTCTGGCCCAGCCTCGGAGTCTTCGTCCTCGACTGGTCCCGCCTCGACTGGTCCCGCCTCGGCTGGTCCCGCCTCGGCTGGTCCTGTGCCCACCGGGCCTCGGCCAGTACGCCTGGCACTGGAGAGCCGCCGCTGCATTCCGCGCGGCCGGCCTCCTGAACTGCTCAGTCGTCTCCTTCGCCGCCGCCGCTGCCTTCCGCGCGGCCGGCCTCCTGAACTGCTCAGTCGTCTCCTTCGCCGCCGCCGCTGCCTTCCGCGCGGCCGGCCTCCTGAACTGCTCAGTCGTCTCCTTCGCCGCCGCCGTTGCCTTCCGCGCGGCCGGCCTCCGGACCAGCTCTGTCACCTGTGCCACCCGCCCGGTCGGCCCCCCGACCGTGTGACCCGTGAACTTTTGTGCCGGTGGGCTCTGGGTCGGCCCCCTGAACTTTATTTGAACTATGGTCTTGTGCTCCTGTGTTTTCTGTTGTTCGTTTTTGTTTTCTGTTCCGAGCCCTCCGTCCTGGGCCCCCGCCGCCCGCCCTGGGTCGTTTTCTGTTTGGTTTTTGTTTTCCTGTGTTTGGGCTGTCTGGGGCCAGCCCTTATGGGGGGGGGGGGGGGGGGGTGATGTCATGGTCCTGGGCCGTGTTGGCCCAGTATTCTTAGTTCTCTTGTATTTTTGTATTTAGTTCCCTGTTTAGGTTCTGTTTCCTGAGTTGCCCTGTTATGTTGTTCCCTGTGTGCTTTCCCTTTGTGACTCTCACCCCCTGTGTGCCCCTCTATGTATTCATGAGCCCTTGTCCCCTTTCGTGTTTTATTCCATGTTTTCCCCAGCCTGTTATGTCTGTGTTCTCACCGTGCTCTCTCCTCCTGTCTGAACCTCTGTGTACTTCCTGTTTTACTTTGACAGTCTCTCGTCAGTATGCGTCATGTTGTGTTCACTCCTGCCCTGTCTCGTTATGATTATCTGTGTCAGCTGTGTTCCCCATGTGCTCCCACTTCCCTCGTTAACCCTCTGTGTATTTATGTCTGCGTCTCCCTCAGTTCTGTGTCGTAGTCTCCCTCATAGCTGCGTGGATTTCCCTGTGTCTCTCTGCAAGTGTTAGTTATTGTTCCCGGTTTAAGTTTTGTATTTCTTGTGATCTGCCTTCCAGCATTAAAGCTGTGATTTTGAGTTTATCCCCTGAGTCCGTGAGTTTGCATTTTGGGTCCTCATCCTGCCTGCCACACAGCTATCATGACAGAATGTCTGTAAGTGGGGGTTGGGAAGCGCATCTGTAACCAGAAGGTTGCCGGTTCGATCCCCAGGCTCTCTGTCCTGGTCGTTGTGTCCTTGGGCAAGACACTTCACTCTACCTCCTACTGGTGATGGCCAGAGGGGCCGATGGTGCGATATGGCAGCCTCGCCTCTGTCAGTCTGCCCCAGGGCAGCTGTGGCTACAACTGTAGCTGCCTCCACCAGTGTATGAATGTGAGAGTGAATGAATAGTGGCATTGTAAAGCGCTTTGAGGGCCTTGAAAAGCGCTATATAAATGCAACCCATTATTATTATACGTTTTTTGTTGTCACTTTTATCATTTCTGAGGAGTTCCTGTTCTTACCACATCAACATAAAACAGTCTTATGGAAAGCCATGATGCGATTTGATTGGTTAGATACATACTTGCAGGATGAGTGACTTTTTAAATCATCAAACTTCATTTTTTTGTCATTTCTGCAGATTGCTGCTTGGTGAAGTGCTTTTTTTTTGCTTTTTTTTTTTTAAACTTTTAATTGCTAAGCAGGAACACAGCAGTCACCAGCATATACATATGCAGGACAAAGATGCATCTACATGTATAGCAGGACCTGGGAGGTAGAAAGAAAAACCCAACAGCAATAGTAATAGACAATGAAAAAGGTTAACAATTGTCCCTTTGTTTCCAGGCTAAATCCCGTAAGTCCGATTTCAACCTCTGAGCAGAAGGAGTGTCCAGATGGGCCAAAAAAGGGTCCCATGTGCGATAGAAAAGGAAAGGTTTGTCCTTAAGTGCTGTAGAGAAGGCTTCCATTGGCACAATACATATCACAGACTGTAGCCACTGGTTGACAGATGGAGCCTTATCAGAAATCCACAGTACCATAATGCACTTTCGAGCGTAGCAGTATGTGAAGGAGATCTTTGCTGCGAAAGCCGGCAGGTAGCTCATCACTTAGTCCTAACAAGCAAGTCCTTGGACCCAGATGCAGTCGGCAATTAAATATAATACATAGCTTATCCATGAGTGATCTCCAAAACTGTAGAATAACAGGGCAGCTCCACAGACAATGAAAAAAGGAACCAACAGCAGACTGACATTTGTTACAAAGATTAGGCAAAGCTGGAAACATCATGTGTCTCTTCTCAGGTGTAATATAAAGCCTATTTATAAGTTTAAACTGCCTTTCCCAAATATAATTAGATGCCAAGGCTTTAAAAGGACGACAACACAACTCATCCCAAGCTTCAGCATCTATAGCGCCTACGTCTGATTCCCATTGTGTCATGGTCCTGAGTCTGAGGACTCAGTGTTTTGTGTTTCCTTATGCTTTTGTTCATTCCGAGTGTGTATTCTGTTGTGATTTTGCCATTTGTTAGGTTTCTGTTCTTTGCCTGCCTGCTCCCACTTCTCTGTGTTCCCTCTGTCTGTCCATGGTGTTATTGTGTCTGCTCATGAGTCTGCCTGTCAAGTTCAGTGTCCTGTCTGGTTTTCTGTGTCTGTTAGTTCCCTGTTTTATTCTGAAAGTTCTTGTCTCATGTCAGTGTGTTCAGTTTTACCTCTCCCCTGTCTCGTTAGCCTAATTGCTCCCAGCTGTGTCTCCCTCCTGTGGCCCATTCCCTGATTACTCCCCGTGTATTTAAGCCCTGTGTTTTCCTGTGCTCTCTGTCGCGTCGTCTGTTTAATTCCATGTAGTCAGCATTATTCCATGTTTCTTAGTGTCACTCTGCTCCTCGTTTCATGTCCTCCCTTTTGCATTAGTTTTCCCAGTTTAGGTTTATGTTCGGTTTTGCTCACACCTTGGTTTTGTGAACTGTAAATAAACCCAGTTGCACCTCCGCCATTGTCTGCTATTGGATCCTCCTTTCTCACCCTCCACACGACTGCCGCCCCAGCCGTGACAGTACGACACGACCACGAGATGGATCCAGCAGCATTGTCCGGAGAGAGCGACCTCACACGCATCCAACGCCTGATGGACTGGGTAACTCACACCACCAACACAAGGGCAAAAGTGGTGGGGTTAAATGCCATCGAGGCAATCCTGGAGGGAAATCCCTACCTCTGCCAGCTTAAGGGAGTTTCCGCCTTCCTTTGCACCCTGCATAAAGCCCGGGGGGTAATGCAAGCTCAGGAAACCACAGACTTTGTCCAGCAGCAGCGGACTACGGCCACCCCGGAGCAGTCACGTGAGCTTCTCCTGTTGGAGATTTTGCCCGGCCCGCCAGATGTGATTTTTTGGATCCGTCAGCAGGGAGGAAGCGACGATCGCGCCGTCGGTGCGTCACCCCGCAGCCGGATATTAGGACTTTAGAACTGCCGACTGTGGTGAGTGAGAAGGACTCTTTTTCTGTTTTGGACTGTGGGACAGTTTATTCAGGGGCTTTGTTTGGTGCAGCAGATGACAAGGAGGACTGTTTGTTGCCCGTTCATTCTCCTGCTCAGCTGTCTTTACAGGTCTCCGCGCCTGCTGGTTCTGTTCTGTCTTTGCCAGAGGTCTCCGCACCTGCTGGTTCTATCCTGTGTGTGCCAGGGGCTCCGGTGCCCACTGGTTCTGAGACTGTCTTCGCTGGGGGGCCCGAGGAGCCCGTCCAGCTTCCTGCCTCGCCAGCTAGAGGGCCCGAGGAGCCCGTCCAGCTCCAAGACTCATCATCCTCGCCAGCGGCAGTCTCATCATCCTCATCCGCAGCAGCCTCCTCATCAGCCTCTGCCTCAGCTTCGCCTGGTCCAGCATCCGCTTCAGCATCCTCATCGCCTGGTCCAGCATCCGCTTCAGCATCCTCATCGCCTGGTCCAGCATCCGCTTCAGCATCCTCATCGCCTGGTCCAGCATCCGCTACAGCATCCTCATCAGCTTCGCCTGGTCCAGCCTCCGCGTCTTCAGCCTCGTCTGCTTCGCCTGGTCCAGCCTCCGCGTCTTCAGCCTCGTCGCCTGGTCCAGCGTCTGCTTCAGCTTAATCTGCTTCGCCTGGTCCAGCGTCTGCTTCAGCTTCATCTGCTTCGCCTGGTCCAGCGTCTGCTTCAGCTTCATCTGCTTCGCCTGGTCCAGCCTCCGCGTCTTCAGCCTCGTCTGCTTCGCCTGGTCCAGCCTCCACGTCTTCAGCCTCGTCGCCTGGTCCAGCGTCTGCTTCAGCTTCATCTGCTTCGCCTGGTCCAGTGTCTGCTTCAGCTTCATCTGCTTCGCCTGGTCCAGCGTCTGCTTCAGCTTCATCTGCTTCGCCTGGTCCAGCCTCCGCATCCGCTTCAGCCTCGCCTGGTCCAGCCTCCGCATCTGCCTCAGCTTCGCCTGATTCAGCCTCCACATTCGCTTCAGCGTCGCCTGGCCCAGCTTCGACTTCAGCCTCTGCCTCGTCTGGTCCAGCCTCCGCTTCGCCTGGTGCTGCAGGGGCCACGCAGCCTTCAGGTCCCCTACTACCGCCTCCACATCGTCGGTCATCTGCCAGGCCGCTTGTTGGGCATCTTCGCCACCGTGGCCGGCCTCCGGACTTGCATTGTCGCCACCGCTGCCGTGAGTACGGTCGGCCCCCAGGACTGTTTCCACGCCGCTGTTGCCGTCCGCACGGTTGGCCCCCAGGACTGTTTCCACGCCGCTGTCTACTGCGTGGCTGGCCTCCGGACCTGCCCCACTGCCGCTGCCTTTCACACGGTCGGCCCCCAGAACTGAACTGTTTTGGCCTCCGGTGCTGTCGGCCTCCGAGTCGGCCCCCTGATCTTGTCTGTCTGGGCCTTTTTGGACTCTGTCCCTCCGTCCTGGACCCCCGCCGCCCGCCCTGGTCAGGTCATTTTCTGTTTTTTGGGGGTTTTTTTTTTGGGGGGGGGGGGGGGGGGGTTGGGCGGTTTTTGTGTTTCTGTTGGGCTGTCTGGAGCCAGCCCTTGAGGGGGGGGGGTACTGTCATGGTCCTGAGTCTGAGGACTCAGTGTTTTGTTTCCTTATGCTTTTGTTCATTTTGACTGTGTATTCTGTTGTGATTTTGCCATTTGTTAGGTTTCTGTTCTTTGCCTGCCTGCTCCCACTTCTCTGTGTTCCCTCTGTCTGTCCATGGTGTTATTGTGTCTGCTCATGAGTCTGCCTGTCAAGTTCAGTGTCCTGTCTGGTTTTCTGTGTCTGTTAGTTTCCTGTTTTATTCTGAAAGTTCTTGTCTCATGTCAGTGTGTTCAGTTTTACCTCTCCCCTGTCTCGTTAGCCTAATTGCTCCCAGCTGTGTCTCCCTCCTGTGGCCCATTCCCTGATTACTCCCCGTGTATTTAAGCCCTGTGTTTTCCTGTGCTCTCTGTCGCGTCGTCTGTTTAATTCCATGTAGTCAACATTATTCCATGTTTCTTAGTGTCACTCTGCTCCTCGTTTCATGTCCTCCCTTTTGCATTAGTTTTCCCAGTTTAGGTTTATGTTCGGTTCTGCTCACACCTTGGTTTTGTGCACTGTAAATAAACCCAGTTGCACCTCCGCCATTGTCTGCTATTGGATCCTCCTTTCTCACCCTCCACACGACTGCCGCCCCAGCCGTGACACATTGGCCCTTGATTTTGTTAGAGTTATCCATTCTAAAATCAGAGAGAATGTTATAAATCTTTTTAGTGATACATTTTAGTTGGGTAGTTTTTACCATGAGTGATTCTATAAGAGAAAGACCAAACCCTCCATTAAAATCCTTCAATTTAGAAGTAATATAGTGCTTTACCTGGAAGTACTTCAAAAAATCCTTATTGGTCAGACCAAACTTGCTTTTATGTTGATTAAAAGTAAGAAGAGAGTTCTCATGTACAAGATCACCCACTGTATTAATCTCTTTTTGAGACCAGTCCGCAAAACCAGCCTGAAGACCAGGTAAGAAGTCAGGGTTTTCATGAATAGGAGTAAGAAGGGAGAAACAATTATAATATCCTTCCAGGCGCCTGACTTTGTGCCAAATAGTGAGCATATTCTTTAACACCATATTATCTTGTGTTAGAACTGTGGCTTTACCTGAGGAAATATATAGCAGGTTCCTCAACGGATACCCTTTAAAGAAGTAGACTCAGCGCTCAGGTAAATGTAATCCAGATCGTCCAGAAACCATTCTGTAAGAAATTTAAACTGTGCAGCCAAGAGGTATTGTGGGAAGGAGGGAGCGGCAAGACCGCCTTTCTGAACAGGCAAACACAGAAAACTGTATCTCAGCCTAGGTCTTTTCTTACGCCATATAAAGGAGATAATTGAACCATTTAATTTTGACAAAACTTTTTTGGACAGAGCAAGCGGTAACATCTGGAATAAATACAAGAGGCGAGGGAGGATATTCATCTTGACCAGACGAATACGACCTAAGAGAGACAGAGGGGGGCTGCACCACCTATCCAAATCGCGATTGATGGTCTGAATTAAAGGGGTGTAGTTTCTTTTAGATTCGGTGAAATCTTCACTCCTAAATAAGTGAAGCCAGAGGGAGACCAACGAAAAGGCTGAGAAATGTTTGGATCAACCTCATTTATAACAGAGAGGGGCATAGCCTCACTCTTAGAAAAATTGATCTTGTAGCCTGAGAAGGAGCCGTATTGGGAAATTAACGAAACTAGTCTAGGAATTGAGTGAGCAGGAGAATTTAGAAAAATTAAAACGTCATCTGCATAAAGTGAAATCTTATGCAGATGCTATCCAAGAAATAGCATTTCTTGGATAGCAATTAAGGTCTGGCTCCAAAGGTGAGTCAGTCCTCACAGACTTCTGGCAATGCCCAGAATGCCAAAACCAAGAAAAAATAATATTCTGCAAGACAGTGGATGACATTGTTGAGAATAGATTCCTTCATGTACATCAAAGCGGTTAATGAGTGTAAGAATACAAAATAGAAAAAAAGGCCTGGGATGGGAATAAAGAACTGAGGTACAGGGCAGGAGGACAATCAACCCCCACCCCCAGGACAGTAGCAAGAGTTACTGAGGGTGAGGAGCAGACAAAAGGCAAAAGGGCACTACCATAAAAGGAGATGTGGGTCAGGGTGTCAGCACCCTTGGAGGACATAGAAAATAATCTTTTTAACTGAGAAGCATCAGAAACTGACAATAAAGGTTTAAGGTTAGAGTTTGGGGTTGAGGCTGACACCTCAGGCCTCAGAGAGTTGATTCTGAACTGTGTGCTGTGTATCTGCAAAGTAGCTCAGCCACTGTGGTCGTCTAAGGAGCTTGGAAAGAAAAGCATCTGGACCTCTTTAAGTTGCTTGAAGACGTTTCACCTCTCATCTGAGAAGCTTCTTCAGTTCTAAGGTCAAATGGTGGAGAGTCCCAGATTTAAATCCAGTGGGAGTTTCCCCCCACAGAGGGACAAAGGACCCCCTGATGATCCTCTACCTAATCCCCTGAGCCAAGGTGTGAAAATGGGTGTGGGTCACAATCAGCCAGGGTTTCGGGTGAGCTCATTGTGAAACCCAGCCCCACCCTGTCATGTGATTTCCTGAGGTCAGATGGCCCAGGATGTGAGTGGGCGTTAAGGCGTCTGGGAAGGATCTCAAAACTGGATTATAGATGGCAGAGAGTTGGTGTCGTAAACCACCGCCTCTGTTCAAATCTTTTGTCCCTCTTTGGGGCTCCTTAGACTACGATGACCTAGATGACAGAAGCTCCACAGACAACCACTGTGGTTGAACTACTAAAATGTTCCAACTCTAACCCTACCTTCATCAGCTGCCACTTGATACTAGCTTAAAATGTGTGGACAGGACATGCAGTAACATACAGGGTGCTACATACAGTGTGACACGTTATGTACTGCAGCTTGTTAAACGATATACAACTTCCACTTTAAATATAATTCGGTATTTTAGATATCTCTGTAAACAACAACGTAGTCATTACTAGAGAACACGATGAACAAATTCCCATGCTTCCAGAGGTGATGATGAAATAGGATATATGAACACTTTGGCACTCCACTCCACTTTGGCCCAAACAGTGAGTGCCAGATCGTTCCACAGAGATTGGTGTGTGTTGTTATTTAGACTAAATGACTGAGCCGATAGTCAAAAAAGACTATGCTGAGTGTGGGTTTCAAGATAAATGGATAAAGTCATCCAAGATCATGCTGTAATTTGACGCATAACCTGCAGGAGCAATGGCAAGACATGTCATAAAGGGATGAAGGGGATTTGAATAATTACACTTACTGCTGAGTGCTGCGTTAGTTAAATCCCACATCAAGAATTGCCAAGTTAAAACCAAAAAGTCGTATGAAAACTCTATTAGTGTGACATACAAGTCTTATTCTTACAGATGGCCTGCATCATGTTGGCACAAGGGCTGAGTGACAGTGCATATACTGAACACCCACTGCTGAGTCTGGAAAGGCACTCGGCTCTCTGTAGTAATCTGATACAAAGACTGCACTGCTGAACATACTATCCTGCAGTATAGACAAAATGTTCATGTATTGCTGAGTGTGGCTTCAGCACGTTAAGAGAAAGCAAATAAAAGACAAAAATTGCTGAATAGACAAATCTGTGCAGTTGCTCTGGGTTTGAAGAGACACAGTCCTCTGGTGTGATCTGATAAACAGACGGCTACGTAGCCTGCCAATGTCTACCTGACAAAGAGACAACTGATGCTCTGCCAATGGGACATGTTTAACACGCACACTCTATAGAAGACAAGAAGCAATCATAAACTTGGAAACTCTAGAGCTGGAGGCCATCTGGAAAGACAACAGCATCAAGATATTTTAGCAGCACATTCATTATTGATATGACTCCAACAATCTTCATTGTTAACCACGTTTATAGAAGCCGACATCTTTAAAATACATTTGGTATCAGTTGAAAAAAAGTACTTCTTTCCTGTTCGCGGTAAAATCAAGAGCCTTTATTTTTAGATTGAGCACTTTGGCTGCCAAAATACAGACGTGCATGAAGGTCATATTGGACACAAAAGTTACATGAATTATTTTTGTTTCAAGTAATCCTGATTCGTGCTGGCACCTTATTAAAAACACAGAGTACCAGCTTAAGCATTCATTTGTAGGTACTCTGAACTGAAAAGGTGTAGTTAAATATATCAGACACACCCTGAAAGGGTTATTTTGGTGAAGCAGTCATTCAGCATTTGATTCATACAATGGAAATCAGATCTCTGTGACTAAGGCCTAGTGTTGAGAATGAAGCTGCTCTCTAACAGGGGCTCTGTAAGCTCTCTCTATAAGGTTGTGACTGGTAGCTTTTATCAAATGGTACTAAATGAAGGATGGAACTAAACTGGGCTGAGTCAATGCACTTGAATATGTATGAAGACTTGGTGTGCTACTGTCACCTGCAGTAGTTAAGTAGGCTTTCCTTTAAAAGGTGAAGGTCTGACAAGATGTGCAGGACAAATGTTTGAGCTTCACTTTTTGCTGAGACTGCCATTGGAAGAGAGGGGTCCTTCTCTAACTCCAGTCCTGTCACATTTACCTTTGTCTTCTCTGTTCATTCAACATTGGGAACTGCCAAATATTTCCCATCTGCTGTAACTCTAACACAAAAACAGACAGTGCAGACGTAACCACCAGCACAGCTTAGCTGGGAAATGTGGTGAAATCTGTATTGCCTTGGTTTAATGCACGTAATGTTAAAATCGCTCTAGGTTCTTTGCTAGCTTTGCGTTAGCATGCTGTCTGTGCAGATGCTTGCAAAGAGCCAAAGTTGGGTTAGTAGTATAATAGTGACTGTGTCTGTCCTGGAAGCATTTTCCACTTCACCCTTGGGCTCTTGTCCTTTTGTGCAATAAAAATCAAAGCAGTGTCCAGATCGCCATTGCTGAACCCATTTTCTTCCTGCACACACAAACTGAAATCAGCTGATTGTAATGAAAGTGAAGAAAATAGAAGGTTGCTTTGATGTTTTCTTCTTTCTATCCACCTGCCAACTCAAGAACCTTTGTAATGAAAGTACTGATGTAATTGTAACTGTAAAGTAATTACTGAATTCAGTAAAATAACATCTTACATTACCGTGTAACTGAAAGATGTAATGCGATTACAGTAACATGTTACTTTGTGTTGCATTGGACCAACATTAAAAAAAACCAATGCAACAGTTTGAACGCCTACTACGATGCTTCTAAAGAAGTCTGGATCTTAAAGAAAAGTAAATGAAAGTTTGCCCCAGTTTCTTCAAACAGCAAGCATGAGATTGGATTAAGACATCGGAACCAGCTAATGCACGCTAGCAACTATTTCTAGAGCCAGATGTCATGCCGTTCCCAAACAATCAATAAGGACTATGCATGTAGAGTTATGATGAAACTAATCTATGTTGTTATTTCAGACACCGAATCATACAACAGGTGCACAAGGCTGTAGTGGAGCAGACAAAGTGCTGGAAACAACAACATGACGTAATGGCTATAGAACAGGGGTGTCAAACTCAAATACACAGTGGGCCAAAATTCAAAACTGGAACAAAGTCGCGGGCTAACGTTAATATTTATTGAAAAAAAAAATCTTCCTCTAGATATGAGAATGAATCTGGACTCAAACACGTTTTGCTGAAAAACTGAATATGGAACAAGCAAAGCTTAATACTAAACAATATATATATTAACTGCATAATACCAGTAGGCCAGCTCTAATAGTAATTTGGTATGGCTTCGCGGGCCAAATGTAATTAGGCTGCGGGCCAGAGTTTGACACCTATGCTATAGAACAACAATGTGAAAAAAGTGAGTGTCCTGGAGAAGGATGAACAAGGGATATTGTTGGAGTCAAAATGTTCAATGTTGTCATTGTGTTACTTAAATTTTAAGTCTTGGTTCAAACTGTATGATCAAAGACATTCATTTTTCACCACAAAAATTCTGACAAAAATTTATTTAGAAGGAGATACAGTGACAAATTTAACACATTGTTTTACTACTTGTAAGTTGCACTTTAGGCAGCAGATTGTATACACTTATGACACACCCACCAAAAAGAAAAGTATATTTTAAGGCCTGCTACAAACCAATCACATGTCTATACACTGTTTTAATCCAGGGACTGTAGTAGAAATGCTGCACATCAGTTATAACGTGCCCTGGTGTGTTGACTGGGAAAACTGTGACTTGGTATTATAATGACTGAAGATTCATGGTGGGTTAAATGAAAAACAAATATGGTGACACATTATGTTTAATCTTGTAAAAAAGTAAAGTAAAATTGTCATGGCCTGGGTCTAGGGACCCAGGGCTCAGGCATTTTCAGTGTATGTTTATGTTTATGTTTTCCGTGTGTTGTATTGGTTTGCTCTCCATCTCTCCATGTGTCTCTGTGTGAGCTTCCGGAGGTGTGGGTTCGCTGAGGAGACTGCGAACCCGGAAGTGGTCTACTCGAGAGACGGCCGCACCTGCCGCTCGTCGTCCTCTGCCAGCTGCAGCAGATTACGCTCGTCTAGGAACGGCATTTAGGACTGCAGCTGAGCTGAGGCCGACGCTGGATCCTTGAGTCAGAACTCGTCAGTACTGCCGTGAGCTTTTACGTAACCTCCGCGGAAACAGATCCCCTGCTAACCCTCTGCCTTTTGTGTTACCAGGAATCGGGAGCGGAGTACGCCTCTAAAGTCACGGTGTGGGAATTGGAGTTTTTTGGAGTCGCCACCTTTCACTTCTCACGGACATCTGCACTGTGTGGGATTCAGGGAGAATCACCACGGGACCACAGTGCTGGGATTTTGTATATAGTTGTGTGTTTTTCACCTCCTGTAAATAAATCCACTGTCCTTCACTTAGAGTCTCGCGTTTGGGCCCTGCTTTCACTGTCACTCCACGGTCTGCCATCGCAGCCCGTGACAAAAATAAATGTATTTAGTATTTTTCATGGTATAGCTGTAGTGTTGAATTAGCTCAATCAGCACAAGCACATTAAGAATACATATTCACTCTAATAGTACTACAGTATTCATTTTTTTCCTCCTATAAATAATGACATTCACACCGTGTGTCTCTGTGTATCCCCCATTTATCCAGTGAACTAAACACTTAGCTGGCCAGTCTACAAAGCAGTCAGTCTCAATGTACTCCTGCTTTACCTCTGAGGATTTGCAGAGGAGGTCTCAATACATCTGTCCATATCCATTTATCCATCTGTCCATCTGTCCCAGCGCATGTGCCTCGGTAACCTTACATCCCCTGTGTCCAATCAGCTCATCCAGCTCAGTCAAGACAGTTGAAGCAGCAGGTGCCAGATGCCTAACTATAATTGGCCAGTCAGGTTATTTATAAATACTATACATTGTTAGTCTTGGACATGAACCTTTCCTCACTCCACGCATGTACCTTTGGTGTTCATAATCAGAATCAGAATCAGAATCAGAATACTTTATTGATCCCTGGGGGAAATTATTTTTTGTTACAGTGCTCCATTTTAAACCAACATTAAGACAAGACAGACAATACGCTAACTAAGAATAGTACAATATATACATATATATACATACATACATACATACATACATAAGTCACTTATAAATAAATATTTGGAAAAGAAACATGTGTAGTTGTAGCAGCAAACAGTGTGTTAAGTGGATGCGTTGTACAGGGAGATGGCCACAGGCAGGAATGATTTCCTGTGTCGTTCAGTGGTGCTTTTCGGTAATCTCAGTCTCTCACTGAACGAGTTCCTGTGACTGACCAACATGTCATGGAGTGGGTGGGAGGTGTTATCCAACATTGTCTTTATCTTGGACAGCATCCGCCTCTCCGACACCACCTTGAGGGAGTCCAGCTCCATCCCCACAACATTGCTGGCCTTACGGATCAGTTTATTAAGTCTGTTGGCATCTGCGACCCTCAGCCTGCTCCCCCAGCATGCAACAGCATAGAGGATCGCACTGGCCACCACAGACTCATAGAAAATCCTCAGCATTTTCTGGCAGATGTTGAAGGACCTCAGTCGCCTCAAAAAATAGAGACGACTCTGGCCCTTCCTGTAAAGTGCTGTGGTGTTTTTAGCCCAGTCCAGTTTATTGTCAATGTGTACTCCAAGGTATTTATAGTCCTCCACAATGTCAACACTGACCCCCTGGATTGAAACAGGGGTCAAGTGTTTCCTGGTCTTCCTGAAGTCCACGATCAGTTCCTTGGTCTTTGCCACGTTGAGCTGCAGATGATTCTGCATACATTATAGTTCCATTATATTTGTCTCTGCTTGTAGTTTATGTACCTTGATGGTGATGTATTAGTGATCTGTGTTGGGTGTAAACTTTAGTAACTGTGATGCTATAATCACATTACAGTTTTCAGTAACACCAGAATGTAACACATAAGCGAACTAATTTCAGTACAGTTATAATTATGTAGTTACTTGCATTACAAAGGTTCCTCAGTTTTTTGCACACCGGGTGGATAGAATAAAGAAAAAAAAACATCAAACAAGCATTATTTTTACTTCCTGAGGAGTTTCAGCACAGTTAGCTGATTTCAGTTCATATGCAGGAAGAGGTAAATGGTGGAATGGCAATATGGACATTACTTTTACCTTTACTGCACACTGTAAAACCCAATAAGTTGATTTAACTCAAAACATTTGGTGAAACTGATTACGTAAAACATGAGTGGTCCCTTGGTTTATTAAAATAATCAAATTACAGCATTTACATTTATGTTAGACTACTTTTAATTAACTGCTTTAGCCCACTTACAATGAAAATTTAAAATAAAACCTTGTTCATGAACTGTGCAGTATGTTAACACTATTGTCATGATCCTGGGTCTTTTGACCCAGCGTTTTAAGTTTGAGTTTATTTTGTTCATTAGGTTATCTAAGTTCATTTGGTTATTAGACTCCTTGTGTTTTCTTCCCCTGTATTTAAGTTTCCCCTCACCCTTCGTGTTTCATGCTGCGTGTCTTCTGTTTTCAAGTTTGTATTATCATGTCTGTCTCATGTTTCCTGTTTTATTTTGAAGGAGTCGTGTGTTCTTTGTTCATTGTATTTAGTTTCACTTCCCTTGTCCCCTCATTAGGCTCATGTCAGTCAGCTGTTCCTCCTTGTGTTCCCACTTCCCCTAATCACCTCCTGTGTATTTAAGTCCTCTGTTTTCAGTGTGTGATTGTCAGATTGTCAGCCACGTCGGCTGGGGGGCCCGAGGAGCCCGTCCAGCCTCATGCCACGTCGGCTGCCACGTCAGCTGGAGGGCCCGAGGAGCCCGTCCAGCCACCTTCTGCTTCACCACCTGTGGCTGCAGCGCCGCCTCCTGCAGCGCCGCCACCTGTGGCTCCCGTGTGGCCAGCCATACCTGCTTCGCAGACATATTGCCGTACATTTTGGGAGGAACACCCTTCAACTGGTGCGGGAGTATGAAAGGGAATCAAGGAAACTAGCGGATTATAGGAACCATCTCCGTTTCAACCTAAGATGTAGACAAAGCAGAGTTGTTCCTAAGAGCCTGCGCCTTGGATCCACTGTCAGAGGATACAGAGCAGACTTGATTCTACAGAGAGCACAAAATCACCTTTTAAGTGAAAGGATAATACAGGTCCATTTCACTATAGATGCCCTCCAGATCAAGATCAGCCAGACCCTGCAGGAACTGGAAATCCTTCTACCCTCTCCAATCTTAGAAGAGGTTTACAAGTTTGTGGACAAGGCTCAGCAGGCCCAACACTCTAAAGTAAAAGAAAGACAACGCAGGAAATTTCACACCTTGCTTTCAAAAACACACACTCCTCATCCTGAACCTACACAACCCAGAGAAGAAAACACACCTGATGCCAGTCAGGAGAAATGGGTTAAAAACTTTTCAGACAGGATTCTCACTGAACCTGAAAAGAGAGTATTAGCCAAAGGACTCAATTTTGCCATTTCTCCACAACAGTTGCCCATAGTGGACCTCATCACAGCCACAGAATCTGCCATACGGATTAATAAATTATCACAGACAGAAGCAGAGCAAATCAGGATGAAAGTCTCAGCCACGCTCTCCAGTGCCAAAGTCCCTCCATCCAACCTCACAATACAGGAAAAGAAGGCCGTCGCTTCCCTGAGCAAAGATCACAACATCACTGTTTTACCAGCTGATAAGGGAAGATGCACCGTGGTCCTAAACACTACAGATTACCACACAAAGATCACTACTCTCCTCAGTGACAACAATACCTACAAAGCCCTAAAGCGAGACCCCACAAGCAGCTACAAAAAGAAAGTTATAGCTTGCATTCAAGACTTTGAAAAGGACAAAATTATTGACCGCCTTACATATCACCGCCTTTACCCAGGGGATGCCATACCCTGCATCTATGGACTTCCTAAGATCCACAAGGAAGCTGTCCCACTCAGACCCATAGTCAGTAGCATAAACTCGGCCACTTACAACATTGCTAAACACCTTGCTACCATCCTTGCGCCTCTCGCACCACATCAAGAACTCCACCGACTTCACCGACAAGGTCCAGAAACTTACCCTGGATCCAGATGAAACCATGGTGTCCTTTGATGTAGTCTCTCTTTTCACTTGCATACCCACCACGGAGGCCGTGGAGACTGTCAGAAAACGACTACAAGAAGACAGCTCCTTGGAGGACAGGACCAACTTCACACCCGATCAGATCTGCACACTGTTAGACCTCTGCCTCACCACTACATATTTCAAGTACAACGAAGGCTTTTACAGACAAAAACATGGCTGTGCCATGGACTCCCCCGTGTCACCTATTGTAGCCAACCTTTACATGGAGGAAGTGGAAAGGAAGGCTCTTGGCTCTTTCAAAGGAAGAGTACCCAGCCACTGGTACAGATATGTGGACGACACCTGGGTCAAAATCAAGACACAAGAAGTGGAATCCTTCACTGCGCACATTAACTCTGTGGATAAAAACATCAAGTTCACCAGGGAAGACACAAAGGACAACTGTTTGCCTTTCCTGGACTGCGCTGTGCACATTGAAGAGAACGGCAAACTCAACATCGAAGTTTACCGGAAGCCCACACACACGGACCAGTACCTCCTCTTTGACTCCCATCACCCTCTGGAACACAAACTTGGAGTAATTAGGACCCTACACCACCGGGCAGAACATGTTCCCTCTAAGCCTGAAGGGAAAAAGAAGGAACACACACATGTAAAGGAAGCACTCAAAACGTGCGGCTATCCTAAATGGGCGTTCATAAAGTCAGCAAAGAGGCACAGAAAAGAAGATCAGACACCAGCGAGGGAGGATAAGAAGGACAGACGCAACAACATTGTCATCCCCTATGTAGCCGGTGTATCAGAGAAACTCAGGAGAGTTTTCTCCAAGCATGACATCCTGGTGCATCATCATCATCAGGGGGTCCTTTTGTCCCTCTGTGGGGGGAAACTCCCACTAGGTTTATATCTGGGACTCGCCACCATTTGACCTTAGAACTGAAGAAGCTTCTCGGATGAGAGGTGAAACGTCTTCAAGCAACTTAAAGAAGTCCGGACGCTTTTCTTTGCAAGCTCCTTTGACCACAGGGAAAATCACACAGCTATGAGGGAAGACGCAATGCTGATGAAGAGAAACACGGGGCTTAAATATACAGAGGGATAACGAGGGGGAATGAGCCACAGGAGGAGAGCACAGCTGGGAGTAATAACGCAGGACAGACAAGGGAAGAAACATTAACATAGGACAGACTGTGAAAGTAAAACAGGAAACACACTGACTGAACTCAAAAAATGTAAACCTAGCAGTAACTGAGACAGAACATAGGGACCTGAAACATGGGACAGAAAGGCAAAGTAGACACAACATGAACATAACAACGCCCACAGGGAAAGAGCAAAAGAGAACACAGAAGCACAGGACCTCTTTCAAAATAAAATAGGAAACAATGAAACACTGACATGACTACATGAACTTGACAGCATAAGAAACAGACATGAAACACATGAAGGATAAGGGAGACTTAACACAAGGGTTGAAAACACAAGGGGAATATAATAAGCAAATGAACATAGAAAATCTAATGAGCTTAAACATACACTAGAAACATCAAAATGAACTAAAACTCAAAACGCTGGGTCATAAGACCCAGGATCGTGACAACAGCTCTGCTGCCACTTCCAACATAAATGAAGACAGAAAACTAAACAGCAGTGACGTTTGTAGGGTTACTGAAGTTGGACTAGCTGGTATATAATGATATGCTACATGGTAGCTAGCAAAACAGCTATGTTAGCATACACACACATAACATAAACACAGTGAAGCTGAAGGATGAACGTTAACTTTTTTCCACTGGATAAAAGTTAACGTGAGGGTTTCTGATGGTTAGGGACAAATGCAATCGCATGGCAGGATGCTGTAAACGGACCAAACTTCAGTAAGGAGAACAACTGAGATAATCCATCCACAATACGAGGTTAGTCATTCATATACTGCAACAACATAGAAACAGAGCAGCTGCGAGAGAATTCAGCATTAATGAATCGATGGTACGAAGTGGAGGAAGCGCAGTTTTTGGCATATTCCAAAAGTGCTTTGTCTCTTTGCTATTACTGTCACCCGGCATAGTTTGTAGATGATGTTGTTTGCAGCCACTACAATGCTTTCGACCAAGACAGGCGCAGCTTGATGACACCATCAACATGCGCTATCGCGGTAGAGCGGTATAGTCAAAATCTCTACCGTTGGCCAGATTTATATCGTTTCTACTAGAGATGGACCGAGCCGATATTACGTATCGGTATCGGTCCGATACTGGCCTAAATTACTGGATCGGATATCGGAGAGAAATACAAAATGTAATCCGATCCATTAAATATCACAAAAGCACCTCACAAAACTTGTGACATGGCGTAACTCGCCTCATAATCTTAGCATGTCGGAGCAGTGTGCGTCACGTGATAGAGCGGCTGTGGCGGACCTGTCTGCGGTCTGGTTGAACATTTGGAGCCTCGCTACCAACCCGGCATTTCATCTCCGAGGAAGTGATCCCAGAGAGAAGTAAAGCAAGTGTGTAAGTTCATCTCTGAATGTTTGTAAAGCATCCCAGCGTTAAGCTTAACAACCGATATATGGAGTGACTGCCTCTCTCTCTCCCTCCTGCTGCTACTTCAATCATGAAACTGATCAACGATCAGCTGATCGGCTTTTCTGTAGTGAGTCCGTCTCTCTTCTTTGTTTTTGGCCCACTTTGCACCAGAAAGAGGAAACCAGCGGCTGAACAACAGCAGCACGTTTAAGCTTGATAAGCTGTTGTTAGAATTTATTTAATATTACTTTCTACACCAGGATCTTTTTCTATAGCTGATGGCTGTAACTGTGCAGGGGCGGATCTAGCAAAGTTTAGCTAGGGGGGCCCGGAAAGGGTAGTCTGGGGGAAAGGAGGATCGCATTTGTCGCCGGTTGTCGGAGCCTGTGCGTACTTGTAAGCGCGGCAATGGCGGAGGAGCGCGGCTAAAAAACGTATTACTTTTTCTGGGTCACAAAATAAACATTTAAGATATTTTCAGGCGAGAATGTCGCTGTGTAAAGTTCAAATATCTGCTCGATTTATCAAGACATCACATATTTGCAAAAATCTACTAATCTACTAATGTCAAATCTAGACTTTATTTAACAACATAAGCAAACTCTATGTTACAATGATTGCACAGCCATTAAGGATCAAATCAGTTTCTGAAAAATGTTCTGTTTTTTCTCCCTCTGCTTGCTTCTTACTGTCTTTGAGGCTCGGGACCAGCACTCCTGCTATTGGACAGAAAGACATCAGTAAGTATTTTGGTTTTGTTAGCAACTGTCAGTGACATTTATATTAATCAGGCTGAACTCTAATCATACTTTAGATCAGCCTGTTTTACTTATTGTTTTATTTGTGCTTTGGTTTGGGGAAGTTGTTTCTAATCTTTTCCTGTCTTCTGTTATTAGACTTGAGATATGACTGCACTATGCTGTTGCTGGTGACTCCAGTTAATTCTACTAGACATGCTGTGTAAGTAAACAAACAACAACAGTTTGTCTGCATTTCTTGAAAGATCACATCCCCCAAACTTAGTTTAGAGGGTCTACACTGTATATAGTGAAGTCTGCAAGTTTTCTAACAGCAAAATTTGTTTTGTGCCCAAATCATTTTGCACATCATTAGAATGAAAGTTATTGGCCATGTTTGCATAGCCCTTTTTAAAATGATGCTTTCATGACATTACTGTGTGTCGGGTGGGGGTCAGGGCTATCCAGACTGACAATTGGGACATTGAATGTCACCTCTCTGGTGGGGAGGGAGCCTGAGGTTGTCTAAATCGGAGTCTGTTTTATACCAAATGCAGAAAAAAAATGTTTTAAGAAAGCAATTAAGTTCATGTTCCAAAAAATATGATTGTTTGCTTGCAGAACACCAGGAGAGATGAGTCTCCGTCACAGATGGTGTGGTCAGTGAAGATGGTCGCCTGCAGGTTGCATCTCCAACCCACATCCACTGCCACTGTACTTCAGGGAAGTTAAAGACCTTCTTCTGCACTTACATTTGGATCACCTCGATCCATGACAGTCATTCAGGCAGTAATGCCTGGCCTGGAAACAAGCATCCTTAAAATATTACAACATTCCAGCTCCTGTGTTGGAATGAAAAATAAATGTGTTGTTTAAATCAGAGACTGCACTTGTGACAGAACAACAAATATTTTATTTTGATTATATAAGTAAGTACAAAATGAACTTGTGGTAGGCCTAAACTTATTTTCAGAATAATTACATCTGAGACTTTGTTTCATTGTAAGATTATAACAGTGATGGCAATATAATTGTTTGTTGTTCAGCAGAACAGTGTCCAGTATGTTGGCTGTTATACTTTGTGTTTGAAAATAAAAGTTGGGCTGATTTTAACTTCATTACAAAAAGTGTTGTTAATTATTTTTAATCATATTCAGGTTACCACAAATGGTTTTTTAATTTAGTTGAACTTGAAATGTTTGTCAGTAAGTAAACAATTAGTATTTTACAGTCAGAAATATCAAGTTATTCTTAATACTGCAGACTTGCAATGTGTAAGTTGTCCTAACAGTCATCTTAAGTAAGCTTTACTTAGTTTTTTTGAGCCAACCAGTTTCCTTAATTTTTTTGAGCTCTAGGAACTAATGAGCTTATACAGAGTACTCAAAATAAATAAGTTGTCCTAATGCAGTCATTTTTAGCTAAGCTTTACTCAATTTTTTGAGGCAACAAGTTTCCTTAGTTTTTTGAGTTCTGGGAACTAATTAGATTTTACAGTGTATACAAGTCACATTTCTGGATTATTACTAGCTCAGAAATCAATTGTTTGAACAACAAAAAGCCACAACATACCAAAGCTTTGAGGAAAAAAAACCCCGACAAAACCAGTACTCATAAAGCAAAGTCATACTTGTTCGTAGCAATGAGTACAGAAAGTCAATAGGAGTTCTATATTTTTTTAATTTGTACAGTGATGTATGGTTGGGCGACGAACATTATAGAAGGTCTAGACACATTAAAAATATGTAGTGTTTCCCATTATGTGACATGGACACTGTTGTAGACAGACCCTAAGCATGGAAATACTTCTCACATTGTCAAAGTGTCATAATGTTTTGTGAAATCTAAACAAGGTCGATACTAGGATATTGCTCAAAACTTTGTCCAAAACTTACATCCGAAGTTTTGATGAAGGTAGAGGTGTCTTCGTACAAATAGGCAGGGAGGGCATGAAGCACACCAGCACGTTGGGCATGGATATCAGCTTATTCCTACATCACAAAACATTTTTTAAATGATCGGCTTACCTAGTCAAGAATGGATGGTTACATTTGAAAAATTGATCAAATTAAATAAAGCTCAAAAAACAAGACAAAATCCCACTAACCTGGAGATTATAGCTTCTGAAGAGCTGACACAGATCATCAGACACTTTCCCTGTGTGAGCAGCTTTCTTTCTGAATAAGCTCTGGATCCGGGGGGACATGTTGGTCCAACACAGCATAAAAGTGGTTCTTCAGGTAGACGTTTGTAATCCTGTGGAATTCTGCACAGATCTGAACACACAGGATACATTTATGCTTACGAGTTTCAATTAGTCTACAGATCTTTGCAAAATACAATAAAATCCTCACACTACAAAGGCATGACCTGTTCAGACAGGCCAGATAACAGAAGTCAATATAAAATACATTTTGTTAGATACATCTATATACATTCTTACCTGGGACTCCAATTTCAGAGTAGGCCAGCAATCCGGGATCTGACCTACTGGTAGGTCATCACCGATGGGGTCTTTGCATCGCAAGGCCAAAGTGGTGTGCTTCAGCTTTGAAATCAGGACAGGATTCTTTTCACTTTTCTTGACTTCAGCTATAATCTGTATTCTTAGCTGGTCAAGGCGAACGGCATCTTCACCCCAGAAAATTTACCTCTGCCTTGGCATGGACATAACAGTTAAACACAGAAGACAAGACATTATTGATGGATTCACCCTTAAGCTAACCTAAAATAAATCAGGCACAACAATTGTACAGTTCAGAAGCTTCTACATTTCAACATTTCAGCTTCTACATTACATAAGTTCTATCGTTTAATTATGTAATGATCAATCACTGCTTTTGTAAATATCATCCTGTGCCTACAATTTTACTGCCCCAGTTTTAATATGTACCATTCCAGAGAACTAAACGTTAGTTTCTAGTTTGCCAAAGTCAATATCCATGTATGCACCAAGTGTGAAGCAGCGCAGCAGAGCACATTGATTCAATAATTTATCCACAAGGCAGCAACACGCTCAGACAAAAACTGGTTCACCCGAAAGACAAAACTCCAAAACACAGACTTAACAATGTGGTGTATGCTGTACAGTGCAGCGAGGAATGCCCAGACCTCTACATTGGAGAGACCAAACAGCCACTTCACAAGTGCATGGCACAACATGAAGAGCCACCTCCACAGGACAAGACTCAGCAGTCCATCTGCATCTAAAGGATAAAGGACACTCTTTCGAGGATGCCAATGTTCACATTTTGGACAGAGAGGACAGATGGTTTGAAAGAGGAGTGAAAGAAGCCATCTATGTCCACTGTGAGCGACCATCTTTGAACAGAGGCGGGGGTTTACGACACCAACTCTCTGCCATCTATAATCCAGTTTTGAGATCCTTCCCAGACGCCTTAACACCCACTCACATCCTGGGCCATCTGACCTCAGGAATTCACATGACAGGGTGGGGCCAGGTTTCACAATGAGCTCACCTGAAACCCTGGCTGATTGGGACCCACGCCCAGTTTCACACCTTGGCTCAGGCGATTAGAGGATCATCAGGGGGTCCTTTGTCCCTCTGTGGAGGAAACTCCCACTGGGTTTAAATCTGGGACTCTCCACCATTTGACCTTAGAACTGAAGAAGCTTCTCGGATGAGAGGTGAAACGTCTTCAAGCAACTTAAAGAAGTCCAGACGCTTTTCTTTGCAAGCTCCTTTGACTACGATGACCTGGATGACTGAGAACCTTCACAGACATAAGGCAGTTTAATCTGCCAATCCAGAAACACCTTCTAAAGACTTCTTTTAAAATAGTAAGAGATAAGAGAAGTATGAGCAGCGCCTCTGCTGGGACTAATAATGTGTTATGCTAAATGTGAGCTTATAAGCATAATTCATGCAAAACACTTTGTGGCCAAAGCGACATGGATAAAATGGCTCATGCATGTAATTCTTAAATGTCTGCTACATTTGTACATTTATGATGATAAAAACTCATATTACAATGGAGAAATATAGTTTCAGAAAAAAATAAAACTTACCACAAAAGTGCTCCTGAAGACAAAATTGCTGCAAAGGTGGTAAACGCAGCTAGCCAAGTGCAGAGCATTAGCTGTTCCAGTTCAGAAGTCTGTAACATGCCACAGCACGTCCTCCTTTATCCAGGGTCAAAGGCAATGCAGCAAAAAAACCTTCACAAATTATTTTATTTCTGTTCGGAAATTAACGTTCCACAAGTTTTTTTTTTTGGAGTAACGAGCAGGCATCGACACGAGGAATCCAAGATGGTTCCCGGCACTTCATGAAGAAATGGACGTACATAGGTTTGTAGGCACGCACGTGACATCAGTGTCAAAACTCAAATTATTCGAGCACAATGTCAGAAACGAATCAATATATTCAAGTACTGATAACTTGAAAAACCAAACTTGTTCAAACTACTCAAAAAAATAGAGGAGTATGTACTTATAACAGGTTTTATAACAACTTATACTTATAACAACTCATTTCATTTATCAAACTATTACTATTTGGTCTTACAGTGCACAGAAGGACAGGAGTGTGATAATAAAGTGCAAAGTCTGTCAAAGAAAAGCTACATCTGGATTACACCACTAACAGAACTTCAGCTCTTTGCAAGCATCTGCAAAGACAGCATGCTAACACAAAGCTAGCCAAGAATCCAGAGAGATGTTCAAGTCTCTGGTTTTCATTTTTGACTTTGTGTCCTCTATGACCTCCGTATTGAGGCATGTGGGGGTGCGTCCCCTGTTAAACAACATGCATACCGAAGTGGCCCGAGCGAGCCCCAGGCTCCAGGCCCCGATAAGCGGCCGCCAAGGAGTGAGCCGGTGTGTACCTGGACGCCCATCCCCGGACACAAAGAACCACCAACGCACCGACGTCTGAGGGAGTCCGCCACTGGCAGGGGAAGTGGTGGTAGGGGGAGATAGGCCTCCAAACCTTGGAGGGCCTAAGATGTCCCCAGAGAAGTGGCGTCTGATACCCAACCTGACATATAGACACAGACATACAGGCACACACAGATACAAACATCCATTCCCACCCTCATGCTCTCATATACACTTACTCCACACTCAACCAACGTGGAGACAGACATAAAGAGACGCTGTACACACAATCACACTCCCCAAGCGTACTCTAAGCCCTGGGTCTAGGTACCCTTGCCCCTGGAGGGGGGGGAACTGCACCCAGACCCAGGTGGTGTTACCCTTTTCCCTGCGGTGGGGGGAGGCAGACCGCCCCGACTCCGCAGCAGCAGGGAGGCCCCACACTCCAGACCACAGTCGGACGGCCAACTCCTCCTAGCCCCCCCGCTCCAGCAGGTCGCAGAGAATGGGGGTGAGAGAAGACTCCAAACCTCCCTCCACCCGCTCATTGTAGTGTTGATGCATGTGTGTTCTAAGGTGCATTTAAAACCCAGGAGGGCATGGAGCTACCTGCCAGAGAGCAGCAGGTAAGCGCATAGTCCCTCCTGCTAGCCCTCAATGTCTACGTGTATTTAACATTGAGAGGTGGGCAACGACGCCAGGGGTGGGGTGTACACCCTGATGGTACTTTGGACTCCGTGTATCGTGCCCACCCCCAAGATCCTATATGTATGTGTAATGAGAGTGTGAGTAATGTGAATGTCTAAGTTGTGGGATAAAATTGAGGCAGGGGCAGCCAGAAGGGGACGGGGGGGGGGGGGGGTGGCCTCCTCTGCACCCTGGTGACATACCCCTACTCCAAGGTCCTGCATGTGTGGGTGGTTGTGATGGAGCGGGAAGAGGGAGGCAGCTGGAGATGGGGAGGGAAGGAAGGGAGGGGCAAGTGACCCCTCCCTGGGGCCAGCTCCCCCGCTGACCCCAGTAGGCACCCCCATACTCCGCGACCCACCAGGGAAAGGGGGCCCAGGCCCATCCAGACCGGGGCCCAGCGCAGCAGCGCCTCCCGGCCCCACAGAGCCCAGGACAGTCCACCCAACCCCACCACAGAGAAAACTGCACCCACCCCACCATCCACTCTTCTTCGGAGGTGGGGTGCCCCCGGCCTCTCGGCCTGGGGCTCGGTCACTCAGGCACGGCTGGCTGCCGGCGGAGCTCACGGGCGCGTCACTGCAACTCCCCCTGGCTTCTGCTCCGCGGCTGCTGAGTGAGCCCTCATCTGGGACTCTCCTCAGCTCTTTCTGGGACAGTGGCGCGGCTGCCCCTCTGTTGGTCTTCCTTGGTCTCTTGTGTTCTGGGGGCCTCTGGATGTCTGGAGTTTTGATCTCCTCCATACCTGCTTCATGCCCTGGAGGACGGGGCTGTGGCCCCCCCCACACCCTCTAGCAGATCATTACATGAAGGAACCTTTTAAAAAAACAAAAAACAAGCGCGTCCATGCTCACAGGTGTACACACGGGTGATCACACCCACAAACTACACCCTTTTTGGCTCCTACCTCAAAGCACACTGTGTTCTGTTGATCTTATGTGCTGCACAATAATGTTTAATATTTAGTATTTACTGTCATATTCCCATATATCATTGTGATGTTGTTTATTCTATTACTCTTGTTCTCTTCTGCTTGTTTTCTTTTTTCTTTCTCAGCAGGTGATCCAGGTGATTGATATATGCATTTTTTTTTCTTTTTTTCTTCTTTTTTTTCTTTTTCTGCTCATTCTGTTGGTTTTTGTTTTTTGCCCTTCTCCCCGTCCCTCTTCTCAGCTGTTTCTCTTTCCCTCTTTCTTTCTCCCCTTCTTTCCCCCAGTCAAGTCTGTCCCGTATTCAGCAAGTGAAAATAAAATAAACAATAAAAGGTGAATCAAATGGACCATTATGGCAAGGCTGGGATGGTCAATTTGGTAAAGTAAATCCATTGGGCATCTTTCTTTGCCTTTAGACAACAATTCTGATGGCAAAAGAGCCAAACGGGACAGGCCAAAAAAAAAAAAAAAAAAAAACAACAACATGCATACCATTGCTCATGTCAGATGGTTCTCCTTTGTACTGATTTTCAGAGAGTAAATGCAGTCACGGTCCCAGATTCTTTTCCATTGACTTGCATGGAAGACTGCATAGACCGCATGGGAGCAGCTACCTATATAACAACATGATTTGTTGAGCAGGTACTGGCAGGTTCTTCTATAATACACAGTAACAGCATTTGGAATGTGAAATGCATCAGCTGCTTTTCAACGACTTATGAATTCTGTGTTGGTAAACATTAAGAACTGTAATGTGTACTTGTTATTGTGATATATCCTTCTTGCTGGACGGATCATATTAGCACTCCGAAGGTTGTTTTTTTAGCTCAAGCTAAACAAGCACGGTCTGCCTTATACTCTGTGGTCAGCAGACTGCAAACACAATCACCGAGAGCCCTTCTCATAATATCAGGGGACTTCAATCATGACTCACTGGACTCCACACTGCCCACCTTCACCCAGTATGTGACCTGCCCAACCAGAGTCAATAAAACACTGGACTTACTGTATGCCAATGCAGAAGAGGCATACAGTTCATCACCTCTCCCTCCCCTGGGCAGATCTGATCACAACCTGGTGCACCTTGTCCCTGTGTATGAGCCCTTAGTGCGCAGGGAGCCACCAGCCACCCGCACAGTACAGAGATGGTCAGAGGAGAGCGAGGAGGCTCTTAAGGATTGTTTTGAGTCGACTGTGTGGGAGGTGATTTGTGATGACCACGGTGAGGACATCGACAGCCTTACTACATGCATTACTGACTATATAAACTTCTGTGTGGATAACACTGTACCTACCAGGACTGTACGGTGTTTCTCCAACAACAAACCTTGGATTACCCCAGAAATTAAAACCGTCCTCAAGCAGAAGAGGAGGGCCTTCAAATCCAGAGACAAAGAGGAGTTGAAAAGGGTGCAGAGAGAGCTGAGGGGACTGATAAGGAATGGGAAGGAGAGCTACAGGCAGAAGATGGAGAACCAGCTTCAACAAAACAACGTTGGTGAAGTCTGGAGAGGCCTCAGAACCATCTCGGGCCACAAACAGCAGAACTCTCTGCCTGGGAGGGATGTGAGATGGGCAAATGAACTGAATCATTTCTTCAACAGATTTGACTCAGCCATGAGGCAGTCTCCAACATCGGCTGCAGACTCACCCACCCCCACTGCTGCTGTTCCACCTCAGACACTTCACACCTCCTCTATTCACCCTGCTCACTCCCCCCCACCCCCAACAACAGCATCCAATACACACTCAACACAAGGCTCCAGCCTGTCTCTCTCAACCACCCAGGTTAGGAGGGAACTGAGGAGGATTAATGGCAATTAATTGGAGCGGATGATGCCGTCATTCACCTCCTACATCGTTCCCTCGCTCACCTGGAGACCGCTGGAAGCACTGTGAGAATCATGTTCTTTGATTTCTCCAGTGCCTTCAACACCATTCTTCCCTCGGTTCTAAAGGACAAGCTGGTGAACTCTGGAGTGGACCATCACCTCACTACCTGGATCCTGGACTACCTCACCGACCGACCACAGTATGTGAGGACTCAGGGCTGTGTGTCGGACAGGGTCGTCTGCAGTACGGGGGCCCCACAGGGAACGGTTCTGGCTCCGTTCCTCTTCACCATCTACACTGCAGACTTCTCCCACAATTCCACCCAGTGCTTCCTGCAGAAGTTCTCTGATGACTCTGCAATAGTCGGCCTCATCACTGATGGGGACGACAAGGAGTACAGAGGTCTGACCCAAGACTTTGTGGACTGGTGCCAGCTGAACTACCTCCAGATCAACGCCAGTAAAACCAAGGAACTGGTGGTAGACTTCCGCAGGCACAAGCATTCTCCACTGCAACCACTGAACATCCAAGGTATGGACATTGAGGCTGTGGACAGCTACAGGTACCTTGGTGTTCATCTGAACAATAGACTGGACTGGACTCATAACTCAGACGCCCTCTACAGGAAAGGGCAGAGCAGGCTGTACCTGCTGCGGAGACTCAGGTCGTTTGGAGTGGAGGGCCCACTCCTGAAGAAATTCTATGACTCTGTTGTGGCTTCTGCTATCTTTTATGGCGTGGTCTGCTGGGGCGGCAGCATCTCTGCTGGGGACAGGAAGAGACTGAACAGGGTGATCCGAAGGGCCAGCTCTGTTCTAGGATGCCCTCTGGACCCAGTGGAGGTGGTGAGTGACAGGAGAACGGCGGCTAAGCTGTCATCCCTGATGGACAACATCTCCCACCCCATGCAGCAGACTGTGACAGCACTGAGCAGCTCCTTCAGTGGGAGACTGCGGCACCCACGGTGTGGGACGGAGAGATTTCGCAGGTCTTTCCTCCCCACTGCTGTCAGACTCCATAATAAAGACTTTAACTGATCAAGCACACACATCCATACATATGCAATAATACTAAGTGCAATAATCCTTTCTGTCATCGTTGTATTTTTACTCAGTTGTATATAGTATTTGTATTTGTATTCTATTTTTATCTTATTGTATATTTATTTTATTTTATTCTACTGTATATTTATTTTATTTTATTCTACTGTATATAGTATTTTATTTTATTCTATTCTGTACAGCTGTGTACTGTATTTATTCTTATTGTATTCTAATTTTTGCCTCATAACTTTTGCACTGTCCACTTCCTGCTGTGACAAAACAAATTTCCCACGTGTGGGACTAATAAAGGTTATCTTATCTTATCTTATCTTATCTTATCTTATCTTATCTTATCTTATCTTATAACCACAGCTGAGATGTGTTGCAGCTCATCAGCCACTGCATAAAGACTGCCATGTCAAAATGAGCATCTCTTTAGTAGTGGCAAGTATAAGAGATTGCAATTAATCCAGTAACACAATGCAACTCCATCCATCCACCCATTTTCTGCCACTTAGCTGTAGGAGGTATCCTGGAGGCATCCCAGCTCAATCTCTCTCAGCTGGCTACTTTCGATATGAAGCCATTTGCGGTGGCGGATGCTCTTACCTTTTATATTTTAGTTCATCATGAAGTTAACAAGTTGCTGATAGTTGTTTTACACATCTTTAGCAACTGTTCAGTAGACATTTTTAATTTCGTGTTAATTTTGCACATTTGTGAGAAATGCAAATCCCTGTGACTCCAAAGTCAAGTTGTTGCATATTAACCATCATCTAATCCTAATTAAATCCCAAGTAACCCAGTGTTTCCACTGGGACTTAAACTGATCAAACTTTTAGCCACACGGGTGTTAGAGGAATGATAAAATCTTCCACAGTCAAGCCATTGAAGCTGAAACTTGGTAGCTATTACCTGATCCTAAACATTAACTTGTTAAATCACAATGTCTTGTTTTTTCCCCTGTCTTTAATAAAATATATATTATTAGTAACTTGCTCTACAATGGTAATTTACCATAAAACTTGAGCTCCCATGCAGCAGCAGACCCCCAGCCAGGGCTGTTTGAGAGCATATCCAAAGCAATACCAACTCAGCCTTATGTCTCCAAATTGAATGATATCCAACAGGACCCCAGATAATACACACTGCCAGCTTCCTCTCTCTGTCTCAGCCTTTCTCTGGCTTTTGTTCACTTTTCTCTGCCCCACTTTCATTATTTGCTGTTGTTCTAATTGTGATTCCATCCTTGCTGCAATTGAAGGTGTGGATGCTACTGCCAGGTGCCCTCTGCTGAACTCCTCTGTCTTATTTTTCCCATTCACACACACAAATATGAAGAAAAAAACACAGTCCAACATTTACGTTTACCATCTTCTTCACAATGCAGACACATTCCACTGTTTTATCAACTTTTAAGGACATCATCAAAGTTCACCACACAAGCACAAGCAAACAAACAGTAATCCAGTGTCAGTTTGAGCCAAAGCTTAGCTGAAATCAAGCCAAGGGCAGAGTAATCCAGCCATTAAACATTAATGAAGGCTATTAATGAGGGAAATGGAGAGAGATGGAAAAAACACCAAAGAGTGGAGAAAAATTAACTATGCACAACCTGACTATAGTAACATCCTACATGCAGCCATAAATCGACTCTAATGCCATCTCTACAGCTGAATATACATGACTGATGTCATTAGGTGTGAGTGTGAGTGTGTCTGCCTAAATGCTAATGAATTATAGACATATGGGACAACACCTGATAGTAAAAAATGTTTATTCCCAGTTTTTGTTCCTTCTGTGGTCAAATGAAAGGGCAGCTGATACGATGTACAGGTGTAGCATAGGTGAGGCAGGAGGAAACTATTATGTTAAATTAGTGACACTGATTTACCAAAATCTACAAATATTTGTTCAACAGTCAGCAGATGCTTTGTTTTATGACAAAATCACAACAGGAAAACCGATTCAAATTATGACATATAATTTTCACAATTACCTCTACAAATGTCAGACAATCAAAGAGAAATTACTAAAACAAAAACAAAAACAGTGACGAAGCAAACAGGTAAGACTGCCTTTGTTTCTGTGGATAATCTGAAATGCAGCTGCAGGGATTAGTAATGTCTGTGTCAAGTCAGTAAACCTTTCATCTCAAGGCCTCTGCTATAAACGCTTTACCTTCTGCACACACGGGTTCTCAATCCCAGCTGAGCCCAAAATTGCACAATAGCCTTTTTTTACGTGAAAATACATTATTTTTACATACCATTTTAAATGTGTTTTACTTCTCTGCAGTTGAACTACTTGCTCTCCAAAAGATGAATCACTAAAATGTCAAAGTTTACAACAGAAAATAACATGTTTACCATCAGTTTTTGTCTCTATAGCTAATATGCTGCTTGATTTTGTTCTTTTTTTAGCCTTTCTGAGGTGGACTTGCTGGTGTGAGCTTAATTTTCAGGGCATGAAATGAAGGCTGGTTGTTGTCTTTCAGGATTGTCTGGTAGAAAGAGGAATTCAAGGTCATTCCGGTCAGGGCCAGCTACGTTTGGACTGGTTTTTTCCTCCGTTTCAGGTATCAGGTAATCAGGTATCTTTGTCCGATATTAACATTTGTTAATCTGAAACATTTTTATTTGCATTCAAGAAGGCAGAAAATGTTTTTTCACAGCACTGTAACTTAGCATTTCAGCCTCTCGGCCAGATATAATAGCATCTTGCTACATGGGTCAGTGTGGCAGCAGCCTAAATGATAATGTTGAGGCTTCCAGAAAGTAAAGGGTGATTTCACTGTACACATGGCATACACAGTGGACCCAGCTGTCATGTAATGTGTACAGTAGGCAGGAATGGTGGACCCAAGATGCAAGCTCACAGAGGCGAAAAGGTGAACTCCAACGCAGCTTTATTGCTAAACTGAGAATACAGAAAAGTAAACAGGAAGACGGAAAGAACACACAGTGTTCGATGAGGGAGATCGCAACATAGACCAAAGAAAACACAGGGCTTAAATACACAGAAGGATCAATCAGGGAATGGGAGACAGGAGGGAAACACAGCTGGGACAAATCAGACCTAAAAAGACAAGGAAAGCAAAACTGGAAACACTGACATGAGACACGGACTTTCAAAGTAAAGCAGAAAACAGAACACACACAGACTAGACAAGGAGATACAACTGACAGGGGAGACAGAGCAACTAAGGAACACGGAGACAGAAACAGGAAGACTAAGAACTCCAACATAGAAACCAAAAGACTAAAGACTAAAGACTAAACCAAAGACAAAAGACTAGAAATTATAAATAAGTTCAGTAATAATGCAAAACTCGAAGCGCTGGGTCAAAGACCCAGGTACCCTAACACGAACTTTGTCAGTGAAAATGAGCTTCCTCCTGGGTAACAACTGCTAAATGTACAGCAGAGCAACATAATGCAGCCTGCACAAGCTGGTGTACGTGGAACTGGGTGTACTACTGAACTACTTCTGCTGTACTACTTTATATGTGTGTTTGTTATTATATTAACTGTCTCACTAAACTCAGTGAGAACACCTAAAATGAACAATGCGGGAGTTGTCCAATAACCAAGGTTTTACAGTACAGGCTTTGTCAAACGTCTTAGAACATTAAACCAATAACTGACTGTCACAGAGGAAAATAATTTACCATAGCTGAGTAACCTTTGGGTAAGACGTTCGGTTCGACTCCAGCCTTTCGGCCCGTTTGCTCCTTTAATCTGTGTTTGAGCAGCACTGAGGTGAACGGCGCTGCCACGATAAGGATCTGTTATTCTGTTACTGTACGTCTCATCATTTACTTTATTAATCTGCTTCCATATTTTAATGATGTATCTCATATGTCTTTATTGGCCCGTCTCGTTTATAACTTTTCTCTCCAATCTTCTTTTTATTCTGTCTTTCTTTTTGTAACTCTTTCTTATACTCTCCCTCTTTCTCACTGTCAATGCTAAGTATTGGTAATTACATTATCATGCACCACCCTATGAAATATAGTTTCAGTGACACTGAGTGTGTGTGTGTGTGTGTGTGTGTGTGTGTGTGTGTGTGTGTGTGTGTGTGTGTGTGTGTGTGTGTGTGTCTGTGTGTGTGTGTGTGTGTGTGTGTGGTGTTGATGATGGAGAGGCTGTCTGCTTTTTTAATAAACACAACACTGCAATGCCCCACACGCTAACTGCCTTAGCATCGAACATCGCACACACACACACACACACACACACACACACACACACACACACACACACACACACACACACACACACACACACACACACGTAGAAGTATGCGCACACACACACACAAACACAGGCATCTGCCAAGACTAGGCTCAAACTTGCAGGGAATTTATGTACAAATAATTACTTTTTAATAGCCAGTAATGTGATTTCCTGCCAAAGAAATATTCAAATGCATCTCAGGCAGTCCAGTATATTATCTGCCTGGAGCTACGGATGCGACTTAGGGGAGACGGCACAGGAAAGACAGATTATTGTTTGTGTGATAATAATTATTTTACCCTTGTCATCTGCGGAGGAAAATGGAAGATAATGCCTTTGTCTCTCTGTCTCTTTCCTTCACTTTCTTTTTGCTCCTCGAGCTGCTCGTCCACGCTCTCTAACCTGAACTGTTATACTGTAGGAGACCTTCCGTCAGGAACCTTTTCCTGCCAGGCTGTTGTCCTGCATTAACATATGCACCTGCTAATGTGACATGTAGTGAACTGACGACATGCTTGATTTTTAATTTGAACCTTGAATCATTTGCTTTCATTTTAAATGAATTGCAGACCTGGTGTGTAGGTAGGCAAACAGAATACCTAATTTTTGATTTTCCCATATCATGCACCCACCAAGGAAACTTTGTTGTTTGTGATTGGATGAACATTTTAAGAGAACCTTTAACTCCTTGGATTTGATTTCTATCGAGATCTGGGTCTGATTCCAAGGAGCTTTTGGAGGACTATTGTGAGTAACTGAGGTAGAGAGGAGGAGAAGGTGACAAATTCATGGGAAATTTTTAAAAAATGTCATAATTTTAATGTTACTGTTTGTAAAGCAGTGGCTGGTGTGAGCAGTCGGCTTAGGGGCACAAGTGTGGCTGCTTCTCTTTAAAGGTCAGTTCAGTGTAAATCCCTTTACAACCTTTGGGCTGTGTAAAATGAATGATTGTTTAAAAACTGAAAGCCAAATTTTTCCCGTCTTTCTTCATGTAGGCATCAGTTACGTTTGGACCTCCTTTTCCGTTCACAGCTGTATTACATGCAAACTTTCTCCATAGTAGCATATGTTGTTTTGAACACAGGACGACAGCTTAATAGTGCCTTAGTTTAAATTAATGCAGTGATTGTTATTAAGAAAAGTAATTTTAGAGGGCTGGCTTGGTTCTCTACTTTTTAAATTAGGTCACAGGTGTTTCTGTTCTTTTCTTTTCTAATATGCATTTGATGCATTTGTGGATGTAGTGAAATATTTTCACTGACAGTGGTTTTCCGAAGTGTTCGTGCAGCTGACATCTACAAGATAACTGTAACAGTTTTTCATGCAGTGAGTACCAAACAAACAGTTTTATTTTGGGTTATTTTGACTTTGATTTTCAGTCAAAGCTGAAGACGTCAGCCTGAGCGCTGAAACATTTAAATGTATCCAAACAAACTTGTTGATCTCCATTTCCACATTTCATATGTTGTTCTTGTTGTGTTATTTAGACTTTTAAAAAAAGAAAAAAACATTCTTGTTGAACATCTGTTAAATATCCAAATAGAAAATGATGATAAATCATGAGGCTGTAATTCTAAACCCAAAAGTCAACACTTAGCATTGAAGTTATTAACATGTGTCAACCCCCAAATGGATAATATGATGATTTGGTCTCCGGGTGTGTCAGAATCCTTGCAGCAAGTTCAAGTTCAAGTTCAACTTTATTGTCACTTCAACCATATACAGTTTAAAAATACACAGTGAGGCGAAACAACGTTCCTCCAGGAACCAAGGTGCTACAAGACAAGTTAGTGCAAAAAAAATAATAATATATAATATATCTAGTAATAATATTGTGCAAAAGAGCATTTACAGGTTGGTGTGTGCGATGGTTTGGTGGTGTAGGTCAGTGTGTTTGCGCTTGTGTTGGTTAGTCAGTCCAGTCTCAATGTTTTGAGGTATTTGAGTTAAGCTGAGTGATAATGTTAGTGTATGTGTGTGTGTGCGTGTTTATCAGTCAGTCCCTTTTTGCTGAGGAGACGGATGGCTTGTGGAAAAAAGCTGTTGCACAGTCTGGATGTGCGTGCCCGAATGCTTCGGTACCTTTTTCCAGATGGCAGGAGTGTAAAGAGTGTGTGAGAGGGGTGTGTCCGATCAGCCACAATGCTGGTGGCTTTGCGAATGCAGCGTGTGGTGTAGATGTCCTCAATAGAGGGTAGAGAGACCCCGATGATCTTCTCTGCTGTTCCCACTATCCGCTGTAGGGTCTTGCGGTCTGATATGGCACAGCTCCCAAACCAGACAGTGATGCAGCCGCTCAGGATGCTCTCAATAGTTCCTCTATAGAAGGTGGTCAGGATCGGTGGTGGAAGCCGGGCCTTTCTCAGTCTTCTCAGAAAGAAGAGACGCTGTTGGGCTTTCTTGTGCAGGGAGCTGGTGTTGAGGGACCAGCCGAGGTCCTTCTCCAGGTGTACACCCAGGAATTTGGTGCTGTCAACGATCTCCACAGAGGAGCCGTTGATGCTCAGCGGTGAGTGGTCGCCTCGTGTCCTCCTAAAGTCAACAACCATCTCTTTTGTCTTGTCAACATTCAGAGACAGGTTGTTGTCCTTACACCAGTCCGTTAGTCTCTGCACTTCCTCTCTGTACGCTGACTCGTCGTTCTTGCTAATGAGACCCACCACGGTCGTGTCATCAGCGAATTTAATGATGTGATTTGAACTGTGTGTTGCTACACAGTCATGAGTCAGCAGTGTGAACAGCAGAGGACTGAGCACACAGCCTTGTGGGGCCCCAGTGCTCAGTGTGGTGGTGCTGGAGGTGCAGTTCCCGATCCGTACTGACTGAGGCCTTCCGGTCAGAAAGTCCAGGATCCAGTTGCAGAGGGAGGTGTTCAGGCCCAACAGGCTCAGCTTTCCGATCAGTTGTTGGGGGATGATCGTGTTAAATGCTGAGCTGAAATCTATGTACAGCATTCGGACGTGTGAGTCCTTCTTGTCCAAGTGTGTCAGGGCAAGATGGAGTGCAGTGGAGATGGCGTCGTCCGTTGAGCGGTTATGGCGGTATGCAAATTGCATTGGGTCCAGTGAGGGGGGCAGCAGGGTCTTGATGTGTCTCATGATGAGCCGTTCGAAGCACTTCATGATGGTGGGTGTAAGTGCGATAGGGTGGTAGTCATTGAGACAGGACACAGAAGACTTCTTGGGCACGGGGACGATGGTGGTGGCCTTGAAGCACGTGGGGACAACGGCACTGCTCAGAGAGATGTTGAAGATGTCGGTGAGAACATTTGCCAGCTGATCAGCACATTCTCTGAGCACTCTGCCTGGGATGTTGTCTGGTCCAGCAGCTTTACGTGGATTGACTCTGCGTAGAGTTTTCCTCACCTCAGCTGTAGTGAGACACAGGACCTGGTCGTTCGGAGGAGGGGTGGTCTTCCTCGCCGCCACGTCGTCCTGCCTGTCGAACCGAGCATAGAAGTTGTTAAGCACATCTGGGAGGGAGCCGTCACTGTCACAGGCAGGTGGTGTCGTCCTGTAGTTAGCGATGGCTTGTAAGCCCTGCCACATGCGTCGTGTGTCGCCGCTGTCCTTGAAGTGGTTGTGGATTCTCTGGGCGTGTGCGCGCTTCGCCTCTCTGATGGCCCGAGAAAGTTCAGCCCTCGCTCTTCTAAGCGCCACCTTATCTCCCTCTTTGAAGGCAGAGTCTCGGGTCCTTAGAAGTGCACGCACTTCCGCAGTAATCCACGGTTTCTGGTTGGGTCGTGAGATGATGATCTTGGAGACAGTGACGTCATCGGTGCACTTGTTGATATAGCTGGACACTGATGATGTGTACTCCTCCAAGTCAGTGAAGTCGCCGTAAGTTGCAGCCTCTCTAAACATGTTCCAGTCAGTGCTCTCAAAACAGTCCTGAAGAGCAGAGATGGCTCCTGCTGGCCAGGTTTTCACCTGCTTCAGAACCGGTTTTGATCGCCTGACGAGTGGTCTGTATGCTGGAATTAGCATAACAGAGATGTGGTCTGAGTAGCCGAGGTGGGGGCGGGGCTCTGCCCGATATGCGCCGGGGATGTTTGTGTAAACAAGATCTAGCGTGTTTTCTCCCCTCGTTGCAAAGTCCACATACTGATGGAATCTAGGAAGCACTGACTTGAGATTTGCATGGTTGAAGTCCCCAGCAACAATAAACAGTCCATCCGGGTGTGTATTTTGCAGTTCACTGATCTTTGTATACAGTTCCCCTAGCGCTTCCTTAGCATTAGCGCTAGGTGGAATGTACACTCCGATAATGGAAACAGTGGTGAATTCCCGTGGTAAGTAAAAAGGTCTGCATCTAACAGTCACAAACTCCACCAGCGATGAGCAATAACTAGAGACTAGCACAGAGTTCTTGCACCATTTCTCATTGATGTAAACACACAAGCCGCCACCGCGAGTCTTACCGCACAGAGCTGCATTTCTGTCGGCGCGAAACGAGGCCAGCCCGTTTAGCTGAATAGCGGCGTCCGGTACTCTTTCGCTGAGCCATGTTTCCGTGAAAACAAAGACACAGCAGTCTCTAATCTCACGCTGTGTGGCCTGCTGGAGTCGGATGTAATCCAGTTTGTTATCCAGGGAGCAGACGTTGGATAAGATGATGGACGGCCGGCTAGGGTTTGTTTTTAGCCTAGCACAGACTCCCGCCCGCTTGCCGCGCTTCCGCTTCCTCGCGCAACGCTTCCGATGTCTCCACCTCCGTCCGCCGGCATCAGGCAACGCCGAGGCTTCGAGGCCTGGTTCGCGGAGCAAGCCGAGTTCACGCAGCGTTTCCCGCAGCCCCTCCTGGATGTCGTCAACTAGGTTATTTAGGTTGAAAAGTGTCTGGCTGTTGTATGCACGAACACCGACACCAGTTGCGACGTTATCCATACATAGTGCAAAATAAGCACGCTACACACAGAAACGTAAACAATAAACAATGCAGCACCAGTTTTGGCTCCGGAGTGGCCGCTGCGTGCTACTGCCGCGCCGCCATTGTCACATACTGTGACCTCCGTTAACAGATCGATATTGGTTTTAGAGTCTCTAAAACCAAAGGTGAAATCCCACCTTTAGCCATGCGGTGGGCCAGAGTTGGTAAATGCAGCCTACAACCAAAGAAAGCCTCCAGTGTTTTCGATGCTCTGCATTAAAGGAGTCGCTACTGTGTGTGTGTGTGTGTGTGTGTGTGTGTGTGTGTGTGTGTGTGTGTGTGTGTGTGTGTGTGTGTGTGTGTGTGTGTGTGTGTGTGTGTGTGTGTGTGTAAGGACTGGCTAATGACCTCTGGAAGAATGAGCCTGTTCAAACTGAACCTCAGGGAGCTTAACCGATTGCAGCACTCTAAGCGTGCGTGTGCGGCTATGAGCACCAGCATCACTCTGCCCAATCCACAGCAGCAAATCAAAGCTAAGTGCACCGTCAAATAGCAATATCCAGTAGTCTGCACATAAACAGGACTGAAGCTAAGAAATGAGTAAGTAAGTGAGATGTATAGATGCATAAAGAGTTCACTTATTTTGCCTTTCTCCTTTAGTTTGAGCCCTTTTCACTTACCTCTTCCCTCCTCTTGACTGTGCGTGTGTGTCTGGTTTAACGGGCAGACGGTGCCTCCGTATTAAAGGAGTCATGTCTGTGTCAGTGCATGTGTACAACAGTAGATGTGAATGTGTGTGACAAGGTGGTAATGGGACTCACCGTAGGCCTTGCTACCTACATGGAAAAATGTGTGTTTCGGGGAAACACTGCATTCACACACGAGCACACATAACATATAATTTCTTATAGTCAGACAGTCTCGCACGGAGAAGTCAGTTCATTTTATAGTGACAAATCAACACACAGCTCGAGTATACACACACACACACACACACACACACACACACACACACACACACACACACACACACACACACACACACACACACACACACAGCTTGCTGCTATTACTGGTTGATATCTCTGATGTCTGCAGCTCATACTGTATAGCGCCTCTGTATTAATGTATTGGATTACATATACACAGCAGTATAATGGAGACAGTTTTCTTTAGCTCGCTACTTCTATACTTAAGTAAGAGAGACCAGAAAAACAATATGTGGGACACCAATAGTGCTCTTGTGAGAGTTTACACACATGATGGGTTCACTCTTTAGCTTACACTCACAAGCACAAGTACATTAAAGAAAGTTTTATGATTTTCAATTTAAAATGTTTTGTTTTGGGTCCCGGTTCAGCGCAGTGGGAGGAGCCGGCGACCGCGTGCCGTATGCCTGGGCTCGGGTCAGGACCTCTCTCCCTCTGCTTTCCTGTCGGGCCCAAACATGTTTTGGTCATCAGAAGTAGGATTGTTGGGAACTACTAATCAAAAATACTGGGAAAATTTTCTGCACACACATATTTCACCACAAAGATTAAAAATGAAAGTAGATCATAACCTGTTTTTAGCCTTTGGTGTCTGAACCTGCTATCTTTTCAAATCAATAGTTTAAAGCTCAATATTGAACATTTTTATATTAGAAATGTCGAATTATTATCCTTCGCCTTTAACAAGTTACTTGTAGTGATGAAAGCGCAGAGAGAAGACTGAGCTCTTTATTTTATAGATTCTGTTTTTACTACACACAACTTTGGTTCGCTGTCAGACTTTGCATCAGATAAACACACTGTTCACTTCCTTCAGTTCATGACAAGCTGGTAAATAAGTATCAGCTACAATGTATGCAGCTATTAAAGCCAGGCTACAGCTAAGAGACTTTATATTCAGCACCGCTAATGATACCTAATGATGGATCTCTTTATTAAAGCAAGATATTTTTGTAATTGCGTAATAACTAGTCTCACGCAGCAGGCGGGTACCTGTTCTACTTTGTATGTGTTGGACTGTTTTTGACCTTACACCTGCAGAAATCAGTCAGCGCACGTTGCTGTACCCACTAATATGCATTCCACTCTTTTTCTCTCCTCCATAAATTTGTCTTCTTCGTCGTCCACGATGGGCTTTTTTTTATTAGCAGACATTCATCTCTGCAGCTTCCCACTTCCATCTTAGTTGTCCTAAATAATTCTACAAAGAATTCAGCTTCTCTGTTTTTTACCAATAATTTTGATATGATCAGAATATTTTTTTAACATTTTTGCACCACCTGTCTTCATCCCCTCTTCTTTTATCTCACTGTTTCTTTTCTCTGCTTTTTTAAATTCTCTACTCTCTCTAATGAATCATGTTGAAGCTTGCTCTCATACACTGCTGATGGAAGCCCTCTGGCATGCACACATATTGCATACATTCATCACTGTTACAACAGAAGTTAGACTTTGCAAGCAAATACACACAGTCGCATACATAATGATGCACACTTGACCCTCTGCTCATGCATATTTTTGTGAATGAAAATTAAGATAGCTGTATCTGAAACATGTGAGCGTCATTGTCCAGTTCAAAGGATCGTTGGCAATTTCAATAATTAACTCTACAATTCTAGTACTCGTCTTTTTTCCACTGTTGTCATGGCAGATGAGAATTTCATGAGCTGCCAACATTAGCTATGTATTGTAATGTTTTGAATCTGTGTGTAGTAAATGAATGGGCGGATATGAGAGAAACACACATGACCCATGGCAGACACAGATGACCATACAGATATAATATCTTTGTGCTCAGAAGTAGATATGCATGCTATAGCTTAGTGGCATTAAACTTGTCATGTTTCAGAAATCAGCAAGTAGGAATGGACACTGTGTGCGAGATATATCGACACCAATGACCCCAACATTCAAACAAACACAGATGTATTCACAAAGGAAATGCCTTTTAATCTGATTTGTTTTTAAATTGTCCACAACCTGTACAGCAAAAAGCATGTCAAATTTTATGGTGTTCCCACTTCATGAAGACAAAATAAAAGAGGAGAGAGACACAAGCGAAGTAACAAGAAACTGCTGCACGTAATACTGGATTTGCCAGCTGTGCAACATCAGGTGCACTTCTCAGCACTGGCACAATATTAACAGAATGCGTCTGAGGTTTTTGTCAAGGCACATATCTGATTGCTATAACTGAACTCAAGTAATATAGAATTAACAGAAAGAGACAAAAAATACATCTGGAAGTGTGTGGGTATATGTCTGCACATAACAGATAGGACAATTAAACATATATTGTTTAGACACAACCCAATATTAACCACATATCATCAGCCGCCTGTGACATCATCATCGAAGGACAGGTCAATACTAATGAGGTCAGGAGGAGGGGATGAAATCTGATTACGATCCCCAGTTCATAAACAATATATTTCTATTAAAATCCAGCTTGTACACAAGCAGCGAGACAGAAAGAGAGAACCAAAAGAATGACAGCAAATCAAATCACAAAGGGACGCAAAGACAAGAAAAACGACGTAGTTTCAGAGAAAGAAATGGTTAAAAAACTATGGGCTTAATAAATTCAGGGCCATACAGACTAACCAGATATTAGTAATTAAAACACTGAATCATTGTTGTTTCCATCACTCCCACTGTAATAAACCTCCCCTTGCTTTCCTCCAGGCTACTATGGCTTATTTGAAGAGGAACAGACTTGAGCATGAAAATCAACCAGCTGCTTTATTAGATTAAAAGTACGAGGAGATCAAAGCTGCACAGTCACAGATAATGTCTCTAGTCCCACAATAAACACCATCAAATAGAGATTTTCAATGATTTCGGACACAGTGCATGCTCTTCCTGGTGATGGGGAAAAAATCAGTGTAGTATTTGTTTGATTTGGACCTCAGTGTACATACAAAAACACAGGTTTTATAGTTTTAGCCTCTGCACATCATTATAGTGGATTTTAAATAAGCAGTTAAGATGTGATTGAAGTGAAAACTTTAAGCTTTAATTTAAGAGATTTAACAAAAATATTGTATAAAGTTTTTTAGGAATTACAAGCATTTTTATACACAGCAGGAAATTAATAATAAATTTAATACAGCTTTTTAAAAACATACGTATATGCAGTGTTGGTCAAGTTACTTGAAAAAAGTAATCAGTTACTAATTACTGATTACTTCCCCAAAAAAGTAATCCCGTTACTTTACTGATTACTTATTTTCAAAAGTAATTAATTACTTAGTTACTTTTAAAAAACACGATTTACAACCTGAAGAGGTGATAAAGCGATAGATCTTTCAGCCCAATTCTACTTTTTCTACATAATCCATCATACAAAATGTGATCAGATGGAAAAGTCTCTTTTTAAAACTTGTTTTATTAGTTTTAATCTTTTAACTTTATGCATCAAGCAAAAATTTAATTATATGCAACATTCTCTGACTGGAAGAAATTAGTTTAACATTTAAACCTATTTTCTGCAGATTCCAGCTCATAAAATAAAATATTTTTGTGTGTTTACACTCAGTCTTTCAAATAGATGCAAGTAAAACACAGCAGAAAATAAATAAAGTCAAAGACTCAGCGGTCCTGTTGCTCTATTTTCACCTGTAAAGCAGGAGTGGGGTAGGCGGAGGTTTACCCTGGTGCAGGTGTGCCGCGGTCAGTGGAAGAATCCGCGAGTTTCTCTGTGAGTTTCCCATTACGTCGTAGCTACTCGGTGCTTGTTGGAAGTTTAGGGGTTTTTTCGCTGTAAAAATACGTTTTCTTCCCACGCACAGCGGACACTAATGTTTTTGTCACTTTTTATGGAATCAAACTCAAAGTAAGGTCAGTACTTCCACGCTTTAAACGCTGCACGCTCATACTCTCTCTGCACTCGATATGTGATCCATTGTTGATCTGCACACAGCTGTTGTCACGAACGTCGCACTCGCTTACGTCACTGTCATGAGACATTCTCGCAAAAAAACACGGTTTTAGTAACGCAGTAACGCAGCGTTCCTACGGAAAAGTAACGGTAATCTAATTACCGTTTTTGCAATAGTAATCCCTTACTTTACTCGTTACTTGAAAAAAGTAATCAGATTACAGTAACGCGTTACTGCCCATCTCTGCGTATATGTATATGTAGCTCAGGTGGAGCTCAGGTGGAGCGCTGCACTAAGGTTCAGTTGCACAGGAACAGATTATGCATCACAAAGTCAATAAATAATGGATTGGAAGGATTTCATAAGTTAGTCAAACGTTTGTTTGGATATTTCTCTCAAAACCAAACTTTTCAGCTCCTCCACAAAGGTCATCAGGTTGGATCGCTGGCCTTGTGTCATGGTAAATGGACCGGTTCTTACATAGTGCTTTTCTTCTCTACTCAACAAGCTTTACATGGTGCGTCCTCTTCACCTATTTACACAAATATTCAAACGAGCACTTTTTCTCTGTATCTAAGTGCTTTCTCGCTAACACAAAGGAGCAACTTCACAGGGTTCAGTGTCTTGCCCAAGGACACTTTGGTGTCAGGGGGTGGGTCTGTGATTCAGCATTTTGAGTTTATTTTGTATTTTTGACTTCTTAGGTTATAGTTGAATATGTTTTTCTGTTATTTTTAGTTAAGGTTTAGTCTTATCATCAAAGTCCCTTTGTTTTTGAGTCTTTTCCTGTCCTCTGTGTTTAACGTTTAGTTATGCTTGTGCTTTTGTCTCCATTATCTGTCCTCATGTGTCTGTCATGTGTTTCATGTTGTCAGCCTGTGTTGTCCCGTCTACATCCCGTTATGTTCCTGTTTTATTTTGAAGAGTCTCGTGTTCCATGTTCGGTGTGTTTAGTTTTGCTTCCCCTGTGGTGTTCAGGTTCATTTGTCTCAGCTGTGTTTCCCAGGTGTTTCCACTTCGCTCATTACCCTGCTGTGTATTTAAGTCCTCTGTCTCCCTCTGTTCAGGGTCGGTCTGTCAGTTTTCCTTCCTTCGTGCCATGTGAGATGTTCAGGTACCTCATGGTTCTGTTCAGGTCGTGCTCATGCTGTAGTGTATTCTGGGGCGATCGTGGCTCAAGAGTTGGGCGTTCGCCTTGTAATCGGAAGGTTGCCGGTTCGAGCCCCGGCTCGGACAGTCTCGGTCGTTGTGTCCTTGGGCAAGACACTTGCCTACTGGTGGTGGTCAGAGGGCCCGGTGGCGCCAGTGTCCGGCAGCCTCGCCTCTGTCAGTGCGCCCCAGGGTGGCTGTGGCTACAATGTAGCTGCCATCACCAGTGCGTGAATGGGTGGATGACTGGATATGTAAAGCGCTTTGGGGTCCTTAGGGACTAGTAAAGCGTTGTACAAATACAGGCCATTTACCATTTATTCTCATGGGTGTTTCTGTGATGGTGAACCATAAATATTCTTGAATATAAAGGTGATAAAAGCAATTAACAAATAAAATGATCATCCAATTACAGAATCAGGCGAGGTCCTCATGAATTTTCTTTGGTCTTGAGCGATACTTGTGCATCTCTTACCCAGCTATTGCTAGATCATGTCTCTGACCCCGTACTCTGGTGCCTTTCATGCTGCCAACATGCGAAATTGTATTAAGTGTCCCATACAGAGTGCACACTTCTGTTCTGCAGACATTCAGGCGTGCAATATGCTCCAAAGAAACACATTAGATTAATGACAACAAAAGGCCGAACTGAATACGGCCAATCACACTGTACACACAGGTGAGAAACAGGACAAACACACACACGTAAATAGAATTAAATTCCAATTTGCACACGCACACTTTATGCACACAGCTAATAGACAAACACAGAGACACACGTGTTGTATATTCTCACTCAGACACACACAGCAGCGCTGCTTTGTGTGTGTGTGTGTGTGTGTGTGTGTGTGTGTGTGTGTGTGTGTGTGTGTGTGTGTGTGTGTGTGTGTGTGTGTGTGTGTGTGTGTGTGTGTGTGCCTATGGCAGCAGCTACTGTGGCATCTGTTGCCCACAGAGCCAGTCTGCTGGAGCTGGAGTCAATTATAAACACATTAGGCTCTGTTTCCCATAACACACAATGACAGAAATACCTGTACGTGATCGCTCACACAAGAACAAAGTCAGATGTGCACACTCCAGCAGCAAACTATGAAACTATATATCCATCATTACGTCACTGCTGAAGAGACAGTGAGAAAAATGTGCAAATATAAGCCAATATGATCCAGTTTCTCTTAAAACGCAGGTAGGTGCAGAGTGTGTGTGTGTGTGTGTGTGTGTGGAGGGTAGCTATGGATAAAGATTGACTTCGAAACTGAGAAAAATTATAAACAAAATACCTCCAGACTAGTCATCTTATAAAACTCAATTTGTTGAAGAAGCCACTTGTAAAAATCACAGGCGTGCATCGTATTCCCAGCAGACCTCTAAATGCTAAAAGTATCCGCGCCCTCAAAGACAGCGGCTTGGGATTAAACGTAGCTGACAGACTGAATAGAAAAGAATATCTCTGTCTTTCTGTGGGCTTTCTTCCATTAGCGTGCTAGACAAGCCGTCACGAAGAAGGCGCACGGAGGCGAAGCACGTAAAGCTGTTTGGGTGTGGACTTGCGCGTGCACCCTCAAGTATTTTTTGAGTACATGTGCATGTTTATAATGTACTCTATGTGAGTAATAGAGTAATAGAGCAAAGCCGACCTTTGGGGTGTGTGTGTGTGTGTGTGTGTGTGTGTGTGTGTGTGTGTGTGTGTGTGTGTGTGTGTGTGTGTGTGTGTGTGTGTGTGTGTGTGTGTGTGAGACAGCTGGCAAACAAGCATCACTCTTTCTGAGACTGACTGACAGGAGGACTGAGGAAGAACACAGACAGAATTCAAAGATACAAAGAAACAAATACTGAGCTCGTTACAGACGTTTTTTGTCGCAGCTGGAAGTTATTAACACGTACAGATTAGACAGAGAAATCAGAGGAAATCAAACAACAGAAGATGAGAGGTGAGAATCACGTGCTGTGCACAGACATATTGGACAATCCTCAGCTGCATTCATAGCTGGCATGGAGGGGCATTTAAGAAGGCTTTATGATCAAACTGCTGTCATTCAGCACTTTGATCTGATATTATTCTGTCAGTCAGTAACACAGGGAATCTGAAACATCTCTGCATGTGTGTGCACCTCTGATCGTACCTGTGTTTGTTCACTACTACTACCAGTGGGCACGCGGGGGGGGACCCACATATACACTCCATTCAGAAAGAAGTTGAAAGCTGTCAAAATTGTTTGCTAGCCATCAAAATCCTCCCATAAATATTAGTGTGAGCAAAAAACTTTAGCCAAAGATTAGCAAAAACATCTTCTACAACTACATCAGTATGTTTTTCTGCCTTGTGAGCTTTGGAACAAGCACTGGTCTGAGGTCAGTACAGAGTTAATAATAATGCATCTGATACTAACCCCTTTTCCAGAAAGGCAGGACACCCGTAGCAGTTTTAAACTATTAGTTAAATCAGTCCAGAGCTAATACAAAATGTGTTTTTTATAAATGTTATTTATTTGCATTTTGAATTTCTTGCCAGTATCACATTAGAAAAGAGACATTTTGTGATGTTCATGACAAGTTTGTTAGTGAGCTGTTTTTTCTTTTCTTGTATTTTTTGGGAACCTTTTGGGTGTTTTATTGTTGCTGGTTTGTTTTTTGGGACATGGCTGAAAATATTCCAGGTGACAGATCCTGGCTCTGTTTTTATTATGGCGCTATGCTATTTTACTGCATGCAGAATTTGTCTGACACGTTCTAAAGTGTCCATCATCAGCATTGTTGGTGCTTTCACAGATGCACGTACTGATTTCATTCCTGATCATGCGTACTCAGTACTTGTTTTCAACTTTGTCCCACTGAGATTTCTCTGGATTCTCTGAATGTTTTAACAATTTAAGATTCTTCAGGTATCAGAATAGACACATTCTTTGCAGTTTTACATGGAGAAACTTTATTCTTGAATTGCTGAAATATGTGGCTGTGCAGTCCTTACCAGAGTGGTAAATCTCTTTTTATGTGTGGACGTGATCTGCTGCTAAATGTCCTTTTTGCAGAGCTTTACTTTTTGTTTTTGCTTTAAACCTTTTTTTCTACTAAAGTAGAAATTCAGAAATCTTTCTAGTTTAGTTTTTTTCTCTCAACTTTTTCACTTTTGGGTGAAAACTCTGAACAATCTAAAAGTGTATGAAAAATTTGGGTGATTTCATAGATTTGGATTACTTCAGTTTCTTTTTGATAGTCGTATCAATATTACTGTAAAGTTGGAACTAAATTTCCAGATGAAGCTGTGTGTGTGTGTGTGTGTGTGTGTGTGTGTGTGTGTGTGTGTGTGTGTGTGTGTGTGTGTGTGTGTGTGTGGTGACTGTGTTTTTATGCGTAAGGCAACAGAACAACAGATAACCGTACCTCACTCCTTCTATTAGGAGTCCCGAGGTGCAGTAAAGTGTCCAGGGATAAAATATGTGTGTCTGTGTGTGTCTACGAGACAGTGTGAGTGCGATAAGTAATATAGCAGTCATAGAGGAAGCCACTGTAACCTTTATACAGCTCTTTACTCTGTCACTTTCTATAAAAACACATCTCCATCACTTATAGAGGGAGAGGAAGGAGCGAAGGGAACATACACAGAGACTGACAGAGGAGAAAGAGAGTAAAGGAGGAGGGAAGGAGGAGAGGAGTAATAGAAGCGAGGAGGAGGAGGGAAAAACAATATGAAATTGAGCCAAAAGGAGAGAGCGTCGAAGTGTTACGAAAATGTAAGGAGAGGGACAATGATGAGCTGAGGAGGAGGAGGACTGGGCTATAACGACAAAAGAATGAAGACGATAGAAGACAGGCAAAAAAAATGCGGAACGAACTGCCTGTCAAATAATAAAAGAAGACAAAGACATGCAGGACAGAAGAATAATGCAAAATTACTCACTCATGGATACTGTGGTGCAACATCTTTGGTCATCTGGATTGACACATACTCGCTGCACACGCGTTTAACTGTGCAGTGAACAAAATGCATATTATGTGTTTTTATTAAAGGAAAACAAAACTAGCCAAATATTGTTATGTAGATAACAATATTTTGTTAGGACATCTTAGGTCAACTGAACTCCTCCTCTTGCTGTCGCGATGTCCTGCCAACAAGTTTCTTCAAAAAGGTCTCAAAGACTTTGGAGTCAGACCTGTTACAGATCGTCAACTTTTCTCTAATGTCAGGTGTGTTTCCAGAACCACTAAAAACCTATACTGAAAAAGGACAATCTTGACAAGACACAAATGAACAACTACAGGCCGATCTCAAATCTCCCATTTTTAAGTAAGATCATTGAAAAAGCAGTTTCTCTTAGATGAACCTTGGCTAGATGTAGAACAAGCACTTTGCAATAATCTAGAGATCTCAGACCTACCATTTATCAGCTCAAACATCCAACAACATGAATGCTTTAAAAGCATCAACATCAGCTCTTCTCTGACAGCATGGTGGGAGTTTCTAAAATTGACGGAGTCTTCATTAATCCCATGCAAACGTACACCTATCTGGAACAACCCTGACATATTACAAAACAATAATATGATAAACTTTTCAGATTGGAGTGATAAAGGAATCAAATATTTAGAACATATACTAGAAGGAACAGAATTTATCTCATTTGACAGACTAGTTACACAATATGGGATCAACGAGAAAAGATTTTTAGAATATCAACAAATTAAATCCATAGTAAAAAAGAAATTTAAACCGGGTCAAGTTGAACTACAAACACCACCAAGTGTGGTTCAATTTCTTACTCTTAAAACCCCCAAATTACTATCCAAAATATACAGAATGCTTTCTAAAACAGATGAATCAATATCACTTCCTATTGCAAAATGGGAAGCGGATTTATCAGTTAACTTAGACCTAAACTTCTGGTCTCGGATATGTTTAAAAAAAAAATTTTTTTTCATGCTCACAGGTGTACACACAGGTGATCACACCCACAAACTACACCCTTTTTGGCTCCTACCTCAAAGCACACTGTGTTCTGTCGATCTTATGTGCTGCACAATAATGTTTAATATTTAGTATTTACTGTTATATTCCCATAGATCATCGTGATGTTGTTTATTGTATTGCTCTCGTTTTCTTCTGCTTGTTTTCTTTTCTCTTTCTCAACATGTGATCCAGGTGATTAATATATGTTGTTTTTTTTGTCTGCTTATTTAGTTGTTTTTTTTTTTTTTTTGCCCTTTATCCCCGTCCCTCTTCTCCGCTGTTTTCCCCCCTCTTCCTTTCTCCCTTTTCCTCATTCAAGTCTGTCCCGTATCTAGCAAGTGATACGGGACAAAAATAAATAAAATAAACAATAAAAGGTGAAGACCATAGACCATTACAGCAAGGCTGGGGTGGTCCATTTGGTAAAGTAAATCCGTTGGGCATCTTTCTTCACCTTTAGACAATAATTCTGATGGCAAAAGAGCCAAACGGGACAGGCACAAAAAAAAAAAGAAAAAAGAAAGAAAAAGCAGTTTCTCAACAGCTCAGTTACTTCTTAAAACAGAATAACTGCTATGATGCCTTCCAGTCAGGTTTTAGACAGAATCACAGCACTGAAACCGCTCTGACCAAAGTGTTTAATGACACATGTCTGAATACAGACAGTGGAAAAATGTCAGTCTTAGTTTTACTGGATCTCAGTGCAGCATTTGATACAGTTGACCACAACATATTACTCAAACGACTGGAGAACTGGGCAGGTCTTTCAGGAACTGTACTAAACTGGTTCAAAACATACTTAGAAAACAGGAAATACTTTGTATCAACAGGTAACTTCACATCTGAGCAGACAAGTATCACATGTGGAGTTCCCCAAGGTTCCATCTTGGGACCCCCTCTGTTTAACATCTACATGCTCCCACTGGCACAGATTATAAAGAACAACAAAATAAACTATCACAGCTATGCAGATGACACACAAATATATATCACAATGTCACCAGGAGACCGAGGCCCTGTACAGGCTCTTGGTAAATGCATTGAGGAAATTAATGACTGGTTGTGCCACAATTTTCTCCAGCTAAACAAAAACAAAACTGAAGTAATAGTCTTTGGCGCCAAAGAAAAACGATTACAGGTCACCAGAGAACTTCAATCTATACATCTAAAAACCACAAACCAGGCGAGAAATGTGGGTGTAGTGATGGATGCAGACCTAAACTTAGAAAAACACATTAAGACAATAACAAAGTCAGCTTACTATCACCTCAAGAATATTTCAAGGATAAAAGTGTCATGGTCCTGGGTCAAGCGACCCAGTATTTGAGTTTCATGTATCTTTTGTATTCATTTGCACCTAGCTTAGTTCACCTAGTTAATTTCTAGATTGCAGTTTAGTTTTGTTCCTTAGTTGTTTATGTCATCTCCCCCTGTAGTAAGTCTCCCTGGTTCATGTGTCATGTCTGCGTGGTTATGTTTAGTTCTTGTCATGTCTAATCTCCATGTTTTACTTTGAAAGTCTGTATTCAATGTCAGTGTATTCAGTGTCACTTCTCCTGTCCTGTCGTTAGGTTCATGTGTGTCAGCTGTGCTCCCATGTGTGGCCACTTCCCCTGATCATCCCTCATGTGTATTTAGTCTCTGTGTTTCATGTAGTCTGTGTCGTGTCGTCTGTGTTCCCACCCTCCATGTTGTCACAGCCAGTCTTAGTATTCATAGTTATGGTTTCCTGTGTCTTCATAGTTTTTCCTAGTTTTACTTTCTCAGTTTAGTCATAGTTTAGTTTGTCACTGCGTTTCTGCCTTGTCTGCACTCCTTGTCACCAGCCAAAATAAAGGCTCGCTTTCAGTTAAGTTTACTCCAGTCTACTCTCGTTGTGTTCGCACCTGGGTCCACCACACACACCGCCGCACGGTCTGCCTCCGCAGATCACGACAAAAAGATTTGATGTCTCAACAGGACCTGGAAAAACTAGTCCATGCATTCATCTTTAGTAGGCTTGATTACTGTAACAGCATCTTTACAGGTCTACCTAAAAAATCAGTCAGACAACTACAGCTCATTCAGAACTCTGCTGCTCGAGTCCTCACTAAGACCAAAACAGTGGACCACATCAGTCCAGCTCTGAGGTCTTTACACTGGCTGCCTGTCCGTCAGAGGATAGACTTTAAAGTTCTGATGCTGGTCTATAAAGCTCTGAATGGTTTAGGACCAAAATACATCAGTGACCTCCTGACCCAGTATGAACCTTCCAGATCCCTCAGGTCATCTGGATCCGGTCTTTTATCAGTTCCCAGAGTCAGAACCAGACACGGAGAAGCTGCATTCAGCTTTTATGCTCCTTATATCTGGAACAAACTCCCAGAAAGCCTCAGATCAGCTGAAACACTCAGTTTATTTAAATCCAGGTTGAAGACTCACCTGTTCTCAGCTGCATTTGAATAAAGCACCAAATCCACACTTTTAAGCTCAAATTTCTGATTTTATCTGTTTTGATTTTTGATTTTATATAATGGTTTGTTTGTTTGTTTGTTTGCTTGCTTGCTTGCTTGCTTGCTTGTTTTAATCAATTTTAAATCATGTTTTTATTTGTTTTTGTTTCTAATGTCTCTGTAAAGCACTTTGATCCAGGCAGATCCCCCAAAGAAGGCATCCCCTACAGGAGTGAAGACTGGGCGTTATAGAGGTCTTGGAGATTGTTGCGAATGTGTAACTGGTAGGCTTGTGTTGACCATCGGCCTAGGAGCTTGATTAAGTGGTCGGGGGTTCCTTTGCGGGAGGCAGAAGTCGCAGTGCCGATGCGAAAGGAATGGCCAGAGAAGAGATTGGGGGAAATCCCAGAAGACGAGAGTACTTGGCGAAAGTGTGAGAGAAACCATGACCTGGTCGGGGCGTGGCCAGATTTGGTGATGAATGGTGGATCTGAAGGTAAGGCATCCTGAGATTTTCTGAGGTGGAGGTAATGGGTTAGTGATTCGAAGGCGCTTAAAGGTGAGTTTATTTTGAAGTAGTATATAGGTTATTGACTTTGCTTCGCTTGAGGGAGAAAATGAGGCAGTCTTCAGAGACTGGGTGGATGTCACTCAAGCACGGGTGAAGATCCGGCTAGGATTTCAAAGATGAGGAGGGGAATTTGGAACAGCATAAGAAGCCAAAGAAGGCAAGCGGGAACATGGCTTGGAGTGTGCATGCCAGGAAGTAGTTGCTATACTTCAGCCGGATGGTAGAGATGCAGCCATGTAGAAGATCTGAAGTTAAAGTAAATTTGAAGAGGATCCAACATAGAGCTTTGGAGAGTGAGTCGAAGAGCTTGGGGCTGCTTTTGCAACCGAAGGTCAGCCTGACTGCCAAATAATAGGCATCCCTCCACTTGACTCCGAACAAGCACCAGAAATCGGGGTGAATCGGCAAGACCTTAAAGGCACTTGTGATGTCGGCTTTAGAAAGCCATGCGCCTCAGCTGGTGAGTTTAATGAGAGAAACGGCATGGTTCACTGTGGAGTATTTGAGAGAGTAGTCGTCGCTGGGAATGAGGCTATTTATGCTTGGAATCTGACTGCCGTGGAGAGCAGAAAGATCGATGATGATGCGCTTTTTGCCTGAATATTTTCTGGTGGCGATGCCCAGAAGATTGATGCGAAAGAGGGGAAAGGGAGGTTCGGGGAAGGGTCTGATCATAAAACCCTCCCTGACTTCCTTGGCGAGCAGGCTGTCGATGGTTTCTGGGTCTTTGAGAGCTGACTGCAGGTTTTTGCAAGCGCAAGAAACCGATGGCTGGGCGACGATCCAGGAACGATGATCTAGAAAGTTGACGAGGTCTGGGTTAGGGTGATTTTTTTTAAGGCGTCTTTTAGTTGACAAAGCTAGTCATGGCTTGGTGGGGTTGTGGGGGCATGCGGGGCGGGAATGGCCGCTGCCTCCAAGGTGCATGATGGGCCTGCCCCACTTGTCTGAACCTTGAGGCAAAGGCATGGTGGGGATGGAAATTGTGGGTTTAGAAAGTTCTGGTACAGGAGCTGGTGTCAAGCGGTTAAGAACGGATGGACGGCGCGAGGGCTGTGGATCGTTTTGGGCTGGGACGATGCAGGTGGAACCAGGATGTGACGCGGCGCCTCACAACTTGCAGGAGAGAGAAGAACGGGCGGCGAAGACGCAGCAGTAGAGTTCCTGATCGAGACTGCCCCAGAAGGTGTCTTGGTTAAACTGCTGAAGGCGAGCAGCTGCCTGAGAAGCAAACTGGATGTGGTACTGATAGAAGCTGGTGCCGCTGAATCATAACGCAAGATCGAGAATAATAGTCAGATAGGAGTCGAACTCTTGTCTTCGGGAGTTGTCCCTCTCCTGAAATTCAGATGATATCTCCACTTAAAAAACTCGGAAGTCTTTTTCCAGAATTTATGACCTCATTATGACAACTGATTATCATTAGTGTAGTTTTTGTGTTGTCTTTTTATTTATCTTTTATGTGATAATACAGACTCATAACATAACTCTGTGTGTGTTTGACATGTAAACACACAGCACAGATTTGCTCTTTACAAGGTAAAATGTTACAGCTTTATTTTACAGTTTACAGCTAGGTGACAAGATAAAATACAAAAACACACAAAAGTAATGTAGGTGAAAACAAAATGAAAACGCAATACTGTGAGAAAAAAAGACTTTCTTTTCATTTTCCCTTCTGAGAGACGGTATCGTTCTAACTCTTGTACTTTTCTTATATTTCAGGCACTTCACTCTCAGCCGATGGGATCAGACATGTACCCACAGCATCGCTGAAAACCACGTCTACCTGTCATCTGGATGTTGCTACATGAAATGAGATGACGGAGCTCAGCTGTGTGATCAGTAGTGCAGTTGAATGATCAAAGCCCAATAAGATAAGATAACCTTTATTAGTCCCACACGTGGGAAATTTGTTTTGTCACAGCAGGAAGTGGACAGTGCAAAAGTTATGAGGCAAAAATTAGAATACAATAAGAATAAATACAGTACACAACTGTACAGAATAGAATAAAATAAAATACTATATACAGTAGAATAAAATAAAATAAATATACAGTAGAATAAAATAAAATAAATATACAATAAGATAAAAATAGAATACAAATACAAATACTATATACAACTGAGTAAAAATACAACGATGACAGAAAGGATTATTGCACTTGGTATTATTGCATATGTATGGATGTGTGTGCTTGATCAGTTAAAGTCTTTATTATGGAGTCTGACAGCAGTGGGGAGGAAAGACCTGCGAAATCTCTCCGTCCCACACTGTGGGTGCCGCAGTCTCCCACTGAAGGAGCTGCTCAGTGCTGTCACAGTCTGCTGCATGGGGTGGGAGATGTTGTCCATCAGGGATGACAGCTTAGCCGCCGTTCTCCTGTCACTCACCACCTCCACTGGGTCCAGAGGGCATCCTAGAACAGAGCTGGCCCTTCGGATCACCCTGTTCAGTCTCTTCCTGTCCCCAGCAGAGATGCTGCCGCCCCAGCAGACCACGCCATAAAAGATAGCAGAAGCCACAACAGAGTCATAGAATTTCTTCAGGAGTGGGCCCTCCACTCCAAACGACCTGAGTCTCCGCAGCAGGTACAGCCTGCTCTGCCCTTTCCTGTAGAGGGCGTCTGAGTTATGAGTCCAGTCCAGTCTATTGTTCAGATGAACACCAAGGTACCTGTAGCTGTCCACAGCCTCAATGTCCATACCTTGGATGTTCAGTGGTTGCAGTGGAGAATGCTTGTGCCTGCGGAAGTCTACCACCAGTTCCTTGGTTTTACTGGCGTTGATCTGGAGGTAGTTCAGCTGGCACCAGTCCACAAAGTCTTGGGTCAGACCTCTGTACTCCTTGTCATCCCCATCAGTGATGAGGCCGACTATTGCAGAGTCATCAGAGAACTTCTGCAGGAAGCACTGGGTGGAATTGTGGGAGAAGTCTGCAGTGTAGATGGTGAAGAGGAACAGAGCCAGAACCGTTCCCTGTGGGGCCCCCGTACTGCAGACGACCCTGTCCGACACACAGCCCTGAGTCCTCACATACTGTGGTCGGTCGGTGAGGTAGTCCAGGATCCAGGTAGTGAGGTGATGGTCCACTCCAGAGTTCACCAGCTTGTCCTTTAGAACCGAGGGAAGAATGGTGTTGAAGGCACTGGAGAAATCAAAGAACATGATTCTCACAGTGCTTCCAGCGGTCTCCAGGTGAGCGAGGGAACGATGTAGGAGGTGAATGACGGCATCATCCGCTCCAATGCCAGGCTGGTAGGCAAACTGAAGTGGGTCCAGTGATGAGCTTATTAGGCGCCGAAGCTGAGCCAGGACCAACCGCTCCAGGGTCTTCATCAGGTGGGATGTCAGAGCCACCGGCCTGTAGCTGTTGAGGTCCTTGGGGCGTGAAGTCTTTGGCACTGGTACAACACAGGAGGTTTTCCAGAGCTGTGGGACTCTTCCCAACCTCAGGCTCAGGTTGAAGAGGTGCTCCATCACCCCACACAGTTGGTCCGCGCAGGACCTGACGACCCTCGAGCTGATGCCATCTGGACCCGCTGCCTTCTTGCCATTAATCCTCCTCAGTTCCCTCCTAACCTGGGTGGTTGAGAGAGACAGGCTGGAGCCTTGTGTTGAGTGTGTATTGGATGCTGCAGTACAGAAACACAGGGAGGCTGTATTTACAAGGCATCTGTTACATTCAACACGTAATTCAACAACAAAGCATTCGGGTTTTCCCAAATCAAAAACCCTGGATGACTAGCGAGGTCCGCTCACTCCTCAAAGCCTGTGATGCCGCCTTCAGGTCAGGTGACAGAGCTCTGTACAGGGCTGCTCGAGCTGACCTGAAAAGGGGGATTAAAAAAGCCAAGTCAGACCACAAAAGGAACATCGAGTCCCACCTGTCCAGCATCAACACACGAGAGGTGTGGCAGGGAATGCAAGACATCATCAACAACAGAGGCAGCACTGCGAAAACAGAAAACCCGAGTGGGCAGCTGGCAGAGGAAATAAACAGCTTCTTCGCCCGCTTTGAAACACCACAACAGCAGCACTCATCTGCTTCAGCCCTGCTCCCATCCTCATCCTCACCTGGTTCCTGCACCGCTGCACTCACTGTAACAGAGCACGAGGTCAGACGTGTCCTCCTAGCAGTGAACCCCAGGAAGGCGGCCGGTCCAGATGGAGTACCTGGCAAGGTACTAAGAGCATGCGCACACCAGCTCACCCTCATCTTCACCAGACTCTTCAACCTCTCACTGGATCAGGCAGCCATCCCATCCTGTCTAAAATCAGCCACAATCATCCCAGTGCCGAAGAAGTCTCCCATCTCCAGCCTGAATGATTACCGCCCTGTGGCCCTCACACTGGTAATCATGAAATGCTTTGAGAGACTAGTCCTTCAGCACATCAAGGATTACCTCCCCCCAGAATTCGACCCGCACCAGTTTGCATACCGTGCAAACAGATCCACAGAAGACGCCATCGCCACAGCCCTCCACGCTGTGCTGAGTCACCTAGAGCACCGGTTCCCCACAGGGCTGTGTGCTGAGCCCCCTCCTGTATTCTCTCTACATCCACGACTGCAGTTCGACCCACAACAACACTCTCATCATCAAGTTTGCTGATGACACCACGGTAGTCAGACTCATCTCGAAGGGAGACGAGGCAGAGTACAGAGAGGAAGTCCTGAAGCTGGCAGCATGGTGTTCAGAAAACAACCTGACACTGAACACTAAGAAAACCAAAGAGCTCATTGTTGACTTCAGGAGACACAGCACCGACTTGGCCCCCCTCTACATCAACGGGGAGTGTGTGGAGAGGGTCCACACTTTCCGGTTCCTTGGTGTCCTCATCTCTGCTGACATCTCCTGGACAGACAACATCTCAGCGGTCATCAAGAAGGCCCAACAGCGGCTGGACTTCCTGAGAGTCCTCAGGAAGTACAAGCTGAACTCCAACCTGCTGCCGACCTTCTACCGCTCGCCCATTGAGAGCCTGCTAACCTACTGCATCACGGTATGGTACGGCAGCTGCACCAAAGCAGATAGAGCGAGGCTTCAGAGTGTGGTCAAGACAGCACAGAAGATCATCGGCTGCCCTCTCCCCTCCCTGATGGACATTTATTCCTCCCACTGCCTCAGCAGAGCAGCAAACATCATGAAGGACAGCTCCCACCCTGGCTTCAACATGTTCAGCCTGCTTCCCTCAGGGAAGCGCTACAGGTGCATCAGCACAAAAACCCACAGACTCAAAAACAGTTTCTTCCCCAAAGCGATAACCACCCTGAACTCACACATGCACAGATAACACAGCCCCCCACTACTTCCAAATTCCTCTATGGACCACCACTGTGCAATACCAATTCCATGTGCAATAACTCAACTGTATATACACAACACTATTTATTACATATTACTTACGGCTTGTATATTGTACATTTTATATATATATATATGTTTTTCCCCATGTTAATACTGTCCATATGTACATAGCGCTGCAGAACTGTACCCCCCCCCCCCACCCCCCAGCATGTTTACTGTTTACACTGAATAGGAGATGCTCTGTATCTCATTGTACAACTGTATAGTGACAATAAAGGCATTCTATTCTATTCTATTCTATTCTATTCTATTCTAATAAAACTGGTGAATCCTATTAAAACGTTTCACTTTCACGATCCTTTAAAGGCTAGCCCTTTTGCCACAGTGCCTTATATTAAGATCATCTCTGTAATTTTGTTTGATTCATCTTGATGACAAAGAGCGACTGTGGAGCCCATACAGTCCACGGTAAAGCATCATCTCAATGAATGCCACAGCTTCATTTAATTATTCACACGTGTCGTGCGTTCTATCCTCACTCAAAGGGCTAATGAGTACCATTCAACTGCACTTGAGCTTCCCCCTTGTATGAGAAAGAACAGGCACCACTCCATTCACCCCCATTTACTGACAGTGCATATAAATGGTTTTAAGGTACATTGCTGTATCTTTGTTTGGCCGAGAGCCTTCGTTTCAGTGTACAGCAACATTTTAATTTTAAGTTTCATTCCACAGCATGACAACGAGTTTTATCAATACTATGCCCTTTAGACAGAAACAAAGGATTGGCTTTGAGGTGACCTTTCTCTACAGCAAACATTTTTCATGATCACCCACATGACAGGACACTTGTCTGAGAAGATTGAACTCTTGTACCATCATAACAAGAAAATACAGAAGGGTTACAAGTAGCGCAAAAACCTAAAGAAATCAGTGTGCAAGGTGTGATGGGCGATCGTGACTCAAGAGTTGGCAGTTTGTCTTGTAATCGGAAGGCTGCTGGTTCGAGCCCCGGCTTGGACAGTCTCGGTCGTTGTGTCCTTGGGCAAGACACTTCACCCGTTGCCTACTGGTGGTGGTCAGAGGGCCCGGTGGCGCCAGTGTCCGGCAGCCTCACCTCTGTCAGTGCGCCCAAGGGTGGCTGTGGCTACGATGTAGCTGCCATCACCAGTGTGTGAATGTGTGTGTGGATGGGTGGATGACTGGATGTGTAAAACGCTTTGGGGTCCTTAGGGACTAGTTTGCACTTAACAAGTGCAAAGGTGTAGCTACTGTTCTGTACTTTCTGCAAAAATGTCGGCAGCTAAGAGGAATATTTTCATACTTATTTACCAGAAAATAACCCATATTAATAATTGCATTTTTACATTTGTTACCATTTTATTTTAACATGATTCCTAAAAATATTTAAATTCTCAAGTATCTAACAGTTTGCCAGTAAGTTTGTAATATTCCTTGTTTTACTGTGCAAAAAGGCACCGATGTAAGCATGAATGGAAAATATATCTATAGATAACCTGTCCAAACATATTTACAGCAAGACTAAAAAGCAAAAAGAAAAAGTTAAAGCTGAAGAATACCACCACCACGATCAGATTCAAATCGAATAAAGCGCGATGGATGCCAGAATCGCAGATGTAAAACAGAACCTGAGTCAGATGGATTATAATTTGAGCCATACCTCGGTCTCATTTTCAGGATGTGAAGAAGCGATGGCCAGTGATGCTTTGATCCACAATGTGGAGCTTATTGCAAAAATTCTTCCTTTGTGATTTGTTGTCCCCACGAATGTGATGCTGTTGGTTTTTTGGACTTTCATCCTGACCAATTACTGTTTAAAGTGACATCAAAGAACAAAGAGAAAATAAATTCAATTGTTCTCATAATACCCAGAATCCAGCTGCAGACTGGAGCAGAGAGGTTAGGAGGACAAACTCATAATAACAGCTGCAGATTTATGAATCCACAGGAGACCATGCACATCACAACTGTTTCACCAACTTCAAATACTATGTGACCTCTTCTTATCTCAGTTTGGTCACAATTAAGCTGCATCTGTAATTTCACTGTGAATCGTTCTCTGAAAACACCAAAACAAATACATTCAGACTGTAAAATCAGACATTTGGTTTTTTTATTCTCTCTTGTATGACCTTTGCTATATAATGACACCATCATACGCACATTTAGTACAAACAGGTGTTTCTATAGAAATCATGTTGAATGCCAGATGCCGCTGTTTATTGACTATAACTACAAGTGAGGATTAAGAGATGGCATAAGAGCAGAGTTATGGTCTCCTCCATTCTCCTCCCTGCTTTAGATTATACTATATATACTGCCGAGCTTTGCCATTTACTGCAGTGCAGATGGGATGGAGGATGAGGAAACACATACACACCCACAAAATTATATAGCTCCCTGTCAATCTCTGCCCACAGGTGCCTCCCAGGTGTGCCAGTGCTGCTGACAAACTGAGAAGAAGAAAGAGAAGCTGAAGGAGGTAGAGCAGATTTGTCCTAATATGATACACCCCCCCTCCCCCCAAGCACCTGCTCAACCCTCACACACACACATAAATACATCAGTCATGGGTGTAAAGAGTGAAAAGGTCTCTTACATCAGTCGTTTTATACTAATCTCAGATGTGACTATAAATCAACTGTAAATAGGACCCAGTCAGACATTGTGACAAATATTAAAATATTCCAGAAGAGTCTGTGTCTGGGGGAACGTGAATGACTTAGATCTCCAACATGTTTAAAAACCATCTTTGGTGACTGAGCCCGTAGGATGGATGAGGTTGAGTGTTGAGTTTCTTCAGGATCCAGATTTTGTTCGTCTTTCCAGACGCCTCTGTGACGTGAGACCGATCAGACTCGAAAGAGCTGGAGAAGAGAGGCCATCCACTCGTTGAACCTTGAACGTTTTCGTCCCAGTCATGAAAAGCTGACCAGCTCTCTGTGTTCTCAACATATTTTTATTTTAGTCAATAGATGTACTCAGTAATTCGACAGTCCAGACTTTTTCTTGCTTGAAACTCGAACAAGGACATCCACGTGATGTTTTGTTGGTAGAGAGGTAGCTGAAGACAACGTCTGTGCTCATCTGTGGCCACAATCTGCGGTTAGCAACTCAAAAATAAATAAATAAAGCACCATAGTTACAAGTGGTGGAAATGCTTTAAACTTTAAATGGCGCCGGTGAGGTCGGCTGCCGTCACGACTGCTCCGACCACTTTTTCTTTGTCTTTGTTTTTTAAGTTAGTTTTCAGCGTTTCTAAATCGGCAAAATCATCACCATTGGGTACATTAGGTATGACAGTGACACTCTTGTTTCTATTGGTATACAATGTACTCACAATTCGAAGTTTTTAACTCCGGATCCGAGCTGGCCGAGTGAGATCTCGAGGGAGAACAAAGGGAAGCGGCGGCGGCCTAGAGAGACGCGAGCCGGCGTCAGGAACAGGCTGAGAGCTCGTGCACACCGCACACCTCTGCCTAGCATCCTGCTCGCCAACGTCCAGTCACTGGAGAACAAGCTTGACGACCTCAGGGCCAGGATAAAGTTCCAGAGAGACAAAACAAATTTCCCACGTGTGGGACTAATAAAGGTTATCTTATCTTATCTTATCTTATTCGGGACTGCAATCTCCTCTGCTTCACCGAGACATGGCTGAACCCAGCGGTGCCGGACCACGCCATCCAGCCGGCCGAGTTCTTCTCGGTTCAGCGCATGGACAGGACACGGGACTCGTCGTCAAGCAACTTAAAGAAGTCCAGACGCTTTTCTTTGCAAGCTCCTTTGACTACGATGACCTGGATGACTGAGAACCTTCACAGACATATCTACACAGAAATGTTGTCGTGACCATTTAAAACTGAACGAGTGGAAAACCCTAACATAGTTTCACCAGTGCACCTTTAAATAGTTAAATCAGGCTCCACACCGTTCAGTCAGTATCAGTGAAAGTCTGAGGTGCATCAGTGGACACGATGGGTCACTTCCACCCAGAGAGTCGGCTTCAAATCTGCATCCTCAGTGGTGATCGGACTTTTTAGTCTTTAGGCTTAAACGTCGTTTGGATCGTGAGTTGTGAGAACTTGGTTTTCACATGCTGCATCACATGTGACGTGAAGACCTTCGGAAAAATCCCTTAGCATTAGAGAAAGGGAAAATATTTCAGATCAAACATGAAGGTGATACAACACAGTGGTAAACACTGGATGGGGAATTTTGAATAACATTTAAAGACAATTTAAACATAATAACATAATAATTCGGTTCTTGTTTTTTTCTTGTTTTTTTTTTTTTACAGAGATTACAAACTTGTATGAAAAAATAAGTTTAGTTTAAGCATCCCCACAGTCTTAAGCTAACTAAAGATGAACTTCCATCCATCCGTCTATCCGCTTATTTGGGTCCAAGCTGTGGGAGCAATCATGATCCTCTCCTCAGCCCCCTTCTCCGACTCTTCTGGGATTCCTCAACCATTTGAGATAGTTAATGCCTCCATTGTTGCAAAACATGAATCCCCAGAGTTAGATTGTTGAAGAACGCCCAATGGCTCCTTTTATCTCTGAGGTCTTCTTGAACGTCCAAACTCCTCACAGTATCTGTGAGGTTGAACCCAAATACCCTCCAAGACAAGTGCATTCAAATTCTGTCATGGTCCTGGGTCCTTTTGACCCAGCGTTTTGTGTTTTCTCTTCGTGATTTTGGTTCTGTTCTTCCTCTGGTTAGTGTTTACTCTGTTCTGCCCGTGTGTTCCTGTATCTAGTCCGCGTTTCTTAGTTTGTGTCCTTTCATGTGTAAGTTCCTGTTTTATTGTGAAGGTCTGTGTCTTATGTGAGTGTTTTCAGTTTGCCTCCCTAGTCTCGTCATGTTAATCACTCCCAGCTGTGTTCCCACCTGTATGTAATCTCCCTGTGTTCTCTGAGTGTATTTAAGTTGTGTCTTCTGTCATAGTAATTGCTGGTTCGTCTGTGTTGTTTCCCCTCGGTCTATGGGCAGAAATCTGTGCCATCAGAAACTGAATTTGAATAAGTTCAATTTGAATTTGAATTGCTCAGATTGAATCTGAATTGTAACTTGAATAAATGCTTTTGAAAACTGAATTTGAATTAGTCTAATTTGAAATTGAATTTATGGTTTGAAAGTGATCATCACTAAATTGAAATTGAATTTTATATTTTGAAAATTAATTGATTTGCTTTGAAACTGCATTTTATCCTTTAAAAATTCAGCTCTCGAATAATTTCAGTCTCACTTCTCACCATTCAGTTTCAGTTCTACAATTCAATTTCAGTTCCAAAATTCAGTTTTTTGGAACTTACATCCGGTTCCGGTTCAAGCGCAGATTAATAGAACTACGTTTTACTAGCGGACCGAAAGTGTTACTGACGGGAATCTACAGTGTCTTGAGCTGAATTAAGACTTCAGAAGTCATTCGTCATGTCGAATGACCAGCGGATAAACTCTCAGGTTGGTAATAAATGTATTACATGTATAAGAACAAGCGTCATGTTAACAAATGATAGCCGTAAGGTAACTTTTATGCTTATTGCAGCTGCTAGCTAAAAACGCTAATTTAGCGTAGTTTGCCCTGAATTCAGCTTTGACAACAAATATGATCGACTGTTTCTAGTAGAATTCCAGAGTTGTCATCTTGGACCCTCTCAGAGTACCCCCTCTGTATGCTTGCAGAGACCCCTACAGTAGGGAAACATGCAAAACGGTGTCCAAACCTTTGTATTTTAGCTTTATTTATGTCTTACACAGGATCCCAACTCTTTAGCTAACTTAACTTTAGCTAAAGTGAATAGTTAGTCTAATTCCAAACGGAGGGCGGGATTATGCCTTGTAGCCGTCCTTGACCGTAGTGTAGCAGTGATCCAGTGTCCTTTCACCTCTGGTGGGGCATGTGATGTGTTGATAAAAGTTCGGCGCTGCGCGTTTGAGCTTGGCACTATTAAAGTCCCCTGTCACAATAAGCGCAGCGTCCCGGTGTTGTGTCTGGTGCTGTGTGAGTGCCTCATGCAGCTCGCATAAGGCGGTGACCGTGTCCGCTTGTGGTGGAACCTCAACATCGAAGTTTACCGGAAGCCCACACACACGGACCAGTACCTCCTGTTCAACTCCCATCACCCTCTGGAACACAAACTTGGAGTAATTAGGACCCTACACCAACATGTTCCCTCTAAGCCTGACAGAAAAAAGAAGGAACACACACATGTAAAGGAAGCACTCAAAACGTGCGGCTATCCTAAATGGGCGTTCTTAAAGTCAGCAAAGAGGCACAGAAAAGAAGACCAGACACCAGCGAGGGAGGATAAGAAGGACAGACGCAACAACATTGTCATCCCCTATGTAGCCGGTGTATCAGAGACACTCAGGAGAGTTTTCTCCAAGCATGACATCCCAGTGTATTTCAGACCCAGCAACACGCTCAGACAAAAACTGGTTCACCCGAAAGACAAAATGCCAAAACACAAACTTAACAATGTGGTGTATGCTGTACAGTGCAGCGAGGAATGCCCAGACCTCTACATTGGAGAGACCAAACAGCCACTTCACAAGTGCATGGCACAACACAGAAGAGCCACCTCCACAGGACAAGACTCAGCAGTCCATCTGCATCTAAAGGTCAAAGGTCACTCTTTCGAGGATGCCAATGTTCACATTTTGGACAGAGAGGACAGAAAGAGGAGTGAAAGAAGCCATCTATGTCCACTGTGAGCGACCATCTTTGAACAGAGGCGGGGTTTACGACACCAACTCTCTGCCATCTATAATCCAGTTTTGAGATCCCTTCCCAGACGCCTTAACGCCCACTCACATCCTGGGCCATCTGACCTCAGGAATTCGCATGATAAGGTGGGGCCAGGTTTCACAATGATCACACCCGAAACTCTGGCTGATTGGGACCCACGCCCAGTTTCACACCTTGGCTCAGGCGATTAGAGGATCATCAGGGGGTCCTTTTGTCCCTCTGTGGGGGGTCACTCCCACTAGGTTTATATCTGGGACTCTCCACCATTTGACCTTAGAACTGAAGAAGCTTCTCGGATGAGAGGTGAAACGTCTTCAAGCAACTTAACGAAGTCCAGACGCTTTTCTTTGCAAGCTCCTTTGATTTCTGTGTAGAATTTTAATGAATCCTGTTCACAGTCATTTTTATTGTATGTACTCCTGAGCCCACGACTTCTCAAACACCGTCACCTGTGATGATGAAATCCCCAAATTCACTGGATATTTTCTTTTGAATGAGAAAGTTTTAAATTATTGAACGATCTGCCCTGGCAGCTTCACACCAGGCGGTTTTCCACTGCATTACTTTTCCAGTCTGTCGTTGCCCCTGTTTCAACATTTAATGTCTGATGTGATGCTTTTATCAAATTCACAACATTTCTGTATTTAGAAGCAGAGCTGAATAATTTCTTTCAGTTAGATCAATATCTGTAATGAGACAGGCTCCAGCTGGTGGGCCTCTGTGTTTTTAACCATTTAAAGGCTCAAGTGACTAAAACACAGGGCCCAATGCAACTAAAGTTCAGACATATACTCAAAAAGTGGATGTTTATGAGAATAATATGACACTTGTGAGCCCAGTGAGCCCTCATCTGGGACTCTCCTCAGCTCTTTCTGGGACAGTGGTGCGGCTGCCCCTCTGTTGGTCTTCCTTGGTCTCTTGTGTCTGGAGTTTTGATCTCCTCCATACCTGCTTCATGCCCTGGAGGACGGGGCTGTGGCCCCCCCACACCCTCTAGCAGATCATTACATGAAGGAACCTTTTAAAAACAAGCGCATCCATGCTCACAGGTGTACACACGGGTGATCACACCCACAAACTACACCCTTTTTGGCTCCTACCTCAAAGCACACTGTGTTCTGTCGATCTTATGTGCTGCACAATAATGTTTAATATTTAGTATTTACTGTCATATTCCCATATATCATTGTGATGTTGTTTATTCTATTACTCTTGTTCTCTTCTGCTTGTTTTCTTTTTTCTTTCTCAGCAGGTGACCCAGGTGATTGATATATGCATTTTTTTTTCTCTGCCCGTTCTGTTGGTTTTTGTCTTTTGCCCTTCTCCCCCGTCCCTCTTCTCAGCTGTTTCTCTTTCCCTCTTTCTTTCTCCCCTTCTTTCCCCCAGTCAAGTCTGTCCCGTATTCAGTAAGTGAAAATAAAATAAACAATAAAAGGTGAATCAAATGGACCATTACGGCAAGGCTGGGATGGTCAGTTTGGTAAAGTAAATCCGTTGGGCATCTTTCTTTGCCTTTAGACAACAATTCTGATGCAAAAGAGCCAAACGGGACAGGCAAAAAAAAAAAAAAGAGAATAATATGACACTTAATATTGTTATTGAATGGGGTCAGTAAAGGGGTGTGGCACATAACTCCATAACTAAACTCTGCTTTGTTTCATTTCAATTAGAGCCCTCAGCAGAGTCCTGGAGCCACACGTGTTCAAATGTATTCATTAAAGTCTAAATTAGTGACTGTGGAGGGTCAAAGGCTGTAAAGCTCCTTCTGACTGTGAGAATGATGACATGAATTTATTTCTCTGTTACTACACTGTAGTATCAGTGAATTCATTCAAAATAAATAAATCCACGGATTTTTTAGTGCACTCTCTGAACACCTTGATTGCACACTCATTCTTGGCGGTGACCTCAACCTTGGACTAAATGAAGACATGGATAGGCTCAACACAACAGGAACTCAGCGCAATTGGCAGTCCACAAATATAATCAATCAGTATATGAGCAACTTTGGTCTTTGCGATGCATGGCGCTCTCTTCACCCCACCAGTAAGGAATATACTTTTTTCTCGCATGTTCATCACTCTTACTCTCGTTTGGATTATTTTTTGGTCAGCAGCTCACTGCTGTGTGACATTTCAGACACTGAGATTCATCCTATAGCTGTCAGCGATCATGCTCCCGTATCCTTAACACTAATACACAAGAATAACACTACGCCAAGAAAAAACTGGAGATTTAATATATCACTACTTAAAGATGAAGACTTTATTAAATATTTTAAAAAGAGTGGACTTCATATTTAGACTTTAATGACACTCCCGGAATATCTGCTTCTGTTCTATGGGAAGCAGGTAAAGCTGTGATGAGAGGTAAAATAATTTCTTTCTCATCACACAAAAAGAAAGAAGAAAACAAAAATATTCAGGAATTAGAAAAAACCATCAAATCACTAGAAGAAGCCTACGCGTGCGACCAAGATCAGGAAACATTGAACAAGATACGCAAAACTAAACTAGAATTAAATGAAATTATTAATAAAAAAACACAATTCCTTATACAAAGACTACGCTTGCAGAATTTTGAACACAGTAACAAATCAGGTCGATTTCTAGCTAACCAGCTAAAAAATAAATAAAGAAAAAATAACTATATGTGCTGCTAAAGATTTATCGGGGAACACAATATATGATCCTGGAAGAATAAACAACATTTTTAGGGATTTCTATGAAACTTTATACTCACCACAAATAAACCCATCTAAAAATGAAATTGATCTGTTTCTTGACAACGTAACTCTTCCAAAATTACTAGATAGTGAAGCAATGGAACTGGATTCGCCACTGACGCCAAGTGAACTCCAGGAAGCCCTGATAAGTATGCCCAATAATAAGGCTCCAGGTCCAGACGGCTTCCCTGCAGAATTCTACAAAGAATTCTGGACAATTTTGGCACCAGTATTCCACGGCATGTTGCAGGAAATCGAGGAAAATGGCAGACTACCACCAAATATGAATTCTGCCAACATTAGTCTCCTGCTAAAACCAGGCAAAGACCCTTTATTTCCCTCAAGCTATCGTCCAATTTCTCTTTTAAATGTAGACCTTAAAATAATCTGCAAAGCTCTCTCAAAGAGATTAGAGAAAATGACCCCCCTCTTAATTCATCCTGACCAAACTGGTTTCATAAAAGGTCGGCACGCCTCAACAAACACTCGTAGATTACTTAATTTAATAGACTACTCATACGATAAAAACATCGAAACCATAATATTATCTCTAGATGCAGAAAAAGCATTTGACAGAGTTAACTGGAAATTTTTATTCGCAACTTTACACAAATTTGGTTTTGGAAACTCTTTCATAAACTGGATAAGAATATTATACAATTCCCCAACAGCTCGTATCAGAACAAATGACCAGACATCCTCCAGCTTCTGTCTCCTGAGGGGCACCAGACAGGGATGCCCACTCTCCCCTTCACTTTTTGCAATTTTTATCGAACCTCTAGCAGCAGCATTTAGACAGGCTACAACAATTAAGGGCATAAAATGTAAGAACATAGAACATAAAATCAGTCTCTATGCGGATGATGTGTTGCTTTTTCTACAAAACACACAAACCAACCTCTCAGAGGTAATTACTTTAATAAACTGGTTTTCAAGAGTTTCAGATTATTCAATTAACTGGCCAAAATCTACAGTTCTCCCCATTAACTGCTCCTTCCATAATTCTTCCTCTGCCCCACTGCAATCCGGAAATATTAAATATTTAGGTATTAATGTCTCTCCTAAGCTTTCAGACTTAACTAAATTAAACCACATCCCACTTCTAAAGAAAGTAGAAGGCGATCTGACTAGATGGAAATCTTTACCCATATCACTCATGGGAAGGGTCGCCACTATAAAAATGATGATCTTGCCAAAAATAAATTACTTATTTTTGATGATCCCTAACAAACCATCACAAGATTGGTTCAGATCTCTGGATTCATATATTTCCAAATTCCTTTGGAAAGATAAACCCCCGCGTATCAGCTTAAAAACGATACAAAGAACCAAGGATAGAGGAGGATTAGATCTGCCTAATTTTCACCAATACTTCTTAGCCAACAGGCTTCAGTTCATCTCAGAATGGTTAAAACATACCTTCTTAGTTGAGCCCTGGCTAGATGTTGAACAGGCACTATGCAAGGATCTAGAGATTTCAGACCTACCATTTATAAGCTCAAACATCAAAAGACATGAATGCTTTAAAAGTATCAACATCAGCTCTTCTCTGACAGCATGGTGGGAGTTTCTAAAAATAACGGAGTCTTCATTAATCCCATGCAAACGTACACCTATCTGGAATAACCCTGACATATTACAAAACAATAATATGATTAATTTCCCAGAATGGAGTTGTAAAGGAATTAAATACTTAGAACATATATTAGAGGGAACAGAATTTATTCCATTTGACAGACTAGTTACACAATATGGGATCAACAAGACAAGATTTTTAGAATATCAACAAATTAAATCCATAGTAAAAAAGAAATTTAACCTCAGTCAAGTTGAATTACAAACACCACTAAGTGCGGCACATTTTCTTACTCTTAAATCCCCCAAATTATTATCTAAAATATACAGAACACTTTCTAAATTAGATGAATCAATATCCCTTCCTATTGCAAAGTGGGAAGCAGATTTATCAGTCAGCTTAGACCAAAACTTCTGGTCTCAGATTTGCTTAAAAACCTTTAAATTAATTAAAAATCCCAAATTGCAATTAATACAATACAAAATACTACATAGAGTGCACTATACAGGTCATCGGATGTTCAAGATGGGCTTTACATCTTCCAACAACTGCTCACACTGTCAAGGCAATACACCAGACAATTATATCCACGCTCTTTGGTTCTGTCCACCAGTGCAAAAGTTTTGGCGTGAGATATGTGAAGACTTATCAAAGTGTCTGAAATGTAACATTCCAACTTCCCCCTTAGTGTGTTTGTTGGGCAGCTTAGATAATGTCACTTCAGAAAAGAATATCGCCCATATGGTTTTCACTGCCCTATGCATAGCCAAGAAAACAGTCCTCATGAACTGGAAAAATAAAAATAATCTTAATTCTAACCAATATAGAAATTATCTATTAGATTACATTAGTCTTGATACAGCCTCTGCCACCACATCAGATCAATTGCTCTGGGCCCCTTTTATCAGCTCCATCACCTAGTGGGGGTGGGGGGTCATAGTTTGGTCCCGCCTTCACTGTTGTGATTGGTGTGGGGGTAGGGACAGGCTTAGGGCGTCGGGGGGTTCCCCGGAGGCATCTTCCTTGGGGGGCTCAACCCGGGGTAGCGGTCATGTCCAGTTGGGGGCTCTGTTGGCTCTCAGGTGACTGTTTCCTCGCGGCTGCGTGCAGCGGGGCTAGGGGAGGGTCTGTGCTGACGGATGTGGGTTACTGACCTGGTAGCCTGGCTGCCCCTGGGTGGGTCCGGGATGGGCGTGAGGTTGTGGGGGCGCTCCGTCTCTGGGCTGGGGCCCGGGCCAGGCCTCGGGGGCTTGGGTCCTGGTTGGTGTGTTGCCGGGGTTGTGGGCGGGTGGGTGCATGGGGGCCCAGCCCTGGAGCAGGGTGCCGCCAGTGCGTCGAGCCGCCTGGGGGGCTCTTCAACTGGTGGGGGAGATGGTCACATCTGCAGGAGCTTTCCTCTCTTCAGGGACTCTCTCTGCAGGAGAGGGAGACACAGGAGAGGTGGAGGAAGATCTCAGCCTGTGCGTTTACTGTCTTATGTAGTCTGGAAGATGAGTGGATGGTGGGGTGGGTGCAGTTTTCTCTGTGGTGGGGTTGGGTGAACTGTCCCGGGCTCTGTGGGGCCGGGAGGCGCTGCTGCACTGGGCCCCGGTCTGGATGGGCCTGGGCCCCGGTCTGGATGGGCCTGGGCCCCCTTTCCCTGGCGGGTCGCGGAGTGTGGGAGTGCCTACTGGGGTCAGCGGGGGAGCTGGCCCCAGGGAGGGGTTACCTGCCCCTCCCTTCCTTCCCTCCCCATCTCCAGCTGCCTCCCTCTTCCCGCTCCACCACAACCACCCACACATGCAGGACCTTGGAGTAGGGGTATGTCACCAGGGTGCAGAGGAAGCTACCCCCCCCCCCCCCCCCTCTGTCCCCTTCCGGCTGCCTCTGCCTCAATTTTATCCCACAACTTAGACATTCACATTACTCACACTCTCATTACACATACATATAGGATCTTGGGGGTGGGCACGATACACGGAGTCCAAAGTACCATCAGGGTGTACACCTCACCCCTGGCGTCGTTGCCCACCTCTCAATTTTAAATACACTTAGACATTGAGGGCTAGCAGGAGGGACCATGCGCTTACCTGCTGCTTCTTGGCAGGTAGCTCCATGCCCTCCTGGGTTTTAATTGCACCTTAGAACACACATGCATCAACACTACAATGAGCGGGTGGAGGGAGGTTTGGAGTCTTCTCCCACCCCCATTCTCTGCGGCCTGCTGGAGCGGGAGGGCTAGGAGGAGTTGGCCGTCCGACTGCGGTCTGGAGTGTGGGGCCTCCCTGCTGCTACGGAGTCGGGGCGGTCTGCCTCTCCCCACCGCAGGGAAAAGGGTAACACCACCTGGGTCTGGGTGCAGTTCCCCCCTCCAGGGGCAAGGGTACCTAGACTCGGTTTGTAGAGTACGCTTGGGGAGTGTGATCGTGTGTACAGCGTCTCTTTATGTCTGTCTCCACGTTGGTTGAGTGTGGAGTAAGTGCATATGAGAGCATGAGGGTGGGAATGGATGTTTGTGTCTGTGTGTGCCTGTATGTCTGTGTCTATATGTCAGGTTGGGTATCAGACACCACCTCTCTGGGGACACCTCAGGCCCTCCAAGGTTTGGAGGCCTATCTCCACCCCTCCACCACTTCCCCTGCCGGTGGCGGACTCCCTCAGGTGTCGGTGCGTTGGTGGTTCTTTGTGTCTGGGGGTGGGCGTCCAGGTACACACCGGCTCACTCCTTGGCGGCCGCTTATCGGGGCCTGGAACCTGGGGCTCGCTCGGGCCACTTCGGAGGTGGGGTGCCCCCGGCCTCTCGGCCTGGGGCTCGGTCACTCAGGCACAGCTGGCTGCCGGCGGAGCTCACGGGCGCGTCACTGCAACTCCCCCTGGCTTCTGCTCCGCGGCAGCTGAGTGAGCCCTCATCTGGGACTCTCCTCAGCTCTTGCTGGGACAGTGGCGCGGCTGCCCCTCTGTTGGTCTTCTATGGTCTCTTGTGTTCTGGGGGCCTCTGGATGTCTGGAGTTTTGATCTCCTCCATACCTGCTTCATACCCTGGAGGACGGGGCTGTGCCCCCCCCACACTCCCTAGCAGATCGTTACTTGGAGAAACCTTTGGAATACAAGCACGCTGATCCACACAGGTATGCACACGGGTGTTCACTGCTCGTAGACTTAATTACACCTTTCTTGGCTGCTACTTCGAAGCACATCTGTCCTGCGTACTGCACAACAACATTGAATATTTAGTATTTACTGCTGTTTACACTTAGCTAGATTAATGCGATGGTGTTGTGTTTAGTATGTTGCTTTGGTTTTTTTTGTTTTTTTGCTTGTTTTCTATTCTTCTCTCAACAGGTGATCCAGGAGATTCTTATTTTTTTTCTCCCCCCCTTTCTCACTGTCCCTCTCCCCTTCGGTTTTTCCTTTCCTTCCTCTTTCTTTCTCCCTTTCCTATCCCTCACTCATGTCTGTCCCGTCTGTAACATCTGAAAATAAAATATAATAAATAATAAAAACAAAGATCGACCAAATGGACCAATACGGCAATGCCACGAAGATCCATTTGGCAAAGTAAATCCATTGGGTATCCTTGTTGGTCTTCAGACAACAATTCTGATGGCTAAAGAACCAAATGGGACAGGCAAATAAAATAAATAAATAAATAAATAAATAAATGATTTACTGCATTTGTACAGTAGCATAAATCACAGCCAGCATAAAAAGGTCAGCCATGATAAACAATCACAAATCAGTTTTAATGATGACGTTTCCCACAGGTTAGCACTTTCATGAACCTCTGTGACCCAGCAGACACTAATAAATAACACAACTCCTTTAAACATTTATTCAGTTTTCATTTTTGCTGCATTACCTCGGGCTGTCACGCTTCACATTTCCGGCAGGTTAGGTGAGTGGTCCTTTTATTTCAAGTTGTTTCTGAACAAATAAAGATTGAATTAAAGTTAATGGGATAGTTTGGCATTTGGAGAAATATGTATGTATTCGCTGTTGTGAGTTTCATACCATTCTCGTAGTTGTGTACACTTTTAAATGTAATGTCAGAGAAAAACTGGGGGGGGGAAGGAAAACTGGCACAGGTGCCAAAATTCACACAGCAAGTCAGGAAATATTGCAAGCTCCACTTTCATCTAAAAATAATAATTTAAAGTAAATAAATAGAAATTCTCCTTGAAATGGTGGATTTCTAAGATAAGATAAGATAAGATAAGATAAGATAAGATAAGATAAGATAAGACGTTATTGATCCCACAACGGGGACATTTTTGCGTCACCTCAGCTCAGGTACAGATATCAGAAGGAAATATAAAAATACAAATAAGTACAATCAATGAAAAAAAGTAAGATACACTATATACAATGGAAGCATACACAGTACGTGATTATGGATATGGTTGGAAATATGGAAGACATAAACTGTATAGCTTGATATAGCTATTGTACCACTACTATTCCCATTTATAGACACGCACACACGCACATGTACACACTAAATATACATACGTATACATATACATACATATATACCTGCACATGACCGTACACATGGAGGGTCCATTGTGCATGAAGTGGTGACCGTGGATGTTCACAGTGTCCAGTGACTTATGACATTGTGATTGAGGAGTTATAGTCTAACTGCTGTTGGGATGAATGATCTGCGAAAGCGCTCCTTCCTGCAGCAAGGGTGTTTCAGTCTCTGACTAAAGGAGCTGCTCAGCCCACTCACAGACTCATGCAGTGGGTGATGTGGGTTGTTCATGATGGATGTCAGCTTTACTAACATCCTCCCCTCACCAACCACCTCCACAGACTCCAGGGGACATCCCAGCACGGAGCTAGACCTCCGCACCAGTTTGTCAATCCTGCTCCTGTCCCTGTCCGTGCATCCACTCCCCCAGCAGGCCACTGCATAGAAAAGGGCAGATGCTACCACAGTGTCATCCTTAACAGAGTCCTGCAGACTCCGAAGGACCTCAGTCTCCTCAGCAGGTGGAGTCAACTCTGGCCCTTCTTATACAGGACGTCTGTATTTGTAGTCCAGTCCAGTTTATTGTTGAGGTGAACACCCAGGTACTTATAAGAGTCCACTATCTCAGTGTCTTTCCCTTGGATGTTCACCGGTGTTGTAGGGGTGACTTCCTCCTGAAGTCTATGATCATCTCCTTTGTCTTGCCGGCGTTGATTTGGAGTACGTTGGTCTCACACCAGCCAACAGAGTCACTGATGACCCCCCTGTATTCCTGATCATTCCCGTCTGATACGCATCCAATGATGGCTGTATCATCTGAGAACTTCTGTAGATGGCAATTGTCCGAAGTCTGAAGTGTGAAGGCTGAACAGAAATGGTGAACCGTGCCCTGTGCTGCCCCCGTGCTGCAGATTACCACCTCGGACACACAGTCATGGAGCCTCACATACTGTGGTCTGTTGGTAAGGTAGTCGATGGTCCATGCAGTCAGCTGTTTGCCTACTCCGGCTCCCTCCAGCTTCCCTCTCAGTAGTGTGGGTTGGATGGTGTTGAAAGCACTGGAGAAGTCAAAAAACATGATCCTCACAGTGCTCCCCGCCTGCTCTAAGTGAGAGAGGGATCGGTGTACCAGGTAGATGACAGCGTCATCCACCCCAATTCCAGAACGGTAGGCAAACTGCAGGGGGTCCAACACTGAGCCCACCAGTGGTGCAGGGTTCTGGGGGGTTTGGTGAATTTATACGTTTTAGTTTTTTACATGAAACACGTATATTAATAATCCTGGAAGACTTTGTGCTGTTTTATAAGAATTAGAACTTTAAGTTTATGAAGAACTTTCTCACATAACACCAGGCACATTTTTATAAAAGTGCTTTAAACAACATGTGTTTCATGTTATAGAGACGCATTTAATAATCCCCACAACTTTCTGCAAACTAACATTTTATTGTTCGTACTGTCGGGACTACCACACAGAACACACATAAACCAACAGAAAAATCCTCTGGTACCTATTTAATGTTGTTCTGCACGTTCTCTGTAAGTGCTCTCTGACTGTTACACACTCAGTTTGGAGCTATTTATCTTAAAAAAGAAAAAAAAACAGTGGCTATTCACAGTCAGTAATAAACACTAAAGCTTGGCTTAATCCTTGATAGGAATTATTTATTAAGATGTGAATTTATATTCACCAGCAAATAAGCCTTAAAAATCTGAGACCGAATTAAGGGCCAACATCTATCGTTTTAACTTTTAGTCTGAATATGTAACTACAAAATATGTTCAAAATGTTTTTTGTCTATAAAAAGCCAAAATCTTAGGAGTGGATCTTAAAATCATCTATAGTTCAAGCAACAATACTCTCAGATATCAGCTTTCACTGTCAGCACTTGTAACTCGGTGACTTTAGGGATGACCAGGGCTGGACTGGTAATCTGGCCGACCAGGCTTTTGTCCAGCAGGCTGTCGCATTCGTGGACCGACGGGGGAACATGAACGTAGACATACAGACTGCAGGCCCGGATGAAGACTGCTGTGCACCTGCTGTACAAGCAGTGACTGCAGCCCATTCATTCATTATTCCTATAATGCATCTTTTAAACAGAAAACAATGTGATTATGTGACAAATTATTCTATGTCACCAGTAGGGATGGGTATCGAAACCCGGTTCTTGTTGAGAACCGGTTCCCACTGTTTCAATTCCTTGGAATTGTTTGCCATTTTTGCAAACGATTCCCTTATCGATTCCTGCCAGGTAAATGACGTCACCACGTTGCGGAGCGTCATTTACCTGGCAGGAAACACGGCGCCTAAGCGGCTCAAATGCTCAAAAGTTTGGTTACACTTTACGAGAACGGATGACAACAGGGCAACTTGCAATACTTGCAAAGTAGATATTTCATTTAAGGGAGGAAACACTACGAATATGCAAAAGCATTTGCTCACAAAACACGCGATGACCTTAAATGAATGTCGTGTTTTTAATTCCGCTCCGGACTCGTGAATCTCAACCCAGCAGCAGCGGTAACGTTTGCACGTCCTCTCCCGTTAATGCGGCAGGTAAATAATCAACTAACAGTGCATGTTATGTTAGCGTGATCTGCCTTATTACAAACCTGCCATTACTGTGCATTTAGTGACCATGATGACAGACAGAGTCTGGCTCAGATGCTGGCAGTTCTCGCTGCAGTCTGCCGGTAGCGTCTCCTTTCAGGCAGGATGGACGAATGTCACCGAGCAGTGACTCAGTTTGTGGTCAAAGGCTTGCACCCGTTTGCCACAGCAGATGATTTTCAGTAAGTGAATGTGTTTAATTGTAGGCAGGGACATTACTGGATATTCTTGTGTAATTGCTACAGAATAATTTATGTTATACTTTGTTATTGCTACAGGAGAATATTTATTTTATTATTTTACATTTACCATTTTTTTTCCTGGGGACCCTGTGACACCCCATTGAAGAGCCGTAGGCTGGATCTCTTAAGATCTCATGTTGGGTTTGTAAGGCCATGTTACTCCTACATTTCTATCTTGTTCAAAGAGAAGATATAAAACAAAGTTCTAAGCTAATCGACCTTAGTGTTCTCCTTTTTTAAACAGAATCAATAAGAGAATCGATAAAGAATCGAATCGTTAAACAGAATCGAAAATGGAATCGGAATCGTGAAAATCTTATCAATACCCTTCCCTAGTGCACACGCTGTATTTAACTAGACCGTCTGCACTGTTTTGACCCATTATGGTGAGCTCCCAGTCCAGACCTGGAGATGACCGTAGCAGGAACAGGAATCTTGACCAGTTCTGCTTCAGCTTTTAATTATGCAACTAAGCACTGCTATTTGAAAGTGAAAACTGCCATCAACTAAATACAAGAGAAGTGGAGTGCGGCGCCTTCCTGCTGCTGCGGAGTTGGGGCAGTCTGCTTCTCTCCACCCCAGGGAAAAGGGTAACACCACCTGGGTCTGGGTGCAGTTTCCCCCTCCAGGGGCAAGGGTACCTAGACCCGGTTCGTAGAGTACGCTTGGGGAGTGTGATTGTGTGTACAGCGTCTCTCTATGGCTGTATCCCAATTCAGGGTCTGCAGCCTTAAAGGCCGCATTTCAAGGCCGATTACGTCACAGCGGCGCGCCCAAGGCTGTCCCAATTCAAAGGCTGCTCGAAATGCGGCCCTGAAATGCGTCCTTCATTTCCCTGAATTTTAAGGCTGTGGCGGTGTAGACTTCGTGGCCCAACGTATCCCAGAATGCATAGCGCGGCGATGGGTGTGGATAAAAAACGGCGGATGAGGGGCGGCCGAAGAGTAAACTTTAAGTACTGAATATAATGTCGCTTATTTATGTGCAAATGTTTAATAACGAAGAACATTAAAACATTACTGTTGGCCACATGTCGGCAAAGTCATGTGACATTAGTGACGTTTGTACTAACTTGGTTTTAAAGCCTTTACTTTGAAATATACGCCGTCCAATAGCTGAGCTCAATCTTACAGAGAATGATCAAAGCTCATGTAGAAACAAACAAACAAACAAATGAACAAAAGATTTTCTCCTTCATTTCTGTCAAACACAGCTGTATGACACGTTTCCAGCTGTTAGTATCATGGTTGCTAGGCAACCTGGGCAGCGCGACGGAGGCTTTTTTTTTTAACTTTATTGACAAACAACAGTATCAGCGCAACGGAGGCTAGACCGTCCCATTACACAAGCCTCGCACTTCCGACCTTAGCGGTCTTTGAGTACGTGGCCCTTGAGAATCGTTGAGGCTGCGTCCTTTAAGGCTGCAGACCCTGAATTGGGATACAGCCTATGTCTGTCTCCACGTTGGTTGAGTGTGGAGTGAGTGCATATGAGAGCATGAGGGTGGGAATGGATGTTTGTATCTGTGTGTGCCTGTATGTCTGTGTCTATATGTCAGGTTGGGTATCAGACGCCACCTCTCTGGGGACATCTCAGGCCCTCCAAGGTTTGGAGGCCTATCTCCCCCCACCACCACTTCCCCTACCGGTGGCAGACGCCCTCAGACATCGGTGCATTGGTGGTTCTTTGTGTCCGGGGGTGGGCGTCCAGGTACCAACCGGCTCACTCCTTGGTGGCTGCTTGTCGAGGCGTCTGGAGCCTGGGGCTCGCTCGGGCCACTTCGGAGGTGGGGTGCCCCCGGCTTCTCGGCCTGGGGCTCGGTCACTCTGGCACAGCTGCCGGCGGAGCTCACGGGCGCGTCACTGCAACTCCCCCTGGCTTCTGCTCCGTGGCTGCTGAGTGAGCCCTCATCTGGGACTCTCCTCAGCTCTTTCTGGGACAGTGGCGCTGCTGCCCCTCTGTTGGTCTTCCTTGGTCTCTTGTGTCTGGAGTTTTGATCTCCTCCATACCTGCTTCATGCCCTGGAGGACGGGGCTGTGGCCCCCCCACACCCTCTAGCAGATCATTACATGAAGGAACCTCTTAAAAACAAGCGCGTCCATGCTCACAGGTGTACACATGGGTGCTCACACACACAAACTACACCCTTTTTGGCTCCTACCTCAAAGCACACTTGGCATCTTTCTTGGCCTTCAGACAACAATTCTGATGGCTAAAGATCCAAACGAGACAGGCAAAAAAAATAAATAAATAAATAAATAAAAATTAAAAAATTAAAAAATAAATAAAAGAGAAGTGAAGTGAAGCAGATCTACAGATTCAGGTGACTTAATACAATCCATGAATATTCCTGCTGTGTCAGAATTACCCAGAGAGGTGAGTCCTGTAGTTTCTTTTTCAACGTCTAAAATTACAGCTCTGCACTGGGGCTGCTGTCTGCAATAGCCTGCAGTTATGAAGGGTGTCTTTGAAGAAATTACATGCATGGCTTCTTGGCTTTGCAAGTAATGATGCAGCTGCTGTGATGGGCTGCTAGAGAAGAGCAGACGCACTCCTGAATGAAATGGTCGACTCATTCACATGTGAGAACTTACAGTCCAAGGAAACCTTACACAGCAGAATCAATTTGACATATTTATTGTCACTCAAACATCTGATGCCAGTCAGGGCCTTCGTCCCTACAGCGAGATTTACAAATGTATGTGAAAGATGGGTGATGTGCCACAGATGAGAAAGCAGTCAGACTGTTTTCTAAATCTGATACATAGGAATAACAATAATAATGGATTGCATTTATATAGCGCTTTTCAAGGCACCCAAAGCGCTTTACAATGCCACTATTCATTCACTCTCACATTCACACACTGGTGGAGGCAGCTACAGTTGCAGCCACAGCTGCCCTGGGGCAGACTGACAGAAGCGAGGCTGCCATATCGTGCCATCGGCCCCTCTGGCCAACACCAGTAGGCGGTAGAGTGAAGTTTCTTGCCCAAGGACACAACGACCAGGACAGAAAGCCCAGGGATCGAACCGGCGACCTTCCGGTTACAGATGCGCTTCCCAACCCCCTGTTCCACGGTCGCCCAGACCAATTAACCAATTAATCAACAATAAATCTATTTATTGTTATTTAAATTAACTGCATTAGAAATTATTTCATATTAAATCTAATTAAATCCATAAATGCTACATTGGCAGCAGTACTGCAATACTAAAATGATATAAACATTCAAGATCATCTCCTTGTGCACCTCTGCACTGCTTCCAGTGCTCCCGTCATAATCACTGCACTGGGTCACAGATGGACATCTGTCATTAAACCTGAACTAAAACCTGTACAGAGTCCGAGCACTGTCAAACTGACTCAGCCACTGCTAATGAGATATTCTGGATACGACTCAGGCAGCAAATAAGACTTGAATGAACTCTGACCTTTCAGCAAAAACATGACATTGTGGAAAAGCAGCGACACATACAGTGGGGCAAAAAAGTATTTAGTCAGCCACCGATTGTGCAAGTTCCCCCACTTAAAATGACTATTACTCTTGTTCTCTTCTGCTTGCTTTCTTTTTTCTTTCTCAGCAGGTGATCCAGGTGATTGATATATGCATTTTTTTTTTCTCTGCCCGTTCTGTTGGTTTTTGTCTTTTGCCCTTCTCCCCCGTCCCTCTTCTCAGCTGTTTCTCTTTCCCTCTTTCTTTCTCCCCTTCTTTCCCCCAGTCAAGTCTGTCCCGTATTCAGTAAGTGAAAATAAAAAAAAAAATAAAAAAAAAAAAAAAAAAAAAAAAATGATGACAGAGGTCAGTAATTTGCACCAGAGGTACACTTCAACTGTGAGAGACAGAATGTGAAAAAAAAATCCATGAATTCACATGGTAGGATTTGTAAAGAATTTATTCGTAAATTAGGGTGGAAAATAAGTATTTGGTCACCTCAAACAAGGAAAATCTCTGGCTCTCACAGACCTGTAACGTCCTCTGTAAGAAGCTTTTCTGTCCCCCACTCGTTACCTGTATGAATGGCACCTGTTTGAACTCATCATCTGTATAAAAGACACCTGTCCACAGCCTCAAACAGTCAGACTCCAAACTCCGCCATGGCCAAGACCAAAGAGCTTTCGAAGGACACCAGGAAAAGTATTGTAGACCTGCACCAGACTGGGAAGAGTGAATCTACAATAGGCAAGCAGCTTGGTGTGAAAAAATCAACTGTGGGAGCAATCATCAGAAAATGGAAGACATACAAGACCACTGATAATCTCCCTCCATCTGGGGCTCCACGCAAGATCTCATCCCGTGGGGTCAAAATGATCATGAGAACGGTGAGCAAAGATCCCAGAACCACACGGGGGGACCTGGTGAATGACCTGCAGAGAGCTGGGACCAAAGTAACAAAGGTCACCATCAGTAACACACTACAACGGCAGGGAATCAAATCCCGCAGTGCCAGACGTGTTCCGCTGCTGAAGCCAGTGCATGTCCAGGCCCGTCTGAAGTTTGCCAGAGAGCACATGGATGATACAGCAGAGGATTGGGAGAATGTCATGTGGTCAGATGAAACCAAAGTAGAACTTTTTGGTATAAACTCAACTCGTCGTGTTTGGAGGAAGAAGAATACTGAGTTGCATCCCAAGAACACCATACCTACTGTGAAGCATGGGGGTGGAAACATCATGCTATGGGGCTGTTTTTCTGCCAAGGGGACAGGACGACTGATCCGTGTTAAGGACAGAATGAATGGGGCCATGTATCGTGAGATTTTGAGCCAAAACCTCCTTCCATCAGTGAGAACTTTGAAGATGAAACGAGGCTGGGTCTTCCAACATGACAATGATCCAAAACACACCGCCCGGGCAACAAAGGAGTGGCTCCGTAAGAAGCATTTGAAAGTCCTGGAGTGGCCTAGCCAGTCTCCAGACCTCAACCCCATAGAAAATCTGTGGCGGGAGTTGAAAGTCCGTGTTGCTCGGCGACAGCCCCAAAACATCACTGCTCTCGAGAAGATCTGCATGGAGGAATGGGCCAAAATACCAGCTACTGTGTGTGCAAACCTGGTAAAGACCTATAGTAAACGTTTGACCTCTGTTATTGCCAACAAAGGTTATGTTACAAAGTATTGAGTTGTATTTTTGTTATTGACCAAATACTTATTTTCCACCCTGATTTACGAATAAATTCTTTACAAATCCTACCATGTGGATTCATGGATTTTTTTTTTCACATTCTGTCTCTCACAGTTGAAGTGTACCTCTGGTGCAAATTACTGACCTCTGTCATCATTTTAGGTGGGGGAACTTGCACAATCGGTGGCTGACTAAATACTTTTTTGCCCCACTGTATCATTTCAAATTAAGATGAAAATTATAATGAATTGCAAAGCTAAACAAAGTCTTGTTTTCTGCAACATTTTTACTTCTCAATAATCCATAACATGACTCAATAACTCAACTAGGCCAGCTTTATCTTTCTGAACAAACCGAACATGCAGATGAAAATCCCACTGGTGTTTTTGAAAGTCAAGGGTCGCAGAGAAGACTCGCTACTGTTGCTGTGTCAGGTGGCTAATCCACAGATACAGTTTGTCTGTCAGTGACAGCAACAAAGCATGAGGCAACATGATGATGTTGTTTCCAGCTGCGAAGAAAAAAAGACTAACGTGCATGTCAAAAAATCATGCTGAGTTGCCACTTGTAAAAACACAAACTCTCATGCCTGAAAAGGTTAACATCATCATGCACACAGACACACACACAAACACGTGAACACACCGGCGCACACATAACAACGTCAGAAATTAATTTGAACAGAATGTGACACAATATCTCCGTTTGCGGTCCCAGCGAGTGTGCCTGCTTGTGTGTGGTGGGGTGGAGTCCCAGGGGGCGTTTGAGTACAGCAGATATGAAACGGGGCATTAATTGAGCTTCAAACTAAAGGGAATAGAAGAGGCGGGGGTAAGGGAGGATACTGCAAAGAAACCAAGAGACAGAGAGAGAGATGATGTGTGCACGAAACAGACAGACAGATGCAGGGAGAGAGAATCATGCTGAAGGGAATAACAACTAGTGATGCTCATTAAAACTGATTATTAAAGCAGCAACACTGAAGAGCTGCATTCAGGCATAGCCGCAGCATCCCTGATGTGTTCACATGCTTCTTGCATATATGTGTGTGTGAATTTATTGTTTCTATGAACAGATAGCTGCTGAAGCATTCCGCTGCATGCACTTAAAACAAACCTGATTTTCATAAATTAAACATTTATCTTGTTCCCTGAGTTTTTTAGTGCAGTCACACTTCTCTTGTCTTTGCTCTTATGCATGAGTGAGCAATGATGTCCTACCGTCCAACAAGTGCTGTCAAAGTGCACTCATGCAAGGCACTTCAAGCAAACACCTCAACTGCCTCGTTGTTAAATGTTGGAGAATAAAGCAGCTGCAGGTGGGAAAGTGTGGCAGAATAAAAAACAAAAAAACAAAGGATTTTTTCAACTATTTTAATAAAATTACTCAAACATCGAGACGGCAGGAATTCACACTTTCTTATTTTAGTAACAATGCAATACCGCTCTTATAGTTGGCATGAATACTGGAGGAAAGTTGATTACTGCATATCTTCATATAACTGCCAGGGCTTGGCATAATTTAGATTTTGAAGAACTAACACACCACTTCACTGAAGGATATAGGCCTCCTCCAGAGACCACGCAGTCAGTCTTACTGCATCAAATCATGCTTCACGATCCACAAACACTCTTTTTTTTTATCTGTGTACCAATTAAACTTGGTGGCCTTGATATGCTAAGCTATTCACCTTGTTTTATTATGTTTAGTGGTCATATTTCATATTTTATTGTCAGATTTTCTTTTCCAAAACAAATGTGAGCCTCAGAGAAAAGCTGCGATGATATCTGTGAACATTGCCTGCACTCAATCATCAAACACACCAAGTCACCAAACACTGTGTTTTCTTTCCAAGTCTCTCTCTCAACATTATATTGCTCTTACAGTGAAAATAATAAATGTTTCCTCAAGGAACAAGGTTATATTCAGCGCCCAGAATTCATTACTGTGATGAAAAAGGGGGCGTTTTTATTTCAACAACTAATAAGAGTTTAGATTCTCCCTATAAACAGCCATATCATTAAACAGCAAACTATCCTCGAGCTCAGAAACCAACAACCGATAAAGTCAGTGACGTCATGAGCTTACAATAGTGACAGTTTCCTAGGAATCCTGAAAGTTTGAAGATGATAACATACACTTAACATAAACCCAAAACATGGGAAGATGATTCAGAGAAAGGAAGTAATCCCAAACAACTAAAAACGTGGGGGACGAACGCAACCAGGGAACCCAAGATGCAACCAGAGGGGTGTCCACCACAGCCAGGTTCCTTCCCCAACGATAAAGGTTCCACAGCTGTGATTATCAACCTTCTCTGCAAAGCCAGACTTTGTGCTTTAGCTTCATGCACGGTCACATAGAAACAGGTTGTTCACGCAGAGCATAACTCTTCTTCTCCAAAGTCTGACGCCTACTACAATCAGAGGGAATGATGATAAAATGGTAAATATAACAATCAAATGCAACAGTGTTGTAAATAAGGCAGGAGATTCATGCTTAATTGACTATGTGCACGTTAGCATGTGGTACTTCCTGTGCGGAAACTCCTGTGGGGAGCTTTGTTTCCGGTGTCCTATTCGCGCCTGGTTTACGGTCCAAAACAAGTTAAGCAAATGAATGAATCAAGCGGCGATTTACATTTCTATAGATGTCTCGGGCATTTACCCAATATATCTGTAAATGATGTTCATCGACTTGTCGATATTTTTTCCCTGCGCCTCAGAGCAAAAGAGAAAAGGGATTCAAATGTTATATCTGGGCAGCACGGTGGCACGGTGGTTAGCACTGTTGCCGCACAGCAAGAAGGTCCTGAGTTCAATTCCAACATCAGGCCGGGGTCTTTCTGTGTGGAGTTTGCATGTTCTCCCCGTGTTTGCGTGGGTTCCCTCCGGGTACTCCGGCTTCCTCCCACCGTCCAAAGACATGCAGCTTGTGGGGATAGGTTAATTGATTAATCCAAATTGTCACTAGGTGTGAATGTGAGTGTGAATGGTTGTCTGTCCCTGTGTGTTAGCCCTGCGACAGACTGGCGACCTGTCCAGGGTGTACCCCGCCTTTCGCCCTATGACAGCTGGGATAGGCTCCAGCGCCCCCCGCGACCCTGAAAAGGATAAGCGGAAGCGAATGGATGGATGGATGGATGTTATATCTCTCAGCTGTCCCTTGTTTATCGCGGGTGTTATGTTCTAAAAATAACCAGCGAGAGGTGAAATCAAGGAGCCAATTTTATTTTTTGACGGTGCAAAACGTTTGGTGGACATCGTGGACATACAGCACTGCACTTCAGAGTCACACTGTTAGCATCGATGCAGCGATTCTGTACTGTACAGGAGAGACGTCACGGAGGAGATCGTCTGCAGCTGTCAGAGGTTAGGTGTGGAGGCGTGGAAGAGATGACCCAAACGCAGGACTCACGGTGCAGAAATGATGAGGATTTATTGGAGTGGGTGAATGAACAACGCAGGAACGGCAGAACTGACTAGCTGACTGAAAGACTGAGTGGCTGGCTGAATAACTGAGCACTAACGGGAACGACGACATAACATCGATGACACGACAAAGAACTGGTGAAACCGAGGAACTTAAATACACAGGTTGAATGATGACAATGATTGGAAACAGGTGAGTACAGGACTGAACATAATCTGACTAATGACACGGGAGACAAGCTGACACGGGGAAAAAACAGGAAGTGAGAACATTAATGTGGCGAACTAAACTGAACATGAACAACCTGAAATCACTGGGTCAACGACCCAGGAACCCTGACAGTAGCGATCAGGACGCAGGACACAATGTGATGTAAAAAATAAAAAAATAAGCATGCAAACTTGCACTAAAAAATCTGTGAAACAGCGAGGTGAAAGGTGAACCGCGTTATAGCGAGGGACCGCTGTAATTTTGAAGGTAAGTCACAACATACCCTTCGTACATACTAATGTATAGAAACCGTTACCAGCAATCGTTCATTTTTTGTGTGGCTTTTTTCACGGTTTGTTAACATGCTGTGTAGGTGTGTACTTGACGAGCTGATCTCGACATAACGGGAAACATCTGGTTTGACTATTCTTCACCTGTAGTTTGAATGCTGAACATTTGCCTGTTTGAATCATCAGACCAGTCACTATACAGAGATGTGCTTCTGCATGTGGACGATGTGTCTTCTGCTGCAGTGATGCAGTTCTGCTTGTGTTGAGTGAACAACTGATCGATCGAAACGCTTTAAACATCAAAATTGATCATTAGATTTTTTATGACACAGCAGTGGTGAGTGTTCCCACCTTCTGCGTTTTGTAACTTAACGCCATCTTTCTGTTTTCAAGTTTTGGACACGGTTTTGGAAGATATCGTCGCAGTAGCGATTGACCGCAAAGTAAAGCTACTGGAAATGCACACCCCCACATCCGGTCTCAAACCAGGAAGTTAGCATTTTCTCGTGCACAGGGTCAATTCTGGGGTTTAGTGCACACGTGTAAAAACAATAAATAAAACATTTGAATTCATTCTTTTAATGCTCTGTCAGTCCTGCCGCACCGAGTGCAACTGTTCACATTACAGGTATGAAACTTTCACCCGGATACATTTAAAAGTCCTAATAAAGGAGACCTGAAAATGGCTTTATTTTGTCTGCAGATCAAAGTGAAATTACTCTTATTGAGTAGGTATGCTAATGCTCTGTGCTCTAGTAGCTCTACTTTCAGCTGTGTATAAGAGGTTTAGCAGCAGATTAGAATCAAGTATAAAATATTAACGCATTTGTGACGTTAGTATGGTATGGCTTAACGACTTACACAAAATACATAATATATTTGCCCGTTCCTTCCTGTGTACCGAAACTCAAAAATCTATGTCTGTATAACTCTGAATAAAAAGGTGAATATTTTGTCTTGTGGGTACGGAAGGGAATAAATAAAACGCAGAATAAGACATCTCCTGAAGGGCATTTTCTGTTGACTACAGAGGTGTGCTTGTGTACTTGTGAGAAAGCAGCACATTTCACAGAAGACAGACAAACCATCAGTGCACAGTGCTGCCACAAGCACTGCCTGGAGCAGAGAGAAGGGATAGCAGGTGTCTATGTCTTATGTAATATTACTCTTGCATATCCAGCATGAACAAATTAATATGTACCCTAGTGCATAAAACAAGCTCTTTGTAATATATTACAGCTTACCTCTGTGTAGTAAATGCTGCGAGTGAATTAATGATGAATTAATGTGCATTGTAATCATTTAGCAGGAAACAGTGTTGAGTGGTGGGAGAGCATGGATCTGATCAGCACATCTGAGACCAAGAGGAAGAAATCTTTACATTATAAAGTCAATAAAAATATATTTGTTATCCCGAGTTTTGACTAACGTCAGTGAGAAGCCAACAGCATCGCGCTCTGTGTTTGATTGTTTGGAGGGTTCGTGTCTGTGTTTGAGTTCACTGAAGAGCTGACACTGGACTTTGTGTAGGTTCATGACCCGGGAGGTGTTTGGCACAGCTGGTTTCCATGCCAATCAAACCAATAAAAGCAGATGAATCCTCTTCACTATATACTGGTGGTTTTTGTACAAAGACTCCTGCTGATTCGGGGCCTTTTCCTTACAGTACATCCCTGTTATTCCAAAGTTCTCTGTGTTCTTGTGCTGACTTTACAGTTTTAATGATATTCTTATTTCAGGGACTGTAACAGTGATATTCAGCCAACCTGTTTGCTCTCTGCATGAGCACACATGGTCATAATCAGTCTCAGTCAAGACTAAGCTTGTTTTGGTTCCTTCAGCCATGAAGCCATAAACCACTTTATCTGATCTGAGTGTTTTCATATGTCACAAACTCACAGTTGTCCAAGCAAAATGATTTTAGGTAACATAAAAGGAAATAACTGATCTGGTTTACATTGTGAGTGTCTGTTTCATGCTCAGTAACCTACAGTGCAGTCACTGTGGATTAGTATGCACTATTTCACTCCATCGTGCTCCACACAGTTATAGATCTCAGCACTATATCATTAACCATCAGCAAATTATACTAATTACCTTCTCTCCTGTGTATATAAGCCTCCCTCTGTCCAGCACTCTTCATCATCAGTTTGCGCTGTTCCTCATGTTCGAATCCCCGGTGGTGGTTGTTAACTTGGACAAACCATTACAGTGCGCAAAGGAACTGGTAAGAAACTGATGGTTTTGCTGCTTCCTTATTTGCACAGAGACAGTTTATTGTTTAGAAATAAACTCAGTGGCTTCACCAAAGAATGAAGCATATCATGTCTAAATATGGGATGTAGAAATCACGCGTTAAAAACAGTGATGTTGTTATTAAGGATTGAGCGGCACAGTGTAGCACTGTCACCTCAAAGTGGGGCCATCCTGGGGCTGTGGAGTACTCTCCAGGTACTCCAGGTTCTTCCCACAGTCCAAAAACAGTTGTTGTTAGGCTTCTTCATATTGTGCAAAGCAGACCATCTGCTTTAGAGGTTTAACAAAAGTATTAACTATTCAGGAATTACAGACATCTTTATCCATAGATGTTCAGATGGACAGTTTTGTGATCAGGTGAGGTCTGCTCCCTCCCTTTTCCATGACAGATGAGACAGATAAAAGCTCCATTGTAGATTCCTAGTGTTGGGTCTGTTTCCATTGGCGTTCTTAATATGAGCTCTGAAAAAGATGCCAATGAGGATGCCATCCTTATTTTGGCTGAAAAACCAAAGTAAATCTGTAAGAGTGGCCAAACCAACAATCTGGTATGTTCTTAAAATGAAGGAATGCAACTGGGCACCTCAGCAACACCAAAAAGCCTGGACTACCACACAACACAGCTAAAGTGGATAGCCGCAGAGCTGTCTCCCTGGTTCACAAAAACCCATTTACAACATACAACCAAGAACATGCTGGAGGAGGTGGGCACGCCTTTATCAACAACACGTTCTCAGTATGTTACGCTAGGTGACTAATCATCAACATGTTACGCTTCTGGGCACCCAACACGTTCCTAAATGATGACATCGGGAAAAATTAGGAAACATGAGAACCGTTTGGAATCAATCCACACGTTTGTTCATTTTCCTCAAATCGCTTTGGAAAATATTGTTTCATGTCATTAAAGTGCTGGTTAAGGTTAGCGATAAGGTTTTACCGCAGGACCGTCATTCTACTGTATTTCACCCATACACCCATACCTTATGAACGCCGAAGGTCGCCTTTCATGTTCCTCAGGAACGCCAACGTGACAAATCGTCAGGATGTTACGCCTCGGGAGTGAGAACGGGCTGTTATCAGTGTCTGTACCCAAGAGACTGTTTTATGAGTGTAATTCTTCTTCTTCTTTTGTTTGCTTCCTTTAGGGATTGTCACAGCGGATCATCTGCCTCCATCCCAGCCTATTCCTGCATCTTCCTCTCTCACCCCAAACCTCCTTATGTCCTTGTTCACTACATCCATGAACCTCCTCTGTGGTCTTTGTCTTTGATTCCTGCCTGGCAGCTCTGTCTTCAACATCCTTAGTCCAGTATCTTCAGTGTCCCTCCTCTGGAGCTTTCTAAACCCTTTCAGCGTGGCTTCTTTTACTTTCCAAACTGCACCAACTTGAGTTGTCTCTCTGATATACATGTTCTTGATCCTGCCCCTCCTTGTCATTCAAAGTGAAATTCTGGGCTGCTTTCATGAATGGAGACATGGATGGTTTACATCAAGGTGCAAACCACTGGTTATACTGGAGAACAAGAAGGTCAGACTGTAATTTGCCTAGCTGCCTAGCTCTGCACAAGACCTGTACCATAATGACAGGAAGAGAAAAGAAAAACAGCTTGTGATTGGAAGCGAACCACGAGCACATATAGCTGTCAGTGGAACAGGGTCACTGGTGTTTATGTGGCAGGATCAGTTCTGAAGTACCGGGCTATACTCTCTGCTCAGATTCGGCCAAATGCTGCAAAACTGATCAGACAGTGCTTTCACAGTGCAGATGGATAATGACCCAAAGTACAGTGCAAAAACAGCCTAAGGGTTTATCAAAGCAAGGACGTGGGATATTCTTCAGTGGCCAGGTTAAACCAGTAGATCATACTTTTCCATTACTGAAGACAAAACTGAATGAACAGAGACCCACAAACAAGCAACAACTGATGGCTGCAGGCCTGGCAGAGCTTTGTAAGGGAGGAAACACATGTGACTGTCAGGGAGCATTTTGAGTTTATTTTGTAATTTTGATTTCTTAGTTTAGATTTGAATAATTTCTTGTGTTATTTTTAGTTAAGGTTTAGTCTTGTCTATGTTATCATCAAAGTCCCTTTAGTTTTGAGTCTTTGTCTGTCTTCTGTGTTTAACGTTTAGTCATTCCAATGCCTTCATCTCCCTCATCTGTCCTCATGTGTCTGTCCTTGTGTCTGTCATGTGTTTCATGTTGTCAGCTTGTGTTGTCATGTCTACATCCCGTTATGTTCCTGTTTTATTTTGAAGAGTCTCGTGTTCCATGTTCGGTGTGTTTAGTTTCGCTTCCCCTGTGGTGTTCAGGTTCATTTGTGTCAGCTTTGTCTCCCAGGCGCTTCCACTTCCCTCATTACCCTGCTGTGTATTTAAGTCCTCTGTCTCCCTCTGTTCAGTGTCTGGTCTTCTGTTTATCTCACCTCATGTTCCTGGAGTTCATGTCATCTCATGTTCATGCTCATGTTTAATGTTTGTACGTAGAGTTTTCCATGTCTAGCTTTACCTTTCCCAGTTTAGCTCATAATTTAGTTTTCGCAATTTTGTTTCTACGTTTTTCTAACAGCCAGAATAAAAGGCTTGCTTTTTGTTAAACTCCAGTTCGTGTTTCCTGCTTTTGAGTGCACTCCTCAAACACGCTGGTTGTCCCGGCCTTGACAGGTGATATCCAAAGGTTCTAGACTTCAGGCAGTCATTAATTTTCATCCAAATATTTAAAACATTTTCATATTTAAAATTATGTTAGCCTCTGAAAATATGTGACTCTCTGAAAGAACGGCTGTAATTCCGATACAGTAAATGTAATACTTTTGTTAAGATCCTTGAATAATGTAAAAGTGTCATTTTCCAAATCTTTCGGCCTCACTGTGGACGAGGTCTTTTCCATAATCATTTATCAGCTGTGACTAAACAGTTTTTCTTTCTTTTACTTTCCCCTCCCCCCATCGACTGGCACACGCACACACACACACACACACACACACACACACACGCACGCACGCACGCACGCACGCATGCACGCACGCACACACACACACACACACGTACAAAGCAGAGTACCTCATCTGCCAAATAAAAAGATGGAGAAAAAAACGAGGGGCTTTGTAAGTACAAAAAGCTGTGTGCTATAAGCCTGAAAATAGGTGCAGACAACAACAAAAGCATTTTCAGGGAGCTGAACACAATGTGACGGTGAAAAGAATGGAAAACAGGAATGCCGTGCGTAGATTCCCCCTTCTTTCCCCAACTCATCTGTCCATCCCCACTCCTCCTTTTCTCTTTCCCTCCTCCATACCCATCTCTCCGCTCAAAAGGTTAGTAAATGTCAGATGGGAGTTGTCATCATCTTCAATGGCGTCATCTTTCTTCATAGAAACACTGTCGGTCTCTGTGTGTGTTTGTGTGTGAGAGGGAGCAAGTTAAAGGGAATACAGTGAACAGAATGAAATAGAACAGGATATTGAAAATGGGAAATTACTGCTTGCAACAAAGAAGGTGCACATACACATATGCACACTGAGGCATGCACAGAAACAGAACTGAAGCAGAGCAGAGGATGCACAGCATATACTTCTCTATAGCGCGTTGTATGACTTTCCATTTCCCCCCCTCTCTGTTTGTCATGTTGAATAAGAAGAACAAAAAACTTCACTGAGAAACTTAGCATCAGCATAGCTGGCAGTGACTTCCAACACACACATTCCAGCTCCCTCTGTCTCGCTGCTGTGTCTTCATCACAGCCTGTATTTGCCTCTCTATATATTTTATGACTAATAGAAGTAGCGGGCCTTTGTAGCGATGACAAATCCCCACACTCAGACAGTTTTACAGCCCCTAAAGAGCCCCTTGACAAACGACAGGGCTGTAAACCCAATATTCTAATGCTGTGTGTTATTGTAATGGCGTGTGTGTATGTGTGCACCAGTGAATATTTAGGAGATGTTAAGAATTGCTTATCTCTGCCAATTAGAAAAGTGCTTTAGCATCAGAAACAAATCTCAGTACAGACACACCAGCGCACTCACAGAATGGTTTATATACTGAACAGACCACTGATATGTCTGCGTTAACGTTCATTGAATAACACAGTATGTGGAAGAGGCGCATTCTCAAAGCATCAATGTGCACCCGATGATTCATTCGTATACTTGAATATGTTTGTGCTGAAACGTTTCATGAACTTGTGCAGGAAAAAGAAGTGAAGCATGGGCCTGACAGAAACACCTGACATGTATCAATGATTCAAACAAATCCAGTTTAAAAATATTGGATTCCAGTCAGTTTATGGACACAAGTGCGAGCACGGTTAGTTAATGAGGTGCTCATAAGGCTTTATAACACAATATAATATTGCGTGTCGATAAGCCTGGGTATATATAAGGATTCGCCAAAGTTATTGTCAGTAGTTATAAAACATATTTATTGAGTTTATTTGTACATTTACTGGCAGTTGAGTTTGCATGGATTATTGCATGCTTTTGTAATATCTACTTTATCAAGGCTTCTAATTTGCACAATAAAATCCACACTTTGGCAAATGCCATGAAGAATGTTGTCAGCTGACTGTGTGTAAATGTTGGTTGGTAAAAATTGTGCACGATTTATAATTAAAAATAAATTTGTGCCAAATAGTCACCGAACAGGTTTGCATGGCTTCAAATCATCTGACTCTTATCAGAATTAATTTTGCAGTATCAGCAAAACTACAAACACAACATTGAGCTCACTGAAAAAAGTGCTCTTACTAACGCTCATCAGAAGCGCCTGTCATTTATAAGCTGTTGCATCTGTGACACCTCAGGGCCCACGTGCACAATCCTCCAGTCTTACAGTGCATATGCCTCACACCTTTTCTTCCTTTACTTGTCCATAATCCCCAAACGACTGCACGCAGTTATTTCCCCTGAGGGCCGGTGAGCTGATCTCTGCTGCAGGAATGCATTAAATTCAAGAGCTGTTGACGCATGCTCAACAGAAAGCAATAACCTGTGCGGGGTCATTTTTCCCCCCTTTCCTTTCATTTTCTGAGGTTGAACCGAATTGCCTTTTAGTGCTAGTGTGATTATGTTCCGTTTAACATGGGAATTACAAGAATTACACACACAAGTGTAGCACAGCATGCCCTGAAAAGATTAAAAACAGCTGCACTGGGAGGGAATAAAAAGGCACCGAGGACAGGGGTGTAGGGGCAGAGTGAGATGTGTAGCTTTACAGTTTTAATAATAATACAGAGCCTTTAACTTCTTAAGGATGACTTATAGTTTTAAGGAAAGCAGTGGCTTACATTTCTTCACTGTAGCCCGAATTTATGTCGTCTGAACAGTTTGCCTTGACTTGGCTGTTGGGCGAAGATATTTTATACTAACAAGATGCTCCCTTTACTGGCCACCTGCTGCCACCTGCTTAACGTCCCTGGCATGTCACAGTGTGTGTTATGGGAAATAAGCTGACTTGTTTTGAGTGTTAACCAGCTTCACTGGTCAATCAGAGTAGAAAAGCACTATAAGACCCAGTCCATCCACTAAATATGGGAACACAGAGCCCCGATCTATGACCTGCACTTTGTGTAACCTCGTTAATAAAAATGCAGGAAGGTGAAAATAGCCTATCACCCTGAAAATCCTTCAGTCAACAATCAAAGAAGCATCACTGGCAAGGGGAATCCCAAGTTGCATCACCCTGAAAGGCATGAACTCTGCTCCCTGTGGGTCGGCCCGGAGGAAGCGGCTAAATTAAACGGTGAAAATGGCTGTAAGAACCTCACGCCTCTCAATCTGATGTGGACTAACTTCATTATCAGAATCAGAAGAGGAGCCTTTTCAAGCTGCTGGCACCAGACAGTTCATTAAAGACCCGTCACCGCTTTGTTACCCAGCAGCTCCCAGGGATCGATGTGTAATGTGCTTTTTGTTTATGGAGACAGAGAAAAGGGGAGGAGAGAGGACAAACTAATTGAGCTCCCCAAATTATTATCCTGATAGCCTCGTGACCTGCTCCACTGCGGGCGAGGGCGCAGCAGAGGCATCCTACCAGTCAGCAACTACAGGTGTGTTTCCAACTCGGACCTGCCACATGTACCATTTCTGTTCAAAGGCAAATTTGAGTCCTCCTGCCTCTTGTCAATAGAAAATGGAAATTACTTTATTTCTTGTTTGATTCTCGCTATCAACAGCCAATAGAACTGAACTGTAGGTATAATTAAATGTCTCAGCTTTCACACACACACATATATATAAGTACATATAAGTGAATAGCACTAATATGGTGTCTCACAGTCCGTGGTGCTTTTCTTTAATTGCCACTCTCCTTTTCTATCTATCCTTTCTTCTCCTTCCTCTGCTCTCGCTCCATCCCAGTCTGTCCCTTCTCAACATACTGCATTTGAAGAATTAGCCGCACTAACGTAGGCCCTAATTGGCTGTCACTGTGTGCCTGAAAATGTGAAGCCACTTCCTCGATATAATCATGTTTACACGCGAGCGCCGGGTGCCAGACTGCTGGGCTTGTCTCTATTGAGCTTGTTTAGGGAGTAATTTACTGTAAAATTGGCTATGATAGTCAGTCACTGTGTGTGAGAGAGAGAGAAGAACCAACTCAGCGTAAAATGGGGGTTTTTCTATACACTGACTCGCCGAACTGTGCAAGTTATTTTTTTATTGTTTGAGGAAGGAGGTTTGTAATGTAGAATCAGCTGAGATGAACCTTATTATGAGCAAATGAGCTAAACCAGTTTAATGCGAGCGACACAGACTATCAGCGCATTAGAAGAACTAACAAATCACGTAAGATGGATTACACAACACCAGAAACAAACAACATCAACATCTTGCTGCTACATTTGTTTATAGACAATTTCTTTCTGCTGCTTCACTTTATCACACTAATTGGAGGCAATAAAACAATCATTTGAGAAAGTGACAAATCAGGATCCAATTTGAAAAAACGAACGACCATAATTTCTCTGTTACCGCACTTAGAGAGACCTCGATCACAAAGCAGTCGCTTCAAATAGAAGGCTTCATCTTTAGACTTCAGGTACGGTTTTTCCATGAGTGTCAAGAATGTTTCTAATTAAAAGCATCTTCATTCTGAAGCACAGTGATCCCAGGAATTTATTCCTTATGAGCTCGCCCCGTTAATTCCCATTCCCAGCACAGCTAGGGCCGGGGGTCCACTTGAGAAGTCGACACACTGTGAAGTAGCCCTGACATTTTTCTCCTCTAATTGTGTTTTCCTCTCTTTGCTTCGGATTGCAGGAGCACGTTTATTTGTTTCAGTTTGTGTTTGTGGCTGTGCAACAAAATGTGGCTGTATGTTCGAGCGCCTTGTGCTGTGCGTGTGCGCACACATACTTATTCATCTCTTTGTGTGTGTACAACAACACTGTGTATGTTTTTTGCCAATTAGGCACTCAATGACAGGACATGTGGCGAAGCAGCTAGCTGAGCTATTCATGGATCAGCAGTTATGGGAGGAAATTTCAAAATACCAACTGGACACACACACACACACACACACACAAAGAGCCACAGTAATTTCAATAGCTCAGTGAATAAATGTGATCTCAGACAGTGGATGCTGTCTTTCGTTGGATCATGTGTTGACACAGTTGTCCTTCTTTGGTGAGCTCTTTATTTCACAAAAATGTTTTAGAAATAGCATTTTGAAGCATTAGCTTGTAATTATTATTACATTTATATTAATTATTTTATTTTTAGGTAGCAGAGGCAGTTTATGAAGCCAGAAGCTACCACATTTGGATGAGAGGGTTAGTTGTCAGATGATGCACATGATAACCAGCTGCCTTTACTGGCCAGATAACTAATCAAATAGAAGTTCACAGACTTCATGTGTGGACCCAGTGTCGGGTATAATGGTGGAGGTTAATTTTATTTTTATTGTACAAAAGGACAAGAGTGCAATGGTAAAGTGGAAAATGCATCCACGACAGGAACAGCTAAACACACAACATGCTAACGCAAAGCTAGCCAAGAACCCTGAGTGATACTGAAACTCAGTGCATGCTGACCCCAACCCAGCAGTCACACCTGATCTTCGTGGGGTAACAAAGGCAGCAGAAGGGCTTGTAGCCTCCATTTCTACCAGTTCATGTGTCTAAAGTAGAATCAAGATCGGTTTGAAGCGTCTTTAGGCCGCTTTTCATCTTTGCTTTGTGCTCATATGTAAAAATGATCCTCATTAGGACAGGGACTTGCATAGATGTGTGAGACTGTAGTCTGCAGGCTCCTATTAATAGTTAACTAGTAATTATGTGACGAAGTGTTTCAGGTCATCTTACGGAGTAACAAAAACTACTGTAACTGGCAGTGTAAGGTTCAAGGTTCTCTATGCATCACATGCATAGTTATATAAGTATAACACACAGTGAAATGTAACCTGACACGCTCCTCGACTTGTGTAAAAGTGGCGGGAAGAACATTATATATAATATATTCATTAGGTGAATGTGCAGTAGTAGCATGTTTGCAGCAAGCAGGTGAATTCTGTACATTGTGTAAATTAAATAAGAATAGACAATCTGACTATTTTACAGGATGGACAATATGAACATATTTAAAATTAAAGGAATTTGAAATGTACATTGTGCTGGTGGGTTTAGAGTGTCTGGAAGAGAGTCGTGTCTCAGTCACTTATGGATGATGTGAGAGGGCGGGTGTGTGTGGGGGGGGAGCAATCCTGCAGCAGCGTTCTGCTGTACGGATCACTCTCTGGAGAGCTTTTTGGTCCTTCACACAGCTGTTCCCAAACAACGATGTCATGTTCTGTGTGAGGATGCTCTCCACAGCGCCTGTATAGAAAATCCTGAGGATCTTTGGAGAGACCCTGAACTTCCTCAGTTGTCGTAGGTGATACAGGCGCTGCCTAGCCTTTTTGGTCTGGACCTGAATGTGGGCAGCCCATGTCAGGTCTGAGGAGATGTGGACACCAAGATACTTGAAGGACTGCAGCCTCTCCACTGGAGCTCCATTGATGATGATGGGCTTGTAGTCTCTGTGCTGACCCCTTCTGAAGTCCACCACCAGCTCCTTGGTCTTGCTGACGTTCAGCTGGAGGTGGTTGTCCTGGCACCACGATGCCAGATTCTTCACTTCATCCATGTAGGCCGCCTCATCGTTGTTGGAGATGGCACCCAACACCACTGTGTCGTCAGCAAACTTCACAATGGTGTTGGAGCCGTGGGTGGCCACACAGTCTGAAGTGTAGAGGGAGTAGAGCAGTGGCGAGAGGACACAAGGGATTACTGTCTCCGGCAAGTAATTAAGTAAACGCAGCACAGAAGTCCAGTTCAGCAAATCTGAAGTCTTTACCTCATTGATAGTGAGATATTTAAGAGGAAAAAATGTTTTAACCATTTGTTTTAATCCTGTTACAGCCCAGAGTCTGCAGCCTGGCTGTGACACAAAAACAGGACCACAGCGTTGAGATGATGGCCAGCCTACCACACCTGTACACAGGTAAGGTAGGAAAAGGTTAATACCTGCTGAAAGACTGGGACTGTCCTCTGAACACACTTTCGTAAGGCAATCTCATATTTAACTGGATACTCTTAACACTGAATTATCTGCAGTGTCACTGACTTTTGTGACTACGTTCATATTTGAAAGCGTGATGTTAATACAGCAGTTTAAATCCTGTGGAACAGGGGAAGGACACAGGAAGAGGCTAGTGGCCGTTCCTACTTTTTGAACCTCTCAACAAATTCAAGCTTGATTTGAGCTCCACAGATTTTCATATACATGCACTAAATAAAATAAAATGTGACTAAATTGGCTCAGGGAGCCAAAGAAGTATTGTAAGTATTGTATTTGGTAGGTAAAATATGTACAGCTGATTATGTTACATGTTAAGAGGCTCTGGTCTATTTTTACAAACTTACAGAGAATTAAGAGAAGCTTTCACTTATTTTATTTGATAACTAAACTGATTGGCTGTGTCCCTTTAAATACAGACAAGAGAAAAACGATAGAAAAGCCTCAGTATAAGAAATGAGAGGTGAACACAGAGCGGGCACGAGTCAGAGGAAAAAGATGCAGTGGCTATAAAACAACGATGTCGTCTCTTCAGTATGTGTATAAAGTAAGACCTGTGTTTTGTGCTGTTTGCCTTTAGATTGAAACATGTTGAGTGGATTCTCCGTGTGATAACTGTCGCCCACTGGACCAAATGTGCTCTAAGTCACCTCTTCCTCGATCAATCAGCTCAGCTCTCGTCTCCTGAAGCGATGCCATATGGCCTCGCTTCCTCTCTCCTCGCACTCTGTTTCGCTGTCCTAGTAAATGTCTCACCTTCTTGCCTTCCCTCTCCCATCTCCCTCCTTTGTTCATACGTTACTCAGATACTCTGTCCCGTGCTCGCCTCTTTTCTGTCTCCTTCTTTTGTCTGAACGCACAGATGTACAAGGACTCACACTTCCCAGCTTGCCCTCCTGCCACCAATTTTTCAGGGCCACACCTGTGCATGAGTGAGAGCTCTGCCAGTGGACATGACATGTCTCCTTTTTCCTCCCTTTGCCTTCTTCCTACTCCTACGCTTGCCTCCACTACTTGTTTCTCACCTGTTTAATGTGATGTGTGGCGATCAATGCAGCAGCAGTAGAGCCAAAGACAAAGAAAAACACCTTTTATCAGTGATTATATGTTATGTTGTGATTTTTTGGAAACATATATCTGTGTGAGTTGTTCTCCATGTTTAGGAAACGATAGCTACTGTGTGAGTGAATCTGTTTTTAAGAATTAAAAATCACAGCGATGGCTGTCACTGCACTCCATGTCCCTTCACCTAAGGAAGAAATTTCTCTCAGTGTTGCTTCTGGTAGAGAAGTGGTTGCGTCACCTGGATAATTGGACAGTATTTCAGCCGTGTGTATGCTGCGAGGATTTTAAACATTAGATCTTTATTGCAGTTCCATGTTACAGGTTCTGATTCTGTGCTCAGAATCTGTAAGGATGCTGTAATAGGTTTTACCATTTCACAGTGCAGAAAATAAATGTGACTGTTGGTGCCTTAAAACATCTCCAGATTTATGAAATTATCCAGAAATACTGCTTGTTTATTTAAATGATTGCATTATGTGATACATGACCTTGGCAGCATTGACAGACTAATATGGGGGACTGCACGTGACTGAAGAAAGTCCCAAATGTGATGTGCTTCAGTATTACTGCTGTCGCTGCGCCCTCCTGTCAGCGTCAGCGGCCTAAACAGTTCGACTGACATGTTGCTTTCTCACCAAACATGAAGTTTCATGTTAATTGTGTGAATATATTTGCAGTGGAAACCCTTAAATTGCAAATAAAAGCTAACTACGTATAGTGGGATGTTAGAAGTTGTCCTAAAAGTCGTACGTTTTCTCTCGTTTTTCTTTACATGCTCTTATATGGTAAAATTCAAACAGATAGCACCAAAGAATCGCGAGTGTTACAGTATAAAGTGATTTAAAGTAATTGTTTTGTCTCTGTTTTTGTAATCGGGTGCTGTAGAAGTGAGCTTGAATTTAACTGAAAGTGCCTTCCATGGACAGCATGCCAGATATCCTGTTTGTGCTGCTAAGTTTAAGCAACATATTATGATACCACTATTGACATGATGATGATGACATCTAAACAAGATGCCGCCGAGTATGGCAGCCTTGTCGCGAGCTCCCCCAAGCAACAGCTTTTTTCTGTGTTTAATTTTACTTTTCCTTCATTTTTTCGCGAGTAGCACATGTCTCCTTGTGTACGACCGACAAACCTTACTGGACATAAAAGACGGTCTTTCTTATAACTTTCCGGAGTTCAAGTTTTGCAACACGGACGCTCCGTTTGCAGACCCCCCATTCATCTCACCTGAGACGCCTTTGTTCTCTGGCCCTGGAGGCCGCAAACGCCGACGCAGAGAGAGAAGATCTGGCGTTCTGGTTCGACTGAGACGGCGCAAGACCACCGTTACCCAGTTTATTACTGGCTAATGTGCAGTCTCTGGAGAACAAGCTGTGCGAGCTTCGGGCACGGATCTCATTCCAGCGAGAGATGCGGGACTGCTGCGTGATCTGCCTCACAGAAACCTGGCTATCGGACAAAGTACCGGACTCCGCAATACAACTGCCGGGGTTCTCTGTGCACCGCGCGGACAGGTCACAGGATCTTACTGGGAAAAGCAGAGGCGGTGGTGTGTGTTTCATGATCAACAACAGCTGGTGTGATTATGCGAACGTGCACCCGGTCAAATCCTTCTGCTCACCGGACCTGGAGTACCTGATGATTAAGTGCCGGCCATTCTGGCTACCGAGGGAATTTACAGCAGTGATTATTACGGCTGTTTACATTCCCCCACAAGCCGACACTGACCGAGCACTCAGGGAACTGTACAGCGCGATCAGCAGCGAGGAAACCGCACACCCAGAGGCAGCGTTTATCACAGCCGGGGACTTTAATAAGGGAAACCTGAAGAAAGTCTCACCAAAACTCCATCAACACATCCATTTTAACACGCGTGGAGACCGGCTACTCGACCACTGCTACACCTCTTTCTGGGATGCGTACAAAGCCCTCCCCCGCGCCCCATTCGGCCAATCAGATCACTGCTCCATCCTGCTCCTGCCCGCCTACAGGCAGAAGCTGAAACAGGAAGCTCCAACCCGGAGGGCGGTGCACTGTTGGACGGACCAATCGGAGTCTGCGCTGCGGGACTGTTTTGATCACGCGGACTGGGAAATGTTTCACGTGGCTGCTAGGGACATTGATGAATACACAGACTCAGTCTGTGGATTTATCAGGAAATGCGTGGAAGATGTCGTCCCATCCAGAACAGTCAAATCCTTCCCAAATCAAAAACCCTGGATTAACGGAGATGTTCGCGCGGCACGGAACACCGCCTTTGCCTCCGCGAACACATCGGACTACAAACACGCACATTACCAACTCCGGAAGACGATCAAAGCAGCCAAACGTGAGTACAGGGACAGGGTGGAGCAACAGTTTGACAACCCTCGGAGTATGTGGCAGGGACTAAACACGATCACAGACTTTAGAGGGAAAACCAGCACACCGCAGACCACGGCCTCTCTGTGTGAGGATCTAAACGTATTCTACGCTAGATTCGACACAGCGAACACCATGAGACCGGACAGTGTGCGCACCGCGGATGACGTCAGTGCGCACACTGTGTCTGAGGAGGATGTGCGGAGGTGCTTCAGGAAGGTGAACGCACGCAAAGCTACTGGTCCGGACGGGATTCCCGGCCGCGTCCTCAGGTCATGCGTGGCTCAGCTGGCTGGAGTGTTCACACACATCTTCAACCTTTCCCTCTCTCTGTCTGCTCCAGCCTGCTTCAAAATGGCCACCATCGTCCCTGTACCCAAATCCTCCACCATCTCCTCATTGAACGACTGGCAACCTGTAGCCCTGACCCCCATCGTAAGCAAATGCTTCGAGAAGCTGGTCAGGGACTTCATCTGCTCTGCACTACCCGACTCACTGGACCCTCTACAGTTCGCATACCGCCACAACAGGTCCACTGATGATGCCATAGCCCTGACACTACACACTGCCCTGTCACACCTGGAGAAGAGAGACACGTATGTGAGGATGCTGTTTGTAGATTACAGCTCAGCATTCAATACCATCGTTCCCTCGAAGCTGGACAGGAAACTGCAGGATCTAGGACTGAGCAGCTCCCTCTGCAGCTGGATCCTTAGCTTCCTGTCTGACAGACGCCAGGTGGTCAGACTGGGCAGCATCACCTCATCCCCCGTCACACTGAACACTGGTGCTCCACAGGGGTGTGTACTGAGCCCTCTCCTGTACTCACTCTACACCTACGACTGCACGGCCACTAACAGCTCCAACATCATTGTGAAGTTTGCGGACGACACTACAGTGGTGGGTCTTATCACCAACGGTGATGAGACGGCTTACAGGGAGGAGGTCAGCGCCCTGACCCACTGGTGTCAAGACAACCATCTCACCCTCAACGTCGCAAAGACAAAGGAGTTGATAGTGGACTTCCGGAGGTGCAGAGAAGTACACACCCCCATCACCATCAACGGCGCTGCTGTGGAGAGAGTGAGCAGCTTCCGGTTCCTTGGTGTACATCTGGCTGAGGATCTTACGTGGTCAGTACACACAAACAAAACAGTGAAGAAGGCGCAGCAGCGCCTCTTCTTTCTCAGGAGACTGAAAAGATTCGGCATGAGCCCCCGCATCCTCAGGACCTTCTATCGCTGTGCCATTGAGAGCATCCTCACTGGATGCATCACCACCTGGTACGGCAACAGCACCGCCTACAACTGCAAAGCTCTCCAGCGAGTAGTGCGGTGCTCTGAGCGGATAATTGGAGGTGAGCTTCCCTCCCTCCAAGACATCTACAGGAAGCGCTGCCTGAGGAAAGCGGGGAGGATCATCAAGGACTCCAGTCACCCCAGCCATAAACTGTTCAGACTACTTCCATCAGGAAGGAGGTTCTGCAGCATCCGGTCCCGTACCAGCAGACTGAGAGACAGCTTCTTCCATCAGGCCATCAGACTGCTGAACACGTCATAGACACCTCAGCTTCACTACTGGAACTTCAACATTATGCACTCCATACTGTACAGTAATGCCACTGTTTTGCACATATTCAACTCTGTATATTTTATTTTATATATTTTATTTATTGTTTACTCTATTTAATTTGTAAAATATGTGTACACACACACACACACACACACACACACACACACACACACACACACACACACACACACACACACACGTAGAAAAATATGTAGTATACACATCCAGAAATGCATATACTATTATATATTGTACATATATTTATTAGTTTCAGATGTAGCCATTCTTGTATTTTGCTTGTTTACATTATTGTATTTTGCACAACTCTGTTGCTTGTGAAGCTCGCACACAAGAATTTCACTCACATGTGCTGTACCAATGTACCTGCACATGTGATGTGACAATAAAAGTGATTTGATTTGATTTGATTTATTCTTCTTTCACAGCATGCAAAAGTCTGCAGCCATTTTCCATTTTGCAGGCTTCCAGGCTTCTTGAAGGACGGTATGGTATTGGTACAATGGTACTGATGGCATTATATCACTAAAACTGCACCGACCCACTAATGATGCTAAGTTTAGTTTAACTGGTCCAAGTGGCTCTTTGACTACATTAAGCAGTCTCAACTCTGACATTAACCACTGTTAACCACCTGACAGTCAGAAGCTTTGCATTACCTTTGCGGCATTTCATCTGACCAATAAGGTTGAGCTGAGACAATATCATGTCTTATGTTTAACCACCGACGTTTGTTCATGAAATTAAGCGGCTCTGCACCTTTGGCTTTTGCTGCTCTTTGACTTTATAAGTTTCTGAGTTATTATAGAAAAGATAAAAGTGGAAAACACATTGTTGGAAGAATCAGAAATATCAGCTTGTTTACTTTCAGTCGGTTTTTTTGGATTTGTGTATATGGTAAATGGCCTGTATTTATATAGCGCTTTACTAGTCCCTAAGGACCCCAAAGCACTTTACACATCCAGTCATCCACCCATCCACACACACATTCACACACTGGTGATGGCAGCTACATTGTAGCCACAGCCACCCTGGGGCGCACTGACAGAGGCGAGGCTGCCGGACACTGGCGCCACCGGGCCCTCTGACCACCATCAGTAGGCAACGGGTGAAGTGTCTTGCCCAAGGACACAACGACCGAGACTGTCCAAGCCGGGGCCCGAACCGGCAACCTTCCGATTACAAGGTGAACGCCCAACTCTTGAGCCACAATCGCCCTGTAGATTATAAACTGTAGATTAAGGACAGAGATGCAGATTAAGAGGCAGATGTGATGAACAGTAACGTAGCTTGTTTCCCACCTACTCGCGGTGAGTAAGTACGTGGGAAACAGGTAAACGAGCAGAAAGCACAGGTTGACTCTAAATGTGTTCATTTAAAAACACAAACACAGACTCGTAGTAACTAAGACACGTGGGGGAAAGAAAAGCAAACCAAAACTGTATTTAAGCTTTAAAAACATGGCACAAGTCTTGTAAATTTGCATTTACCTTCGTTCTTGTCACATAGTCACTTTTCAGTCCCCTCACTCTCGTCCAAACTCGGCTGGCCAGACTGGCTACCTGCTGGATGCCACAAAACCATTAGTGTGGTGTGAGAGGCTCCCACTGCAGCCCTGCACTCCTCTGCTCTGCACTGAGCTCTACTTCTGTGCTCTCATTTCATCTTTCTTTTTCTCATCATATACCCTCTCCTGCTGTCATCTTTTTCTCTCACTCCACTCTCTTCTTTCCCTTTGCTTTCTCATGTTTCTCCCCAGCACTGCAGGACCTGCGTCGCTCGGGTCTTCACATATTACTTCTGTTATCTCAGACTTGTCTTGTTCATAGTTAGCACTTTGTTTTAACTAGTCCTGAATCCTGTTCATTCGTTCTGTGACAGATCTGTGAGCCTCCTTTACCCTGGTACAAATAAAGATTTTATTCATTATAAATACTTTGTTACAATAATGTTAGCTAAGTTTTACTTTTAGGCAAAACTGTCTGCGTCAGAGGGCGACGCTGTCAGGGGCTGTGACCCAGTGTTTTGAGTTTATTTTGTATTTTTGATTTTTCTTATGTTAGTGTGCCATAATATAAAGTTGTTGTGATATTATTTAGTTCAGGTTTTGTTTCAACCATGTCTCCATGATTTATGAGTCTTTTCCTGTCCTCTATATAGTCTGTCTTGTCCTGTGTTTTACTTTCTGTTATGCCAGTGCTTTAGTCTCCATCTTCCATGTCTCCTCAGGTATTTCATGTCTTGGATTGTGTGTTTGTCTGGTTACATGTTCCTGTGAGTTTTGGCTTTTCATGGATCAGGTTTTTCCCTCAAGCTCGTACTCTGTTTATCTCACGTTATAGTTTTTCATGTTCGTGTTCAGGCCATGTTCATGTCAGAGTTTTCATGTTTTAGTTCTCGCCCATGTTCGCCTTGCTTTGTTCTTGTGTTCATGTTTTTCAGCCAAATAAGCGGCTCGCTTTGTGGTTAACCTTAGTTCATTTTCTCCCACGTCTCCTTAGGGTCCATTTTGCAAACACACATATTCATCTCTTATTTTATTAACAACAGCAGTGTGATTCTGAGAAAATGAGAAAAAAATGTCCCACATCTATAATTAAAGGCAATCGTCATAATTTCTTGACTTAAAAACTGTGACTGAACTGACATATTTGAGACTGAGGTGATAAGGGTCACATCTCGTCACCATCACATGTCCGTGACTCGACTTTGGCTTCATGCATGAAGGTATTTAGCTTCATAATCACGAGCGAAGTTCCTGCACTGGGGAGAGAGAAGATGGAAACAAATTGCCAGATAAATACTGAATTAATTACCTATTATTATTGTATTAATGAAAGCAATCTTTACAAAATGTTGTATTCCGTCAATAATAATTTATTCAGTGTACCACATTAGACAAATATCTGTCAGGTCATTGATCTGTTTGTTCCTAAAGTAAAACACACATTCATGGATTGATTCGTCACCACAGCAAATATTTTAGCATACTGCAGGAGGAAAAACATACATATAATCCATAACATAAATAATGTTCAGTTAACTGCACATTCAGGCTTTTGTTTATGCCTGTGATAAGCATTATTATCATCCGAAGTCCACCATCTTTATTTAGTAGAAATGTATGTGGGTTTAAAATGTGCAGCCTTGGTTCCTCTACGGACTAACAGCTGCAGCACACTGTGCAGAGCCTCTTTAATGGTTTAATTACCTGCATAAGGTTAGCATTGTTTTGCACTTACATTTGATGTGACACGCAAAGGCTGAGCTGTAGTGAACTGCTGTATTATCTTTACAACATGTCTGTGCAGGTTCTCCGTCATGCAGGTCAGTGTCATCTCTGAGCTTGAAACGAAGGTGAGTGGACTTCTTTAAGTGTCTTCGTCTTACTTAAAGAAGTCCAGCTGCCTTCTTTTCAAGCGCTTAAGGTACAAAGAGCGGCTTTGCACCCTTAGCTGTTGCACACTCACACATAAGCCTGTATCACTGCACTGCAGTCATGCTGCTACACTGACTACATGCAGTGGACACATGTGTAATCACAGAAGCATCCAGGTTCCTCAGTGTGTGCAGTACTGGAGCACAAGCTGTGAAATGATGTGTGACACTGCAGACAGTAAGAGATAATGTTAAGTGTTCACCGTGACACAAATTAAATAGAATTTAGATTAAAACTCTTGTTTTAAGTTTTTTTAGGCACTGGTAATACTAGTCCATGTACGCGGAGAAGACAGATGTGGAAATCAGATCACAACGATGTACTGACCTTATTAATTTAACAAAAACAAATCCAAATGGATTTAATTTGTTCTTTGCAATAGTCTGATTTATGTGTTTACGCTGAACAGACCTGGTACTCAGCATTTAGGTGTTCAAAAAGAGTTTGTGACTGTCAGAGTGACAAATCTGATGCATATATTAATCTACTGAAACATTTGACACATTATGACATGAAAAGGAGACATAAAATCTTTTACGTCATAAACACCAAAATGCCAAAAGTCCAGCAGCTGGGCTCCTCAGATCACAGACATTTATAGACTGTTGTTAAATTACAAAAACATATAGACCTGAGATGTGCTGCTACCATAAAATTCAAAATGAACTAATATTTTTTATTTAAAAAATGTAATGTGTGTATTCTCAGTGGACAGTACAAGGACAAGAACAGATTTAGTCTGGTTTGGGATATTCTTTTAATTGAACATTTAAAATGTAGTTGAGCAGCACGATTTTTATATTTATGAAGATCTTTCATCAGTTTGTGTTCTTCTGAGAACATCCCAGCTCAGTACGAGCTGCATGGGTTTATTATATTCTATTCTTTGTTGTGTCTTGTATCTGTCTGTAATTCTGTGTCCTGGTCTCTCACCTGTGCTCCCCCATCACCTTAGCTCATAACACAAAATCAACACGGGCAGTTTTGCTCGTGAAGCTGGAGCCTCACAGAATCACAGCACATGTGTCCATCATGACTTACAGCTTCCTCTGAATGTAACAAACATTAAATATTTTAATTTAAAAATAAATATTAAAAATAATCATCATGAAAACTAATTTATTAAGTGTTGATGTCATTCATTTATTTCTTTTGGGCAGTAAATAAATAATTTGCAGAGAAACAGTTGCTTGAGGAAATTGATTATGTTGTTGTAATTGTGTAAACCTGCGTCGACCTACAGTTTCTGGTCATGTGGAAAAAGCTTTTGTAATCCAGTCAGAGAGTGCCTCCATCTAAAGCTGCTTGGAAACAGCTCAGTTATACAGAAAGTGTAAAGGCCATTTCTCTGAGTCTGTGTCGCTGCTGCTACATTTAGTCTGTTTGAAGTTTGACATCATATGCACCAGTTTCACAACAGTATCATAAAATCCTGCCTTTGGGATACATGGTTGCAACTTCAATGAAACATCTTAGTGTTCTTGGAATATCTCGTAAAATGTTGTTAGTCGTGTATGTGAGTCTCATTTAACTGCATGAACTCAACTCCTGAGACCCACGTTTGTGTGTGTGTGTGTGTGTGTGTGTGTGTGTGTGTGTGTGTGTGTGTGTGTGTGTGTGTGTGTGTGTGTGTGTGTGTGTGTGTGTGTGAAACAAAGAGGACGGGCGTAAGCATGGGTGCCAGATCATTTAAAAATGATAGAAACTCATTCTGTATTTGTGTAACCTCAGAGTGAGTTGGGGTGTAGAGGTCATAGGTCATCTTTCATTTGAATAACCGCAAAGGATTCTGGGAAGTAGCTAGCCGGTCGTCACGGCAAAGCTACGAGAGCGTCTCTCAGCATGGGCCCGAAAAAAGTTCTGTCAGCCGAGGAAGGAGACGATATTAAGAAGTCGCTGGAGTTTATGACAGAGGAGATTTCTACTGTCAAACTGCAGCAGAAAGCCATCCTGGACCTGGTCGAGGAAGTTAAGGCTCTCCGCATCCAGAACGCCGAGAAGGATCGGCGGCTGGCGTACCTGGAGAACAGAGTGGCGGATTTGGAGCAGTACACCCGGATGAACGATGTTATCATCACGGGGCTTCGCATCAAACCCCGGTCATACGCCCGGGCGGTCGCCACTGACAATGTAGGAGGGCCAGGAGAGGAAGATGTCAACTCCACGGAGCATCAAGTGGTTACCTTTCTACGGTCCAAAGGTGTGGAAGTGGATTATAACAACATTGAGGCTTGCCACCCTCTACCCCGAAAAAATGACAGTGACAAACCAGCCATCATTGTGAGATTTGCAAACAGAAAACAGAAAACAGCACTGTTAAAACAAGGAAAGAAACTGAAAGGATCCGATGTCTTCATGAACGAACATCTGATAAAAAGAAATGCGGACATTGCCAGGAAAGCACGTTACTTGAAGAAACAGGGAAAAATTCAAAATGCATGGACCACCAACTGCAAAGTATTCATTAAACTCAATGGAACACCGGAACAAGCCAAAGTGTTGGTCATCAGAAATATGGAAGAGCTGGACAAATACTGAGGTCAACTTACTCTGGAGGTATGAATACACATGTGACGTGACACACAACACAAAACATGGCACAGTCCAAAAAGAACTTCATCTGCATCCGGCAACAATATCAACATGACTCATTGGAATTCTCTTTATGATAATCTGGAACTGAGAACATTTCGATACACAGACCATAATGTTCTAGACTTAGAAAAGGATATAGACCCGGAAAATAATTTCTTCTACAACGTCAGCTGTAACTGCTGCTACTTCACTGATGAACAGTTTAAGCACACCATCAACACGGAAAATAAATTATCAATAATCCATTTTAATAGCAGAAGTCTGTATGCCAACTTCAACAATATAAAGGAATATCTAAATGAGTTGACAAATCCATTTGGAATTATTGCCATTTCTGAAACATGGATCAATGCGGAGAAAGGAATGGACTTTGGACTGGAGGGATATGAAGTGAATTTTGTAAATAGAAGGAACAAGAGTGGAGGGGGAGTAGCTGTGTATGTGGATAAAAACCTAAACTACAAGGTGGTAGAAAGTATGACAACTGTAATTGATAATTTACTAGAATGTATAACAATTGAAATTTATAAGGAAAAAGAAAAAAATGTAATAATTAGCTGTATATATAGAACACCTGGCTCTAGTATTCAAGTATTTAATGACTTCATAGAGGAAATATTCTCTAAAACAAATCAAAAAGTTATGTTTATCTGTGGTGATTTTAATATTGACCTGTTGAATCCAAAAAAGCATAAAATGACCGACGAATTCCTAAACACTATGTACAGTTTGAGTTTACATCCTAAAATAACCAGGCCTAGCAGAATTACACCACATTGTGCCACCTTACTTGACAATATTTTCACTAACAATATGGAAAACAACATTGTGAGCGGATTATTAATTAATGACATCAGTGATCACCTACCAGTTTTTGCAGTTTATGACACTAATTATAAGAAAAATCAGCATGAAGAACAACTGAGATACAGACGTGTAAGGACAGAAGAAACTATGACTGCATTTAAGAACGATCTATTAAATCAGGACTGGGACAATGTGTACAAAGAAGCTGATATTGATATTGCATATGGCATATTTTTAAGAATATTCATGGAGTTGTACGATAAAAACTGTCCAACAATAAAATACAACAGATAAGGTCAACAGCTTTAATCATTATTTTGTAAATATTGGACCAAAACTGGCAGAACAAATTCCTGAGTCACTGCCATCAGTGGACTGTAGTGAAAACCTGATTGATAGGAACCCTAACTCAATGTTCCTCACATCAGTGGAGGAAAAAGAAATAATTGACATTGTACACATGTGTAAATATAAAACATCCACTGATTGTAATGATATTGACATGAAAATCGTCAAGAAGGTCATTGAAGGAATTGTAGGACCTCTAACATATATTTGCAACTTATCATTTCAGACGGGAAAAGTGCCAAACAAAATGAAAATAGCTAAAGTTGTGCCGCTGTATAAAACCGGGGACAGACGCCACTTCACAAATTACAGGCCTGTTTCTTTACTACCACAATTCTCCAAAATCCTAGAAAACCTGTTTAATAAACGATTAGACAAATTCTTAGATAAATATAAATTACTCTCTGACAGTCAATATGGATTCAGATCAAAAAGATCAACATCTCTGGCATTAATCGAATCAATTGAGGAGATTACGAATGCTATAGATCAGAAACAGTATGCAGCTGGAGTATTTCTGGATCTCAAGAAAGCATTCGACACAATCAATCATGACATATTAATTAATAAACTGGAACGGTATGGGATTAGGGGGGTTGTACTGCAATGGGTGAAAAATTATTTAAGTGACCGGAAACAATTTGTGAAGCTGGGTGTCCATTCCTCATCATGCTTGGACATTGCTTGTGGTGTTCCACAAGGCTCTGTACTGGGTCCAAAATTATTTATTATTTATATAAATGATATTTGTAAGGCATCTGATATATTAAAATTAGTATTATTTGCAGATGACACAAATATTTTTTGTTCCGGGGGGAATCTAAAGGAGCTGCTGGATACAATTACTTCAGAAATGTGCAAAATTAAAAAATGGTTTAACAGGAACAAACTATCGCTAAATCTAAGTAAAACTAAAATTATCTTATTTGGGAATTCCCTTAGAAATGCACAAGTGCAGATTCATGTAGATGGTGTGGAAATTGAAAGAGTACTTGAACATAAGTTTCTTGGTGTGATTATAGATGATAAATTAAACTGGAAGTCTCATATAAATCATATACATAACAAAATTTCAAGAAGTGTCTCAATCTTGAGTAAAGTAAAACACATTCTGGACCACAAATCACTCCACATTATTGTTCCCTGATTGCACCGTATTTGAATTACTGTGCAGAGGTTTGGGGCAATACTTACAAATGTTCGCTATCATCAATCTTTATATTACAAAAAAGGGCCATAAGGATAATCCATAAAACTGGTTACAGAGATCATACAAATCCACTATTCTTAAAATCAAAAATTCTAAAATTCACAGATCTGGTTCATTTTCTCACAGCACAAATTATATATAAAGCAATAAATAACCTGCTTCCTGACAATATTCTAAAAATGTTTTCTAAAAGGGAACGGGGATACAATTTGAGGGGGGAATTAAATTTAAAACATCCTCGCATCCGTACAACATTAAAAAGTTTTTGCATCTCTGTGTGTGGAGTGAAGCTGTGGAACAGACTAAGTAAAGATATGAAGCAAAGTCCAAGCATGGCGCAGTTTAAAAAGCGGTTTAAGGATATGGTTTTTACAGGGTACAGGGAAAAGGTAGAGATTTGATAGGGTGTTCTTGTCTAATATTTTCATGTGTGTGCGCATGCACGGGTTTGTTGGTATGGGTATGTATGTATGTGTATATGTATGTATATGTATGTATGTATGTATGTATATGTATATATGTGTATATGTATGTATGTATGTATGTATGTGTATATATATATATATATATATATATATATATATATATATATATATATATATATATATATATATATATATTAAATATATATAAAATTGTAGGTTGTGTATCCTTCAGGTGTTAATGGGGTTATTGAAAATGTGTATATGTGCGTATGTGTGTATATACGTAGGTATGGATAGATAGAAACATATATGTGTATATATTAAAAAAAAAAAAAAAAAAAAAATTACACATAACATATAATGTAATTACAAGGAGGTATTTCTGTAGTCTATTGATACTAGATAGTGGAAAAGGGGTGGGATTAAATAAGCTTATGCTTCTTCCTGCTCCTTTTTGAACATGGACGTTATTTGGAGTTGTGGTTGCTCGTTTTCCTTTTGTTTGCTTTGTTCATTTGTCTCTTTTAATTCTATTTTTTTTTTTATACTTTTTCAACATGTTCAAAATAAAGATTCAATCAATCAATCAATCAATAACGGCCTTCCTGGAAAAGCAAAATGTGTTAGAGGTTTTCCAGTCTGGTTTTAAACCCTTTCATAGCACTGAATCAGCCCTTTTAAAAGTTTTCAATGACATATGTTTAGCGACTGATGCTGGGGACTGTGCTGTTCTTGTGCTTTTAGATTTGACAGCTGCGTTTGATACCGTGGATCATGCCATTTTATTCTCTCGTTTGGAGCACTGGAGTGGTTCAGGTCCTACTTGGCGGGGCGAAGTTTTTGTGTCAGCCTCGGTGACTATGTGTCGTCCTCCGCTCCCCTCTTGTGTGGTGTCTAGGCCCCCTCCTCTTCTCTTTATATCTGCTTCTGTACTGAGAAAGCACGGCATTGCTTTCCACTTTTATGCCGATGACTGTCAGATCTATGTCCCTCTAAAGAAAAAAGGCGGATACCTTACACAGCCATTACTTCAGTGTCTCAATGACATTAAAAGACAGAGGTGATGGTTTTTGGTAGCCCCACTGAGACCCCCAATGTGTATGTAGATTCCCTGGCCCAGTATGTTAAGCCAGCTGTCACAAACCTGGGGGTCAAAGTGTGATCTGAAGCTTGACAGTCAGATTAAGGCAGTGGTAAAATCAAGTTTCTTTCACCTCAGGCAGCTGCAAAAATAAAGCCAATTCTTTTTTCTCGGCAGCGCTTTGAGACAGTGATCCAGGCCTTTGTTAGCACTCGGCTGGATTACTGTAATGCACTTTATATTGGACAGGCCAGTTCTTTACCTGTTTTTAAGTCACTCTTGAAAACCCACCTCTTTACCCTGACCTTTGACACCACGTGAGATGTTGGTTTTTATTTTTATTTCAGTTGTTTTTAGGTGATTCGATACTGTTTTATCTTGTTTTTGTTTTAATATAGAGCTGTTTTAATTTTATGTTTTATGTGTTTTATTTATTTATTTTGCTGCTTTCTGTTATTCTATTGTTTTAACTTATTTTTTGTACAGCACTTTGTTCCTGTGCTGGGTATTTTAAAGTGCTTTATAAATAAAATTGGATTGGATTGGACCAAAAAACTTGCTGGTCCTGCTTTTTTCTTCTTTTTTTCCTTATCTCGATGTCAGTCTGCATTGCTGGCTGTTAGTATTTCTTTTTTAATGTGTGTGTCTCCTTGTCCATCTGGCTGAAGTGAGAGGGCACGGGGGCAAACTGTGGATGGCAGCAGGAGCGGAGTGTGTGTCTGAGTGTGTGTCTGAGTGTGTGCATACTCTCGGAAACTGTAAACAAGTATGTGTGTGCACATTTCCATAGAGCTGAAAATACAATGCTGCATCAGACCCAACTGTCAGCTTTCTGGTGACATTGGGAGGAGAGAGGTGGAGTACGATGGAGAGTACAAACAGCAAACACGTGCACGCTTTGTTTGGCATGAGATGACCTGCTGCAGACAATTATGTCTCCTCTGCTCTGCCACAATCAAATTAGTGGTGGAGGACAAGGCCTCTGAAGAGACCCACCGCTGCGAGGGAAATGAAAACACGAACACACACAACTCCTCACTTTAATACACACATTCCACCACGCACACATGCACCTATATTATTTTATAAACGTTATGGCTAACATTTATGTACGAAGACACATTTGAGTAAATGCATTCTAAGAAAACGATGCACGAACAAGTAAGTTATAAACGAGGAGATGGATCTCTCAAAACGCCATCATCTCCGTCGTTATGGAAACAAACATGTTGTAAACAAATTGTTAATTAAAGAAAGGACAGATGCAAAGAGAAGATGACATTGAAGGCTTATCGCCACATTTAAATCTGGTGCAATTTCATTTTTCATGGGAGAACTTTGACATTGATTAGTAGGCAATCCTGGAAGAAATCAAATCTAAAATGTAAATCCCAGCAATAGGTGCCTGCTCAATAAGCTCTATATACAGTGTTCAGCAGAAAAGTCCTCAATTCCAGTCATGAGATGACAATGAGACCTGTTTGATGTACAGCAGGATGCCGACTGCTTGCCATCTGTCACAACTTGCGTGATGTGCAAAAGATACATGAGATCAATTTAACAGTTCCACTTAACAGCACAAAGAAGAATGTTTGAGTGCATGATGTAATTGATTTTAGGAATGGAATCTGGGACCACCGACTGTGAGTCAGCTATGAAGATAGCTTTTGTTTTTCCTTCCAGCTCAGCAGAAAAAGGGTTGGAAATTAAGAGGGTTAAATGTATATATGCTGCACAGAGGATCGTGTTGCAAGTAAGGTAAAGTAAAATGAAACTCAACTGGTGTGAGCACCTACAAGACAGTGTCATGGAGCGTGTCAGAGATGTCTAATGATGTGAAAGAACAGCTTGATTGTTCTTCTTTGTTAGAGAGAACAGATGCTACATGGGTTTTCTATAAAACACCAAAATCTTCTTTTTCCTTCCTGCTGCCCACACACAGTCATGATTGGTGCCACTGGCTGCAAAGTGTAAGGAGACGTTATAAATGGACATTTATGATGCACGTGTTTGTTTGCAGTTCTAAATTAAGCCACCGACACTCAGCGAGTAAAGCCAGCCGCAGTGGGGCACAGCCACAGGGCTGTGGTTATATGTGTCACCAACAAAACAGCAGAAAAACAGAATCAGCTTTTTACCCTGCAAATGAAAATGTTGATATTTGCATGAATCTGGATGTTCAAATTAACCAACTGTCCGGAGGAAAGAGAAGACTTGAAATAGTTTTAGTCGTGGCCTGTAGACTTTAGGTGCTGTGAAAGGCCAGAGTGCCACAGAGGAAATATGACCAAACTAATTTACCCTTGTAGAAATAAAGAAGAGTAAATAACAGTGAAGTGGGGAAAGAGAGGGTAACCGATCCATGGGGAAAGACAGCGTTGCAACATTGTCACCACTCAAAACACGTTTAATAAAATGATGCAGTGGGTTTTCAATGCGGACAAACCCACCCCACTTCATCCACTACAATCATAGCTGGTATCACTATGACTGTGAACACTGTTGGTTGTGATCACATTACATTTTTAGGAGTGCAGTAACATAGCATGTTATAGCGCTAAATTTAGTGAGCTGCACGCTGGTTGGATAGAAAGAAACCAAGTCAAACCAACATGTCTTTTTCTTCCTGCACGTTTGCAGCACAGCTGATTTCAGTTCATGCGCAGGAAGAGGAAAATGGTGGAGCGGTTTACAGCAGAGATGTGGACAATACTTTTATTTTCAACTGCATCCAGGACAGACACAACCCCATTATACTGCTAACACACCACACAGTCAGCACACCAAGAATCCAGAGCAATGTTAAACCTGAGTGCATGCAGACCCCAGCCCAGCAGTGAAACCCTAAACTTCTACAGGTAACAAAGGCAGAGATGAGCAGTCGGACGTGAAGCTTCCAATCACCGTGGAGATAACTTTGAAGTCTAGTTTTTAGCCTTTGTGTTGTCAGCTTTGTGTTCATTTAAAGCGTAAAGTGCTATACAAATACAGGCCATTTACCATTTTACCATTTCATATGTAGAAACTGAAAGAAAGATCATTTGTGTGTTCTCATTAGATCAGGGATTTGTGTTGGTGTGTGAAGTTCAGGTTCAGGTCATTTTATGGAGTAACAAGAAGGTAATGTAGTGAGTGTAGTGTAACTAACCGCTTTCTCCTGTGAGTTAATAAATAACATAATGATTTGCTTTTGCATTACTTGTACGAAACATAATGAGTGATGTGTAATACATGACTTTTCTCTAATAACAACACCAAAACCGACTGAATTATACTGAGTACTACATTCAGATACTATATGTTTTAAATTCTAATGTCAAAAAACTGTAGTTGTAGTATTTATACTTCCCACAAAACGCTACGTCCAGATGAACAGAATCAACCTTTGGAGATTTACTTTCCTGCATAAAGACGTCTGACTGACACTTTCTTTGAGTTTTAGACTTGAACTTTAGACTTGAATCCTTAAACAGTGTCAGCAAGAACCAACATGCAGTTATTTCTCTGTGCTGTATTGTTGCTCCTTCTTTCAGATGTGCGATCGGCAGCTGCATCAGGGCGAAACTTCCTGCAACCCTCCCCTCTCCTCTCTAAGCCACGCCCAGTTGTAAGCATACGAGGTCAAGGAGCTTTTGAAAGGTCGCGAATGATTTTTGATTTCCCAGCAGAATTTAAAATCTGCTCTTTCAGTCCTTAATACAGTGTTTCACTGCAGCTTACTTTTTGCATGATTTGCTGTGGTCTTTGTTCTGCTTTGCAGCTGTTCTCTGATTGGATAATGTTTCCAGGCTAGACTTTAGAGGACAGATGACCTACAGAAGTCTAGTTCCCTAACAGACCGACTTTGCTTACCCCAACTGTAACAAAAAGGTCACACGTGGGCTGTATTCAGCTTTTCTGAACATTTCTCTTGACCTGTTATGGTTTAAATATTTACTCAGAAACGTAATCTTCTGTCTCCTCACGAGAGACTGCCGTCACCATTTGAACATTGATTCACTTGGCCTGCTCACTTTTTCTCAGAGCTCCATGATCAGATTCAGCCTTGTCCCGTGGCCTTCTGCTGATTATAGGCCCAGCAGATGGTTGGCTTAGCATAGACTGCAGATATAGAGGAGGTTGATAACCAGTAAAATCAGTCACAAAGAAGGTGCTGCACCAAAAACCTCTGTGTGATTTCTTTCGTCACTAGCAGAATGTGGTGGTCTCCTGTGTTTTGCATGAAATATGGCCTTTTACTTTGAAGGCAAAAGAAATGTCCAGTTTCAGCTTGTAGTTGACTCGGATTTGCAAGCAAGTTGGCATCTTCTGTGCAACTGTGAGCAACCAAAGAAAGATGTTTTCAGAGGAGCACTATGTACCCATTTGCAACATATCTCCACTCATTAAATATGCATGCTGTGGTTACCAGAGGTTCACTGACCGGTTCAAAGGCCTGTGTGACTCAAGCCTAAACTAACCAGTTGCACATGCCAACCTGCGAGCACTCATTGCCTTTTTATTAAATTTGGGGAGTGAATGAGAAACAGAGAGAAAGAAGAACAAAGGAGGTGTGTCCAGAAACAAAAGACTGCTTCATGTTTTATATTCCACAACATTTGCCAAGTAGAATTTGGAAAGAAGATGTAGAAGAAAAGAAAAGGTTTGAAAAGAAGGAGACAAAGACAGTGAGACAGATGCACAGAACAGAAGAAAGTTAAAGAAAAGATGTGAAAAGCGGGAATACAAGGAGAATCAAGTGTTGGAAAAACAAACGATGAACAGAGGACATGACTTCAGGTGAAGAAGAACAGTGAAAGCAGGAAGAACAGGAGGAAGGAGGGATCGGGAAGAAGACGGGAGATGATGTTGATGTTTGCTTGTTATTCCAGCACTAATTTTCCCCCTGGAGCTCATTAGAGTCTGGAGAGGAACAAACCACAAAACCTTAAAAATCAACAGAGTGGGGAGAGAAAGAGAGACAGAGTGGGGTGAGAGAGAGTGTATGAGCATAAAAAAGCAGTAAATGGAAAAGGAGGAATGAGAGTGAAGGACCAGGGGAGACAGAAAGGAGGACAGAGGTAGTGGAGAAGAACACGATCAAGCAGATTTCAGTCAGTGTGTGTTTAAGGTGACTCACTGAAAAGCTCCATAGGTCCAAAACACACACATGCACACAGACACACACATGCACACAGACACACACATGCACACAGACACACGCACACGGTCATATACAGTGAACACAGCCCACCGTTAGACATGTCATCAGGGATCAACGAGTTTCTGCTTGTTTTTCAAGACTGAACAAAATAAAGTACGAGGACAGGCTTAAAGTAGGTTTAAGAAAAATAAAAGTACCATTTAGTTTTATTGATTTCTTCAGAGCAAATAAATAAGAAAACAGTAGATAAATCGATTTGATTGATTCATAAATCAAATATTGTCATAGTCTAAATATTCACATGTAATTTACAGTCAAATAATAATAATAATGATAATAATAAAAGTACCTTTTAGCTATAGTTTATTTTATATAAGTAGTAGTCTCAGCTTTTTAGCCACAACTTGGTTTGACCCAAAACAAAAACAAGAAGCATGTTTTCATCAGAAGAGCAATGGCAGCCTCAGATTTCCACACAATCACTAAGTTTCATTTAGAATATTTTTTTCATTATATAACACTGAAGTACGGAAATACAGATACTGTAGTCATCAACCAGATTACGTTTTCAGTATTAGTATTACCATTATTTTCATCTTAAAACCAGGAGAATAGAAATGGTGGCTTAGATTTCATTATATTTATATATCCATTTGTATCTCATCATATATATATATATATATATATATAATTTTGTAAAGTTGAAGGTTGTTTCATTGTCCACAGTCCACATTGAAGAAAAGCAGGAAAGGATCCGTGCTAGGAGGCAAATGAGCAGCAGCGGATAAAGTACACACATGAGGAAGGGAGGATGGAGGGGATAACAGAGGTGTGCTAAAAGGAAGCCAAACCTGCACTTGTGGGTAAACAGCATAGTTAAAGAGAGAAAAGGGATCCTACATGGAGATACTATATCTAAAACATGGCAGCAGTGACAGGGAGGAAGCAGACTGACTGTACGGGTGAAAGGACAGGTGCACAGAAGCCTGATTCAGAGTCGTGATTAAAACAGTGGAGGAACAAAGTAAAGTATTACTTCCTGTTTGACTATCAGTGTTCGGTTCATTAGATATAGACACCAGAGATTGATGGAGAAGTATTGAGTACCTGACTAGAGAGTGGAGACGGTTTATTAAACTGAACTGTTCTGTCTTCTACTGACTTTTGTTCTCCCCAGTTGCACTTTGTATACAAGTTTAATGACTGCCTACTAATGGACCACGAGTCTTAGTGGGTGGGGTGGGGGCACTCGGATGAGTGTAGAAAAAACTTCAGTTTATTGTAGAAAAATGTTGTCGCCTAAACACACACAGCAAAGTATTTAAGCCATGTTTTCCTAACCTTGACCCCACTGCTACGAGCGCTGAACCATAACCATTACAAAGCTGAATCCTGCTACGTGCTAAATATAATGAAGAGGAGAAACAGGCGTGTGTTTAAAGAACAAATGATGCATTTATTGTAAAAGGCTTGTGATTATGATGATAAATAAAAGGTTAGCCCCTGATTCTGTGATCAGACTTTACTGTTTACACTCTAAAAAGTATAGTTTGGCTTCAGGGGAAGAAGCTGATCCAAAATCAGTGGCGTTTATGTCGAGCATGAGAAAAACACAAACACACATATGGGCACAGTAAACTGGGGTTAGCGAGGAATAGTTGCTCAAGTAATATTGGTCAAAGCTTATGCAGATGGTGATCGATGAAGAAATGATGGGATTGTGGGGACAGGAGGGAGGGTTACACGTGGGCTTCAGAACACTCTGGACCATATCAGTGATCGATCTGTCAGCAGAGTATAGAAAAGGTTTTGGCTGTCCAAAGCTGCAGTCAAGCCACGAGGAAACAGAGGGAGGAGAAGGATGCATGAAAGGATGGATGAAAAGAAGAAGCAAAGTGAAGAAGCTGACCGTACACTCTCATGTGCCGGCTCTGTAACTTTCTCACATCACGCTCATATCTCTCTAACATCTCATCCTTCCTCTGCAGCGTCCCAAACACAAGTCTGTTGTCATGTTTCCCTCCCATCTTAACCATGTCCTTTTTCTTCTTCCTCCACCTGCCTTTTCGTCATCTTCCTTTTGCTTTCCAGCTTCCACCAGCTCGTCCTCCTTTGTTTCCATCCCTGCACCTCCTCCTCCTCTTCCTCTCTACATGGGGAACACCAGGAAGCCTGAGAAGGTGGAGTATTTCCATCCTCCCATTAGGTTTCCTCTCTCCAATTTGAGGTAGGCCCGGTCTCCCTTCTCCATCTGGATCAGAACACCATTGCTGGCTGCCTCACGCGTCACGTCCTGGTCCCCGGCAAATGCCGAAATCACTGGCCAACCGTTGTGCATCAGGCTCACCTGGATGAAAAGGACAGACGGCGTATAGAATGAAAAGTGTGGAAAAGAGACAAACAGTCCTCAAGTTGCTCACAGAAGCAGGAACATATGGCATGGCAGACTTCCAAAACACTCAGTGCAATAATGATGCTTCCATGAGGACTAACAGCATCGTATTTCTGGACTTTTTAGTTGTCATATTTTAAAGAGGAAACGCATGGAAAGATTTCATTTGAAGCTTTGTGCTCTGCACATTATCCACTTGTAGAAAGACAGAGATATGCGCACAAACACTCACACAGTGTCTGATTCAACAAATGTTTCCGTGGGGAATAACATCTTCTTCTTCTTACAGAGAGACGAAGCTGTGAGCGCTGTGTCCCCTCCCTCGCCCAGGTTCAAACCTGACAACGGCTTTCATCGCTTCGCTTCTGAGCTACAGCAGAAAAACAAGCGCTCCCTATATGTTTCCCCCTTACACTTCACTTAAACAAAATCATCGATTCGTTCTACTTCTGGTACCTGCGAACGTCTGTTTATGCAGGAACACACTTTATAAACCCTGTGAGATTACAGACCGTCCTGTGAGAAGTCTCACTGCAACCTGATAAGAGAAGCAACACAATGTTTCTGTTGTACTGCCTTTCTTCAGGTTCTTGTACGAGTCTTGTTTTTTACAACACTAGGGTGGCTGATGTGAGTTTGTTATGTCATGCTCCTATTTTAAAATACAATCATAAGATGTTAAAATGTGCCTAAAACTAATTATTTTCTGCAGGAATCACTGACGTGAAAAATAGATTTTCCAGCATAAAAAATATTTATTAATTAGAATAATAAAAAACGCTGCCGATAGCTCGGTCTCTATCTTACACCAGCAGTATAGATGCGAGACGCTTTCACCAGGCTGTGTGCAGTGAAGCTCCTCACAGGTGAAACTGTCAGCCTGGAGTTTGACTGTTTCAAAGAAAGAGAAAGTGAAGCTGCAGGAAATGTGTTGGGGTTTTTTGGTCACACCAACACAATTTTTTTGCATTCACTGGATTTCCCCCTCTATCCCAAAATGAAATTCAACTTAAAAGTTAGCTTTTTTGTCCTTTTCTGATCTGATGGAGACCCAGAGTACACTCCAGAGGCAGATGTGCAGGCTAGTTAATAATCTAGGAATCTACTGGAGGCTGGAAATGTCAAAGAATGACCTTGGAAGGGCAATCAGCCATCGATATCTTATTTTTCTCCAAGTGAAAACTATATGGTCACACCTAATGCACACATTAGTAAATGTAACAGAGTATGTTGTATCTCAAACTGGTGGACAACTTCTTGGATGGCTAGATGGATTAAAAGATGGACTGGGCACTATTCTTCTACCACTCGTTCCTTTAAAACTCCCAACATATATTGTCATCTGCTTCCTGGTGCACAGAAACAACACGCTGGCTGTTTGTTTCTGTCCAGGTCACTCTGGTGTAGTAGTGTTTTCATTTTCAACAAGCTGACTGCAGTTTGAAAGATTTTGATTCCTTAAACAAACGTCATACAGGCCATGTTACCTGTCTACATGATCTTTACAGTATGGACATCAGGAAGAAAAACTCAAATTTACAGCTGAGAGCTAAACATGTCAAAATATTTCTGTTTGCTCTCGAGGTAAAAAACTGTAAAACCGTCACCAACTGATGGAACACAGTCATAAACATCCCATAATTATACACTTATCCAAGTCATTCTGCCTGATGGTCAGGAGTGTGTGTGTGTGTGTGTGTGTGTGTGTGTGTGTGTGTGTGTGTGTGTGTGTGTGTGTGTGTGTGTGTGTGTGGGCAGGAGATGGAGAGCCTGTCAGAGTCAAGGGCTCTCTTGGCCCAGCACTCCTCTTAATAGCAAACTGAACATGGCGACTCAGACTGTATCTGCATGTGTGGGTGCGTGTGTGCAGCTTTGAACAGGCAGCTTTGAATCTGATGGAAAATACTCAGACTATACTGAAATTATTTTTTTAATTCTTACAAAGGAAACGCGGCACAGGTCATGGACAAATTTACATTTCACTATCGGCTGAAAACGCAGTCACTGAGTTTATTACACCAGATAAATGTGAATTATTTGCTTTTACATTTACAATGAAGTATTAGCAGAAAGACAGATTTGTTGCCACACGTAAAATATCACTCTAAACCACTCACTAAAATAATCGTAGATCTCAGGCTAATATATGTGAGACCTTGGGCAGATTTCAATTTCATAAAATTGAAATTTCATCAGTAAAGCTGAAATTAAATTCATTGCTGACACCAAACATTTTTTTCCCGTCTTTGACTGTGCTGTACATCACAGTAACAGGGTTTGGGTCATGTTTGGGTTATGGTAGGGTTCAATTCAATTCAATTCAAACTGATCGTGGACTTCAGGAAGACCAGGAAACACTTGACCCCTGTTTCAATCCAGGGGGTCAGTGTTGACATTGTGGAGGACTATAAATACCTTGGAGTACACATTGACAATAAACTGGACTGGGCTAAAAACACCACAGCACTTTACAGGAAGGGCCAGAGTCGTCTCTATTTTTTGAGGCGACTGAGGTCCTTCAACATCTGCCAGAAAATGCTGAGGATTTTCTATGAGTCTGTGGTGGCCAGTGCGATCCTCTATGCTGTTGCATGCTGGGGGAGCAGGCTGAGGGTCGCAGATGCCAACAGACTTAATAAACTGATCCGTAAGGCCAGCAATGTTGTGGGGATGGAGCTGGACTCCCTCAAGGTGGTGTCGGAGAGGCGGATGCTGTCCAAGATAAAGACAATGTTGGATAACACCTCCCACCCACTCCATGACATGTTGGTCAGTCACAGGAGCTCGTTCAGTGAGAGACTGAGATTACCGAAAAGCACCACTGAACGACACAGGAAATCATTCCTGCCTGTGGCCATCTCCCTGTACAACGCATCCACTTAACACACTGTTTGCTGCTACAACTACACATGTTTCTTTTCCAAATATTTATTTATAAGTGACTTATGTATGTATGTATATATATATATGTATATATTGTACTATTCTTAGTTAGCGTATTGTCTGTCTTGTCTTAATGTTGGTTTAAAATGGAGCACTGTAACAAAAAATAATTTCCCCCAGGGATCAATAAAGTATTCTGATTCTGATTCTGAATTCAATTCAATTTTATTTATATAGCGCCAAATCACAACAACAGTCGCCTCAATATCTTTATATTGTACAGTAGATCGTACAATAATAGATACAGAGAAAAACCCAACAATCATATGACCCCCTATGAGCAGCACTTTGGCGACAGTGGGAAGGAAAAACTCCCTTTTAACAGGAAGAAACCTCCAGCAGAACCAGGCTCGGGGAGGGGCGGGGCCATCTGCTGTGATTGGTTGGGGTGAGAGAAGGAAGACAGGATGAAGACATGCTGTGGAAGAGAGACAGAGGTTAATAACAGATATGATTCAATGCAGAGAGGTCTGTTAACACATAGTGAGTGAGAAAGGTGACTGGAAAGGAAAAACTCAATGCATCATGGGAATCCCCGGCAGCCTATGTCTATTGCAGCATAACTAAGGGAGGATTCAGGCTCACCTGGTCCAGCCCTAACTATATGCTTTAGCAAAAAGGAAAGTTTGAAGCCTAATCTTGAAAGTAGAGATAGTGTCTGTCTCCTGAATCCAAACTGGAAGCTGGTTCCACAGAAGAGGGGCCTGAAAACTGAAGGCTCTGCCTCCCATTCTACTTTTAAATACTCTAGGAACAACAAGTAGGCCTGCAGAGCGAGAGCGAAGTGCTCTAATAGGGTGATATGGTGCTACAAGGTCATTAAGATAAGATGGGGCCTGATTATTTAAGACCTTGTGTGTGAGGAGCAGGATTTTGAATTCTGGATTTAACAGGAAGCCAAAACAGGAGAAATCTGCTCTCTCTTTCTAGTCCCTGTCAGGACTCTTGCTGTAGCATTTTGGATTAGCTGAAGGCTTTCAGGGAGTTTTTAGGACTTCCTGATAATAATGAATTACAGTCGTCCAGCCTGGAAGTAATAAATGCATGAACTAGTTTTTCAGCGTCACTCTGAGACAGGATATTTCTAACTTTAGAGATGTTGCACAAATGGAAGAAAGCAGTCTTACATATTTGTTTAATATGTGCGTTGAAGGACATGTCCTGGTCAAAAATGACTCCAAGGTTCCTCACAGCGTTACTGGAGGCCAAGGTAATGCCATCCAGAGTAAGAATCTGCTTAGATACCATATTTCTAAGATTTTCAGGGCCGAGTACAATAACCTCAGTTTGATCTGAAGTAAGAAGCAGAAAGTTAGCGGCCATCCAGGTCTTTATGTCTTTAAGACATTCCTGCAGTTTAACTCATTGGTGTGTGTTATCTGGCTTCATGGACAGATAGAGCTGGGTGTCATCTGCATAGCAGTGTAAATGTATGCTATGTCTTCTAATGATGCTGCCTAAGGGAAGCATGTATAATGTAAACAGAATTGGTCCTAGCACTGAACCCTGTGGAACTCCATAATTAACCTCAGTGTGTGAAGAGGACTCTCCATTTACATGCACAAACTGGAGTCTATTAGATAGATATGATACAAACCACTGCAGCACAGTACCTGTAATACCTACAGCATGTTCTAATCGCTCTAATAGGATATTATGGTCGACAGTATCGAACGCTGCACTGAGGTCTAGCAGGACAAGCACAGAGATGAGTCCACTGTCAGAGGCCATAAGAAGATCATTTGTAACCTTCACTAAAGCTGTTTCTGTGCTGTGATGAGCTCTGAAACCTGACTGAAACTCTTCAAATAAACCTCTGCAGATGATCTGTTAGCTGTTTGACAACTACTCTTTCAAGGATGTTTGATATAAAGGAAGGTTGGAGATTGGCCAATAATTAGCTAAGACTGCTGGGTCTAGAGATGCTTTTTGAGTAAAGGTTTAACTACAGCCAGCTTGAAGGCCTGTGGTACATAGCCGATCATTAGAGATAGGTTGATCATATTTAAGATCGAAGAATTAATTAATGGCAGGACTTCTTTGAGCAGTTTTGTAGGAATGGGGTCTAAAAGACACGTTGATGGTTTGGAGGAAGTAATTATTGAAGTTAACTCAGAAAGATCAATTAGAGAAAAAGAGTCTAACTTAACATCGATGGTACTAAGAGTAGCTGTAGATAATATTACATCTGTGGGATGATTACTGGGAATTTTTTCTCTAATGATAAAAATTTTATTTGTGAAGAAGTTCATGAAGTCATTACTAGTTAACGTTAAAGGGATTGTTGGCTCAACAGAGCTCTGACTGTTTGTCAGCCTGGCTACAGAGCTGAAGAGAAACCTGGGGTTGTTCTTATTTTCTTCAATCAGTGATGAATAGTAAGATGTTCTGGCTTTGTGGAGGGCTTTCTTATAAAGCAACAAACTATTTCTCCAGGCTAAATGATGATCCTCTAAATTTGTGACAGACCATTTCCTCTCCAGATTACGAGTCATCTGCTTTAGGCTACGTGTTTGAGAATTATACCACGGAGTCAGGTACTTCTGATTAGAGACCTTAGTTTTCACAGGAGCTACAGTATCCAGAGTCGTACGTAGTGAGGAGGTGAAATTATTAACAAGATAATCGACCTCTGTTGGAGTAGCGTTCAGATAGCTGCTCTGCTCTGTGTTGGTACAGGGCATTGAAGATGATAACAGTGGGTGGATTATATTCTTAAACTTAGTTACAGCGCTTTCAGAAAGACATCTACTGTGATAAAGTCTACTCTCCACTGCTGTGTAATCAATTATTGTAAATGTAAATGTTATCAGGAAATGATCAGACAGGAGAGGGTTTTCAGGAAACACTGTTAAATGTTCAGTTTCTATGCCATATGTTAAAACAAGATCTAGAGTGTGATTAAAGTGGTGGGTGGGTTCTTTTACATTTTGAGAGAAGCCAATTGAGTCTAATAACAGATTAAATGCCATGTTGAGGCTGTCATTTTTAGCATCTACATGGATGTTAAAATCACCCACAATAATTATTTTATCTGAGCTCAGAACTAAATTAGATATAAAGTCTGAGAAATCAGACAGAAACTCTGTGTAAGGCCCAGGTGGACGATAGATGATAACAAGTAAGACTGGTTTCTGAGTTTACAGCTAGGGTGGATGAGGCGAAGCATCAGGCTTTCAAATGAATTAAAAGTCTGTCTTGGTCTTTCATTAATTAATATGCTAGTGTGAAAAATTGCTGCCACACTGCCCCCTCGGCCTGTGCTTCGAGGTTTCTGGTAGTTAGAATGACTCGGGGGTGTTGATTCATTTAAACTAACATAATCATCCTGTTGCAACCAGGTTTCTGTAAGGCAGAGTAAATCGATTTGTTGATCAATTATTAAGTCATGTACTAACAGAGACTTGGAGGAGAGAGACCTAATATTTAATAATCCACATTTCACTGTTTTACTCTTTGGTTCAGATGTGGATACTGTATTGTTCTTTCTTTGTAATTGTTTATGTTTAAGTTGTTTGTTGCTGGTTTTTAGTTTGTTTTTTGTCTGTGTGGGAGCTGACACAGTCTCTATGGAGATGGGTTTTTGGGGGGGTAGCAGGAGGAGAGAAGCTGCAGAGAGGCGTGTAAGACTGCAACTCTGCTTCCTGGTCCCAACTCTGGTTAGTCATATTTTGGGGGGTTTAATAAATTTGTCCATATTTCTAGAAATGAGAGCTGCTCCATCCAAAGTGGGATGGATGCCGTCTCTCCTAACAAGACCAGGTTTCCTCCAGAAGGTTTGCCAATTATCTATGAAGCCCACATCGTTTCTGGGACACCACTCAGACAGCCAGCAATTTAAGGAGAACATGCGGCTAAACATGTCACTCCTGGTCTGATTGGGGAGACCAGAGAAAACTACAGAGTCCCACATTGTTTTGGCAAATTTACACACCGATTCGATATTGATTTTAGTGACCTCCGATTGTTGTAACCAGGTGTCATTACTGCCGACGTGAATTGTGTTTTATTTTACATTTACCCTTAGCCAGCAGTTTTAAATTTCCTTCAATGTCGCCTGCTCTGGCCCCTGGAAGACAATTGACTATGGTTGCCGGTGTCTCTAGCTTCACGTCTGAGAACAGAATCACCAATTACCAGAGTTTGACCCCTGGCAGGTGTGTCGCTGAGTGGGGAAAAACGGTTAGACACATGAACGGGTTGGTGGTGTACCTGGGGTTTCTGTTTAAGACTATGCTTCCTCCTCACCGTCACCAAGCCGCCCTCTTTCCCCAGCTGCTTGGGGTCTGCCGGGGAACAGCTAGCGGGGCCTACGCTATCTTCGGCTGCACCAGCTACAGGGGCCTGGCTAGCTATGGGTGAATGAAGGGTGTGAAGCCGAGTCTCCAATTCAGTAATCCTGGCCTCCAGAGCTGCAAATATGCTACATTTGTTACAGATATTACTGCTAAAGGAGGCCGAGGAGTAACTAAACATCTGACACAATGAGCAGGAGGGACAGGTGAAGAGGCCATGCTGCTAACGAGTCGGCTACGAGCTAAGCCAAGCTAGCGAAACAGTACAGAGACAGTGAGTGAATACTTTGGCTATAAATTAGGTAGTGAGTACACAGAGAGTGTGCTTCGGATGAAGCATGTGAAGATTATACTATGAAAGAAAATGTATCTAAAAGTTTTTAACTAAATTGCTAAGCAGATAAGCTACTCAAAAACACCACTGTGTTTGAGCAGAAACAGGAAGTGATACTCTACCACAGAGAGAGCGACACCAAGTGACAGCGCCCCTGTAGCTGGTGCAGCCGAAGGGTCATGTTTGGGTTAGGTTTGGGTCATGTTTGGTTCATGTTTGGGTCATGTTTGGGTCATGTTTGGTTCATGTTTGGGTTAGGTTTGGGTCATGTTTGGGTCATGTTTGGGTCATGTTTGGGTTAGGTTTGGGTCATGTTTGGGTCATGTTTGGGTCATGTTTGGGTTAGGTTTGGTTCATGTAAGGGTCATGTTTGGGTTAGGTTTGGGTCATGTTTGGGTTAGGGAAACCAAGATGGAAGCTCAGTCGCCAAAGGCGGCCGGGCTTCAATGCACAGGCCTTCCTTAGTCTCCACTCAAGGGTCCACATGGTCCCACTACAGACCTGTAAGAGGGCTTTATTCCTCATTCACAATTGGGGATATCAGTTGTTTTTCAGTTGGATTAGAGGAGGAGGGATAGGTGAGGGGAGAGCGAGAGAGAGGAAGAGCAAGGGGGGAAGAGAGGGAGAGAAAAGGAGAGAGGGGGGGAAGAGAGGGAGATAAGAGGAGAGAGAGGGAGAGAGGGGGGGGAAGGGAGAGAAAATGAGAGAGAGAGAGAGAGAGAGAGAGAGAGAGAGAGGAGGAGAGAAAATGAGAGGGGGGGAGGGGAGAGGAGAGGGGGAGAGAGGGGAAAGGTTAGGTTTAGGGCTCAAATAAATCCCGGCATGGGGTTTAGTGAGGTTAGGTTTAGGATAAGTCTCAGGGTGGGATGTTAGAACCGTGTGTGTTGAATGGGACATAACAGCACTAGAAACACATATAGAACAATAACTATGTACATCACACCAGACGTGTTTTTCAACATCCTCTTTCATTCAGTGCCCTGGGATACATTGTGTCTAATTTGGCAATCCAAACTTTTTCAGCCGTCCTCCTCTGCTGGACTGACCATGTGGGATTTGCCTGTATCACAGTCGCCTTCACAGATTCCCAGCCATGAGATACAAAGTGTCTTACCAGGTACTTATGGGTGTTCTTTCTCTTTGAGATATTGTGCCTGTTCTGTGTGAATCTGGTCAACAGTGTATTACGTGTCTCCCCGACATACTGGATACCACATTTTGTACAGGTGACCAAGTATATACAGTTTTTAGATCTGGGAGTGCCTTTGCACTGTCAGGGTTAGGTTAGGGTTAGGGGGGAGACTAACCAGAGGAAAGCAATGGAGGTGTGTCGGTATGAGAGGAGAGTACGTTGTATGTGGCCGTCTTACCTCAACTTTGAACATCCAGTAAAGTTTCAAACAGCAGTCAGAATATTAAATCACTTCGGCATCTTTGCGTTTATTGAGCTAAAAAGATATCTGGAAGTTATAAACAGACATTCTAGGTTAAGTGCACTCAGGAAGTCTTCATTTGTAAATGACTAAATTATGAATTGTTATTCATACACCTAAAGCATTAAACTAAATTGAAGGTTATAGGAAACTATATTTGATGAGTGATGATCTTAATCACGCTAAACCTTCTCATCAGATTAAAGGCACCGACTTCTTTCCAGTGATGAAGGACTGAATGATGTATAAAAAATATTAAATATAAAGTCTGTAAAACGAAACTTTTGCTCAGAGGCGATCAGATGTAAAACAGCAGCAGGTCAAACTTTGACAAATGTATCCCTAAGTGTGGTTGATGGCCTCTAAGATTCACTCACAGAATCAAAACTCTAACTGTATTTCATGGATGCCATCCATTCATCTGAGACACTGCCTCAGTGTAATGCTTACATTTAAAGAACATCATGTACACAATAAAAATATCTCTATGAACAGCTAATACGTGGACTGATGAGGCAATTTTTGAAATCAAATATATACGCCGGGGATGCACAATCTATTTTTGCTGATAACCAGTGATTTCCTTTGACGATTCATCTGGTGACACTGTCACTGACACCTTCAGTACTACTGTATGTGTCTAACTGGAGGTTAAGTTTTGCATTTGTATTGCAACTCCAGACTGTGAAAAAGAAAAACGCTGCTTTAGTGCATGCATTGATTGATTGTAGTCATTACTCTGTTTCCAAGAGTCTTCAATCACTGAAGAGAGATGAGCCTGGATTGCTTCAACACAAATATACTAATATCAACACTGGATCCCATCCTGCTATGCAAGCATCATCAATATCTGCATCACTTCAACTGATCTTTGAGTGATAATGTCCAAAGGAAACAAGTACAGAAGCAGAGAAATCTAAACATTACTCTTCGTTGATGCTTGATGAATGTATGAACTTGTATTTTTATGTACCAACTCTTTCTTGTTTCAAATAAAAAACATCAAGTACTTCCTCCACCATGTCAAATATCAAGCTGGGCCCAGTACACTTAGAATACAGATGAGGATCACAAAGCTAAAGAGAACATTTTATGTGGAGAGATGCATCCGAAGACTCCGGGTTAGCCTTATTAACCCTTCATATCATAATATAAAATAATCATTAGAAGGGGAGAGACAGGAGAAGCAGAAGAAAACCAGGCAGAGATATCAGGATGGGAACACACACAGACGAACAACAGATGAAAAGTAGGCCATTAAACACAGGAACAGGCAGAAAGACAGCAGAGACGGAGGGGGGACATGGTTCGTGTCCAGTGTGCGTGTAATGCTTCCAAAGAGAGACAGAGATGGCAGACAAGGAAGAGCCAGCATCACTACATCACTCCGTTACCCTCAGATAAACACAAGAGCACACACAACTACCCAGCCATTCAACCAAGTCACTCCTGGGGACACCTACAAACTAAGCCTCCATCCCTCCAGTCCCGCATGGTTCCCCACATATACATGAAACACACACGTGATCTCTCTACCTGTCAAAATGTGTTCCCCTGCTGTCCCTGCACACTTGCAAAATTCAAACATGGGCAGGCTTTTCTATCAGTTAGAATCGGGGTGGGGGGCTGCACACACTTTGTTAAAACACAATGACAGGACAATGAGGGGACAGTGCCAAGTGGGCTTGTGTGATTTGTGTCCAGCCAAGTCGGGCTCCAACATGTGAGACACCACAGCAGCTAACAAATCATTTGATAGCTTGATGATGATTTTAATTCAGACTGTAACACATGAGGTCTATGAACAGAGGACATATGAATAAAGTCATGTTTTCAGATTTGGATGTGTTTCTGTGTTACAGGGTCAGTGATGTATGGTTCTAATAAAGCTGTGACAGTGGCTTTGGAAGGATGAGACTGCAGTCAGCACACACACACACACACACACACACACCTGTACAAATAAAAAAACCGCATTGGCTGTGCTTCTGTGTGGCCATCTACCCACCCCACCCTCACACTCAGCTACACCTACACTCATTCAATTAGCAGCCATAAATATAAAAGCATGATAATAGGGCTTCGCGTCATGTCAGGCCGCGATCGATCTGCATTCATTAATGCATAAGCACCAATTAACTGGCTGAGTAATGGAAAGGAGAGACAGAATAACGAAGGAGAGTGAGAGAAGAAGAAGGAAGCGCAGAGAAAGGAGAGAGAGACGGCTGCACTGGCAGGAGGATGTCGGAGAGGGCCGAGAGACAGCAAAGACAGAATCTGTCTTTCTCTATGCAAATAGAATTTGTCTGACGTCTCCGTGCTGCACTTAATGTTTAACGACACGATGACATCCTGTTATTGCATCATCAATTCCTGTCCGGTTGTCTGTCTTGACATGACAATGATACTCTTCTGGTGGTCCCCCACCCTTTTCATCTTTCTTCTTTTCAACACGTTTCCTTTTCTCTCATCTTTTGGTTTCCCTTCTTTTTCCCCACTGGACCTTTCACATTTTCATTTTCATCCACACTTTACAGACACAGAGTGATGATACATAAGCTACATAATGGTGCATCTGTCTGAGGACTGTGACACCTCCGTCTTTAAAACAGCAAGTTTCCAGAGTTTTCTAAAGTTCCTCCAGGGTCATTGTGAAGATGGCTAAAGATAACAAAAACAAAAGAAGGCTGTGTGCCTCAGTGGGTAAGGATGGATACGATGGATATTCTGTATGCACTCTAAGTCAAAGTGCGTGCCTCTGAAATCGTTTAGTGGTAATATTGTTTGAGAAACGTTGAATATATTAATTGGCCCACTCCTATTAGTTAGGGTCCACCCATTCATTTCCCTACACAGCAGCATGAGCAGAGAAGCTTAGACGTCGCCGTCCACCTCCGCCAAGCCGAGCAATGTCATCTCTTTCAAACTAGAGGAATATATAGAAAACAAGCGAAAGGATTTGGTCGGAGTGCAGAAGAGGATTTACGATGAGGATGGGATTCAAACCCACACGCACAAAGCACAACAGATTAGCAGTCCAGCGCCTCATCGGACACCTTCGGTCCTTCGAGCCTGGTTCTGTTGGAACTTTCTTCCTGCTAAAAGGGTGTTTTCTTTGCCACTTTCACCAAGTGCTCGCTCATAAGGGGTCGTCAGACTGTTGGGCTTTTCCTCCATGCTTGTTGCATCTTTATCCTTTAATAATGAAAATGAAGCACCTTCAGCTGATTGCTGTGATTTGTCTCTGTGTAAATAAAACAGAATTGAAATGAAATGGAATTTAAATCAAAAGTAAATGTAAACAGGCAGTCTGCCCCACCCACAGCCAGGATAATGGAATAATCCTGAAGGGCTCTGCTTTCTCTGTGAAGGATGTTAACACATTAGCACATTAGTCATGACAAATCAACAGTATGGAAACAACAGCAGTTCCTGGTATAACACAACACTAACAGAAGGACTAGTGATAACAAGCACAATAGGAGTCAAAGGAGCTTGCAAAGAAAAGCGTCTGGACTTCTTCTTTCTTTCTTAAAGAAGTCCAGACGCTTTTCTTTGCAAGCTCCTTTGACTACGATGACCTGGATGACTGAGAACCTTCACAGACAACCACAATAGGAATATTCATAGATAATTACAGCAGTACCACTTCTTAATGGATGAACAGTAAACCTGAGGTTTCTGGCTAAACTCAGTAAATTGATCATTTCCACTATCATGCTTTGCATTTTGGGGGGGAAAGCTTTCACTGTTTCACAAGCTGAATCATTATGTGAATGTGGAGCATGTTTGCTGTTATTTAGGTCATCTCTGCATGTTTATTTTGTGCTATCGACCATCTTCTCTATTTTCAGATTTTCTGCTTTTGTTGTTGCACCATTTCATCCGATTTTGAGGAAACAGTAGCTGCTTTCTCGAATACAATAAGGAAAAGGAATCTCAAAGTGGGTAATGGCTGTGTTTTGTAATCATTTAAAAAAGGCATTTTTTACCATTCCAGATGAAACATGTGCATAAAAGGAACTCGGAGACAAAGCTGTGTGTGCACAGCGACCGTATGCTGCTAATTTGAAGTTACGATTGTGAAGCGAGCAATCAAGAGTGTACATCCAGTATAACCAGAGCATTATCGTTCCTAACATACGATTTGTCACAGTCGTCCGTATGTTACACATTGGGATGACAACGTGTTGGTATAACAGTCATATATTAGAAAAAGCACAGAAAGTTATTGTGTAGTTATTGTTCACTCTGATAACAAATAATACACAAAGTATTCTAACACACAAAACCAGAACTGGCCTCTCCAGTCTTCAGATGTATTAACTCAGTGATCACTGCTGCTTCTTCTCCTTTGCCAGCTGTCTGACTGTCACTGTCCTTAATTTCTGCTTCAGTACGTCTGATTGTTTTCGTTTGGTAGCAGGAAGCCTCATTAGGAATGAGTTTCCAGATGCCATTTTGAAAACAGGCACAGAAGAAATGACTCACTGACCAAAGCAGGTACAGAACTTTTGAAAGAAAGCACACAAACTCTGTGGTCACAAAGTTTAACAAAAGAACTATTTGACCCTATTTCAGCATTGCTTAATTACTTTTACATCTTAACATGAAGTCGTTTTGATCCTATTTTCTGTATTAAAGGCTCAAGATAAGGAAAGTAGCAGCTGTTACACAGAGACTAACGACGTTTTTCACCTCAGTCTCATGCTCAGCAGGTTTGCGGGTGTTCGGTAACGGGCCTCTGGGGTCATCTCCTGGCAGTTCAAACTTTTAATACCCAGAGAAAACCAAAATGTGTAATCTGTCGTTGGCGTCTACCACACTAACTTTATTTGTCCCGTCACACTGAACTGTGGGACCGTTTTGCTTGGTCCGTGTGTTTCACTGAGCTTGAAGTAAACGTGCTGTCTTCACTTCACCTGGCTGTCCCCATTACTGTGTGTGTCAGACCATAAAGTATATCACAGCATCGTTTGACTGTCGTCATCAACCTTTGAAGAAAAAAGCTGGGTTTCTGTGTAATCAGTTATATTCATATACGAACGCAGTTTGGAGACATCCAGTTTGTTGCAGCTGTGAGTGAAATCTTTGCGCTGTTTGCACTGTTAAGGAATACTTAAAAAGAAGTGCTAACAATGTGTCCCAAGTTAGCAACAGACTTATTGTGATGAGGACTGGGCTGATAAGGCTGCACTGACGGCATCACTACAGCAGCTGCTTTACTAAAGGAGTCAAACACACTGAACAGCTCCAGATAGAAAGAAGCCTGGATTTTCCTGGAGTGTTTTATAGCAACATTTACATTTTTACATAGAATATATAAAAGAATGACCAACATTTGCTGAAAATGCTACATTTGCCCTTTCATCTACACAGTTGATAACAGAATCTAAACACAACATAATATCAAACATGATTGTCATCATTATTACATTACAGGACAGCGATGTTAGAACTGATAGCAGCATATTTTTCCTGGGCGCTGTTCTGGCACTCGTACCAATTTAATGCAGGTCTCATTCGAGTTGGATGTTTTGGGGTATTTGTTGATGTTTTCTGACATGTTATATTGTAAACAATCAATGAATGCTTCACTTTGAAGAACATGGATTGGCACGTGCTGCCTAACTGTCATCCACTGGCACAAATGACTGTTTTCTGTTCAAAGCACTCTGAAAAGTTGATTTGGTGCTTTTGTAAAGAGTTTCTGTGAAAATGATCAAAAAATGAAACAGCATTTATTCAAAGAGATGGAGGCAACCAGAGAAAAGGTCACAACTGAACTGTGCGCACACACACACACACAGACTCACACAGGCACAAAAACAGATCTTAACAAATGTCAGCAGATCACACCCGTCTTCATCGATACTGCCTCAGGGAACAACATCATTAATTTGAGGAAACCGCTGGGCAGAGCCTTCAACTGTCTTTTTTTGTTGTTGTTTTTTCCCCACTGGTGAAAGTCAGAAAAACATGCAACTCTGGATCTGTTGCCAAATGTCAAACCACATGAAAGATAATTAAGACAGATCATCTGAAAACTCCAACAAGACCAGATGGTCCTATGAGTCTCTAATATTTATATTACACACACCATAAGCCAGAGGAAATTGAATATACCCACAATTCAGCTACTTAAATTATTTATACCATGCAATAAAACACAGAGTACAAGAAAGACAAACGTCAAAATCAAATAAAACTGAATCTAAAATTATACCGAGCAAAGCACTGAACCTCAGACTAAGTGCCCATCATATCATAATGCTACAGACTGTGTGTACTGTCTGTGGTATTAACACAGCTGCCCTGTTTCATCTTGCAGCCGTGCAGACACACACCTTGCGTCTGCTAAATGCAAGAGTTGTTTTTACTCTGGTAATTAACAGGAAGCGGTTTTGTGTGGTGCAAGTCCAGCCACGAATGGCTAAAAGTTTTTTCCTATAATCCTGAGAGCTAAATTTAAATATTGCTCTTTGTTTAGAGAGATGTCAGTGAGATATGTAAATCTTTTCACATTATGTCCTAATGACTCATTTGTTACATCAACCCTGTTCGATTTAAAGAAAATGAATATCCAAAGAACGCCGACTCCTCCTCTCTTTCACACATGAGCATAAATTCAGTGCAACCTTTGCGAGACTGAGCACAGGTTCATTAGATAAATACGACACCAAGCATCTGGCTGGCAGACTGTGTGTCACTGTATAAATCTGTGTGTATCACTTCAATAGAATCAAGTTGTACCTGCCACCCTTTTGGTGGGAAAAAGCAAATCCCCCACAATGTAACAAAATAAGTCATTTAATTGAAAGGATAAAACTGTACTGTCCTCTGACGCAGTGAAAACAAGGGTGTGTGTGTGTGTGTGTGTGTGTGTGTGTGTGTGTGTGTGTGTGTGTGTGTGTGTGTGTGTGTGTGTGTGTGTGTGAACTATAAATGAAAAGGAAAAGCGTAGAAACATCTTCTTTGTTATTAGATGCTCACAATACAGAACATTTTGAATATATGTATTCTACATAAATCATAATATTGTGTAGCTATTAATTACCTCTCACATTTTAACGATGTTCTGTATATTCGCCTGTTTATCACTTTACTCTGGAAGAGCGCAGTGTTTTCTAATCAAATGCTTCATCTTCTGACAATCGCCCAACCAAACTCATTGAAATGTCAGAGTGTGCAAAAAACGAATACATGGCAAACGCTCAAAGGTGACTTTCTGTTTGACCTCCTGGCATATTTTTCATAACACAACCAAAAGGCATAGCTCTGCATTCTTAGATTCTTATTAGTGTCGGCTGACTATTGATGAGTATCAGTTAATTGGGAAATTTGCATGATCTGTAAATTATAATTAGCATAAAGTAAGTCCAAGAATAAAAATGGGTGGATCTTTTGTGCCACACTAATGCAGAGCCACAGCAGTTTATTGAGGAATGTGTCTCCTGCTTAAAGCATCACCGTGGATCCATCCTCACTGTTACTAACACCTGGCACAATTGTTTTTGGCTGGCAAGAATTTTTTCTTCTTCAAACACTTCTATGTTTTCTTACCTTTTATGGGGCATTTAAGTGTAACAGAGCCAGATGGAAGCTTAGGAGAGCGGAGTGACACAGGTCACAGGTACACCGCTGGAATAAAACCAAAGCACAGACACGTGTGTGCTGTAACCATGTAGCTAACAGGACGCTACCAAAAATGTATGTTGTTTACAAATGTTGTGATATTTTCACATGAGGGTGGCATTGCTTGTGTATCGACTTGGTACAATGTGGTGCGTATATAGGGTGGTTTTACATTACAGTTGAGCCCTGAATCACAAATGCTAATGGTGGTACCCATTTGGCTTTAAAACGCAGCTGATCACTGAAATTTGTATGTGTCCTCGTATATGTACCCTTTATATAAAATTTAATACAGTGATTTTTAGATGACCATAACGGTTGCACTGGTGTGAAACAGTAGACCGACTGATTACCTGTAGAGCAATGCTTACCCTTGCCATACTTTCAAGTCAAGAAAACCTAAGAACAGATAAGATGTTTATTTATGTGGCTTTGACTCGCCTCTCATTTCCACTGCATGAAACACTCTCTGAACCAGGAGCAGAAGCCTATCGTATTTCTATTATTTATTTGTTATATTTCATGCAGGTCATTCTGTTCACGGTGCAACAGATCCATGTGCAGTACAGTCTGCTCCACATTAATGCTAGGTTACCTGGGTTTCAGTCTATTCTTTTAATTGAAGCTACGTAGTTTAACTTTTTCCCATTTCCAGCAATAAAATCAAATAAATATTATCATCACGGTACAATGTGCACCATAATTATAATGTGTATTTGTTGACCTTCATCGGCATTACCACTAGTGGTAATTTACTGTGCCAATCCTTGTTGTAGTGTTTAACGCTCTACATTAGATACACTTTGAACAAGTGACAGGTGCTAAATGGCTACACATATATTACGTGTTGGCGCTACACTGGGTGCTGGGGCAGCCTTCGGTTTGAAACAAGCTGTTTTAGCTCACTCCTTTTAAGGCCAACCGCCCTTTTTTCTCCTGACCGGCTCCACCTTACAAACACACAGAATATGTGAACAGCGGATGGGTGGTGCCTTTAGTGGTCAACGCCAGAACTGTGCCTGAGACAACTGAATGAAAAAATACTTTGACATCATCCAAAGTCAAGAAGTGTTGAAGACTTTAAAGTTCAGTTATTAAAAACTTCAGCCATCTTTCATATGGGCGTCTAGCATTTTAACATAAAGGCATCAAAGAGCACTTTTTAAACAATGTTTGTACGCTTGTTTGAATTCAGTGCTGAATAGTGTCAGACGAGGCAGCAGGTTCTTTCAGGCCCTAGCTTGAAACTACGACCGTTTGCCATTTTCAGAAATCATTTTTTAATCTTTTTGGCGTGATAATTATTTGCCGTGTCTTAACACACACCTCGGTTGAGGTAACGTGGCCTCCCATTTTTGTGCTTGTGTCTAATAAATGTGTTATCTGCAGTGGAGAGCAGCACGGAGGAGTCACACTATATTAAATAAACTGTTTGAGGATATTTAAGTACGTTTAGAAGGAATGTGGCTTATGCAAATGTTCATCTCAGTGGTGTGTGCACGTATCAATCTTTAAAAGTGTTTTTAAAACAGAATTTGCCAACACTTTAATGAAGTGGTGCTTCTATGGCAAAACCACTTGAGACATGACTAAAAACTATGGCCTTATGTAACGCAGTAACATGTATACTGTGAATTTATAGATCTTATATCAATGTTCTTGGAGTGTATAATTGTCAAAATATACTCCTATTTATTTAAATAGATTTTTAATACTGTACATTCTAAAAAAAAAATAGATTTGACCAAATCTGATTCAAACTATGCTCTTTGTAATATCTTATTACATGTTACTGTGTAATCAGAATAATTACTTTTTAATGTAACTAATAGCAGCACTGCTCAGAATATGAAGCAGTTGAAATATTTAACGTTTTGCTTCAAATGCAATTTTTTACTTTTAAGCTTAAACAACTGATAAACTGGCATTCTTTATAATATCATTCAGATAAATGTGATTTCATGTGCCACAGTAAGTGACGACAGTTACCAACGGTGATGGTAAACATGCGTCTCAGTGTCACTGTGGATGTAGCAGACTAACGTTATATTGGGCCCCTGTGGTCTTCTTGCTATAGTGTAGTGAACACCGGGTTTCTGTACTGCATGACTTCTGAAATCGTGTTGAGCAGCACTTCTGTACATTTGCTTTCTGTATAGCAATATAAACATCTGTATATAATCTGCTCCTATTGCACTTCTGATTAGATGCAAACTGTTAGCCTGTATTTATACATGTGTAATGACAATAAAGATGTTTTATTTGAATGACCCCACTCACTTTAAGCTGAGAATAAAAAACGTTGCCTTGGGAATACATGTAGGTGTGTTAGGGACATGTGCAACTACTTGGTCGAAGAGCTGTGTGTAAAAAGGTAACATTTCTTGTTATTGGGCCGTGTACTATGAGCAGCTTGAAGTCAAGCCTCTGGGTTTTTGCTCTAAATGGGAAAATCCAAGTAACAGAAAGGCCTATAATACACACAGCGTGAGGCATTTTAGCTGTTCTTTGTGTCACTTTCAGAGCTACAGGCCGGCTTTGACTTGAGGCTTTTATGAAAGCTACTTCTGAATATGCTCACATGCTTAAAATACTGCTGTAAAATATCTCCTTTTTACATTGTAAAACCAGATGGCAATATATTTTTCATAATGTTCTGCTGGATCTTTTACTAACAAAAACTAGAATTGTTTATAGGTCGCTAAAATGAATATCCAGTGCAAATTTCACAGAGATAATTGAAACCAATTTTTAAAACAATGCAAACATCTACTTAGTAATAACAAGCTGTTGATAATAGGCTGTGATCCTGTGTTTTGATAAAGTTGCTGCGCAGTGGTCAAAGAGCTTATTAACCTCTGTTTACTACCTCCAGTAATTTTCAATATAGATTATCACGTCTTCAAAAATGCACAAAAAATAAACATCTAATTAAAAATCAGCCCACTGAAGTCTACCAGCACCTTGTGTGAACGTCTTATTGATATTTGAGTTACAGATGTGAAACATTCAGAATTCATGATGTGGAATTTATTTCTTTTATTTGTTTTGAGTGCTGTGGCACATGCTGCAAATGCAACTCATTTTCACAAGTGGCAAAATATTTCATAGCTATACAGTCCGTGATTTTTATAAACACTGTAAATAAGCCCCCTATTAGCCGACATGGATGGCTAGAGCGATACGAGCTCCCTTTAGATGGGAGAATATGCCGCGTTTCATTTTCCATATGTATTTTTAATTCGGAGGCATAAAGCAAAGACACCCACATTACCTCTCTGAACCTCCCAGATAAACAGGCAGATCCGTGCACCGGAAAAGACTGATGAGACGGAACAAAATGTTTATCCTTTCCTACATGTATGCAGCATTTGCTAATCAATAGCGACTCGTGATATTTGGCTTTTTCCTGTCTCATTTGTTCGTTCTCTTCCCGTTTGGTCCATTATGTCTCCTTTTCTCTTTCATGCATTCCTGTCTCTCCTTTCCATTTCTATCATCCCCCATTTTCCTCTCCTTTGTCCTCTCACCCCTGTGCGCCCACCCCCTTCTTCTCCATCCCCTTGTCCCTCTTTTTTTTTAATTTACTCTCAACTGCTACTCTTTTCCTGCTGTCTTTCGTCTCCTGCATGCACCACAGTAGCTGCCTCTAAGGCAATCAAACAGTGGGAGTTTTCAACACAGCAGATGCGCTGGATGGATGGGAGGAGGATGAGTGGAAGAGGTTGAGGGTGAGCAGCACGCAGGCTGGATGCTTGGAGGAGAGAGGACAACCTACACTGGTCTATTTTATGTCAGAAAGCATGCCAGAATAAAGCTTCTTCGAATCATCCACAATCAGTTTTCAACAGTTATTGATTTTAAAATGTTTAAGACTTCAGAGGGCTTATATTGAACAGGACTTAGCCCAAAGTGCTTTTAAAACTCAAAGTTTTTACTTTTATATCTCGTAGCTATAAATGATAATGTGACAGTACCAAGAGTCAAGCGTTTGCCATCCAGCATCTTCTGCATACAGGCACACACACACAGCTTTCCCTCTCAAATATTGCCCGCTCTCCTCGCTGCTGTTATTGTTGTTTCTTCCACTGCCATGCTAATTAATGCAAGACTCCAATAATAATGTATAAGTAGCAAAACATAATGCCAAAGCCTCAGGGGAGCCAACAGCATAATTACACAACGGATTAAATTGCAAGACTTACATTGTAATTAACGCTGTGTGGCTTGTAAAGCATCATCACACGCATGTTAAATGTTAAAAATGGGACTGCTTAAGAGCTTCCTATCACTTGACACATCAAAAGAAATGTGGAAACTACAGCTAAGCTATAAGAGGAGTAATTAGTGGGATAAAAGAAGACTTGTGACGGACCACACTCCAGGCGGTGCATGCGAGTGAGGGTGTGACAAACAAATAAATAGAAAACATGTTACTTCTACTTAAAACCTGTTTGTGTGTGACGTTGTGTGCTTGAGGGAGAAAATTAAAATGCCTGTCTGTGTTTGCTCTCTTCAAAATCTCTTCTAAATAATCAAAATCTTCCTGTCGTCTCATTTTGTCAGGGAAAGAGACAGAGGGGGATGTTGCTGTCCGTGGTGCTGAAAGTAAAGACGCCGGAGCCACGCACCCCTCGCGCTCACCACAGCAGCCCCATCCTCCTGCTGGTTACACAGGCTTCATTTGGCTCCATCCTCTGTGCATGTATTGATTAATTATGATTGGCCCAGCAGGTGGCGGAGGGCTAGCTTTCACACTATTAACGGCGGCCTCTGCTGTTGTTGTCTCTGGAGAAAGACGTCTCAAACATCTAATGACCGACGGTGCAGCTCATGTTCGACTTATATGGGCAAGAACATTCAGCTGTCACGCAGTGTGGTCGAAAAGCAGAAAAGCACAGGTACACACACACACGACAAATACACAAACAGGCGTTACCTGTATAGTTTGGCGATTGTAGACTTTAACTACGTGGAAGTTAAAACTGTAAATTCCTTTCCGTGGTGCAATGAAGTTACTTCTCTCTTCGTCAAAATTCCTCCCAACATTTACAAGAACCTGAAAGACAGACAGACAGAAAGAAATTCACTGGTACAAGCGCTTTGTCATGCTGTGCGAAACACAACTGCAACCAACTCAAAATATTTTTATTTCAAAACTGACTTGACGAGGAAACAAACTAATTTGTGCTGCCCTTTGGGAGAAAATGGATTCTTATACAGCCAAATGCTTCATCCAGAATTTCTTCTATTGTTTATTTGGTGTGGAATTGACTAATCCATTCAACCCACGTGTTTCTGGAGCAGACACCCTGTTAAGACTCTTGTGCCCCCCGCCCCAGACCACACACTCAGATTCACTCATGTAGATGGAAAACTCTCTGCTTTTTATCGGGGATTTTTCTCCTTGTCAGAACTTCTAAACTTTATGGGGACTGGAAGGGAACTTGATCGAGCTTTCAAATGAATTTTTCAATTATGCACTCCTGCAGCCAAATGTCTGATTTTATGGATGGAGGCGAATTATGACGTGAAATTGAACGGCAGTTTGAGGGAGAATTAACCTTTAACGGCAGCCGGGTACGATCTCACTCTCGTGACCTTCCCTTACTAAATTATTTGGAGAGATGTCAGTTCCCATATCCCACCCCGTCAGCTCAAAAAGTTGAGATATTGAAAAGCCTCGCATACCTGGCTACACAGCCACTTTACCAATAAAATTTACTACCTAAAAAATGAATCCACAGTCTGTTATCTCCGACAGCCAACACCACCGGAGACACGATGCATCTGCGCACAGCTCCGCCGCTGTGGTATTATCTATCCCCCAAGTTAACCCGGATACTTGTTTTTCGTCTTTCTAATGGTCTTACGCAACATGTCTGTTGACTAAGTGGAGTATTTGTTGCGCACATTCTAAATTCGTAGTTTGCGGGAAGGCGAAGCGGAATATCTGTGGTGCTCTAACGTGCAGGGGGAAAATGCCAGTTTTATTCCTGACGCCTTTGTGACATCGACTAAATTATATTTTACCCCCACCCCCGCCATCAGTAGTAAAAACTGTCTTCCCAGCATATTAATACAGTTCACCTAAAACAGCACGCATTCTATAGTCTACACAATAAAACAGATCATCTGAAACTTTTATGTCTTACAACATTCCTTCTTCAGGTTGTAAGAAGATAAAAACAGACAAACACTGAGCTGGAATCTTTTTTTCTTCTCTCTGTCACATTGGACTATATCTTTTGTCTCCTACCCGATCGAAGTAGATGACCATAGTCCGGTTGCTCATCTCGGAGGGCTCGTGGTTGGTGTTCCTGACTGCGGAGAACGCCACCTTTGCGCTTCCCGAGCGCACCGAGATCCCGAGCGCTGTGCCCGTGGGGTCCGAGGTCGGGTTGGAGTCGCACACCACGAGGCACTTTCCCTCCAGGACGATTGGTTCCGTCTCGTTCTGAGCGCGGACCGGACTCGCCGCAAGCCACACGGCACTTAAAAGGCAAAACGCCAGCATGCCGGAACCGAGCAGTGAACTTGTTCAGGTCGTCTTCACACCTCAAACCGGAGTGGGTCTATTCCCCTTTTTAAAAAAAAATGTCAGGTAGGAAGAGTTTCCCACTGTTCCTCGATTAACCTTAAAAGGTTCGTTTTACAACTAGGTGCTACTCCGCTTTCTTGGATTTAATTAGCCTAACGTGAACTCCCTGGCGGAGTGTCTCAAACCCAGATGGTTTAGTTTTAGGCGTCTCTGCTCCTTTTTTCAACAATTGCTTTATTAACCCGTATCTCCAGGCGAGTCCCCAGTTTTCACCTGTTCCTTTCCTGTTTTCCCACCTCTCGGCAGCTTATCTGTCACTTGGAAACACAGTAAGGGAGAGTCGTGCGCGCAGCGGAAGGGCCCTGGACGAGTGACGAGGCAGCAGAACTCATAGCGCAGAGGGGGGAGCTCCGTCTGCTCTGTCGCGCGCGCTTGAATTATTGATATGGGGGATATGAGAGTTTCAAACACAAAAGGCTCAGAAGGGACGCGGCGCGCGAGCGAAAGATGCTCCCGCCCAGGTCCCACTTTTTCTTTTTTTTATCTTTTTTATTTCCACAGACCCCCCCCCCCCCCCCCCCCCCCCCCCACACACACACACACACACACACACACACCCCTCCCTGCCTCTGTAACGGAGACTCATCATCGGATTAGCGCGTGCGCGTCTTCGATATTTTCCAATCACTGCGTGCGGACCGCCCCCTCCCCGCCCCACTACTTAAGAGAGCCTCTCTCCTTTTCTCTCTTTCTGTCCCTGCTCCATCCCAAACTACTGCTTCAATTTCTTTTTTACAGTCTATCTATCTATCTATCTATCTATCTATCTATCTATCTATCTATCTATCTATCTGCAGACAGACAGACAGATAGATGTGTTGAAATAATGCAGAATGTGCCAAATGAGCACCGCTGGGAAATAAAGACAAAAACATCACGAGTCCTTTTTTTAAAGATCATCTTAGTGATTTAGTGTCACTGAGTAAAACGTAGACTTTTACTGCCCTGCAGTGGCGCTAGGTGTATCGATCTCCAAAGCATCGATGCATCCAATACAGTGTTTAAAGTATCGATGTCGTGCCAATAGAAAAAACATAACTGGATCCTACACATATAAGATCACAGACTGGTTACATGAACCAGGGTTGCAGTATTTTCTGCGACTACTGTTCACATTAAGTATAATCAGAAGTATCTTATATTCCACTCAGTTAGCCATCACATCACTTACTTCCCTAAGTGAGAGTAGGCCTACATTAGTTCTTTATGGCAGTGTAAAATATTGATATGCATATGCCACTGTATATCGTGGCTGTGCTTTAAAAATCACACTGCTGTCAGTTTACAGAGGCTCTCACTTCTGCGCTCTTGGTATTTGTCATGGGCCTGAGCTTGTATATAAAACACGACTCTGCGTTGTGTTTTTAAGAAGACAAGGAGTCTCTGATCGATCGTTGCCACTTTATTTCCTGAATGGAAACAACAGTGTTGTATCAGTGCACAGGCTCGCCACCAGAGATGGGCAGTAACGTGTTACTGTAATCCGATTACTTTTTTCAAGTAACGAGTAAAGTAAGGGATTACTATTGCAAAAACGGTAATTAGATTACAGTTACTTTCCCGTAGGAACGCTGCGTTACTGCGTTACTAAACCGTGATTTTTTGCGAGAATGTCTCATGACAGTGACATAAGCGAGTGCGACTTCTGGCAACAGCTGTGTGCAGATCAACAATGGATCATATATCGAGTGCAGAGAGAGTATGAGCGTGCAGCGTTTAAAGCGTGGAAGTACTGACCTTACTTTGAGTTTGATTCCATAAAAAGTGACAAAAACATTAGTGTCCGCTGTGCGTGGGAAGAAAACTTCTTTTTACAGCGAAAAAACCCCTAAACTTCCAAACAAGCACCGAGTAGCTATGACGTAATGGGAAACTCACAGAGAAACTCACGGATTCTTCCACTGACCGCGGCACACCTGCACCAGGGTAAACCTCCGCCTACCCCACTCCTGCTTTACAGGTGAAAATAGAGCAACAGGACCGCTGAGTCTTTGACTTTATTTATTTTCTGCTGTGTTTTACTTGCATCTATTTGAAAGACTGAGTGTAAACACAAAAATATTTTATTTTATGTGCTGGAATGTGCAGAAAATAGGTTTCAATGTTAAACAAATTTCTTCCAGTCAGAGAATGTTGCAGATAATTAAATTTTTGCTTGATGCATAAAGTTAAAAGATTAAAACTAATAAAACAAGTTAAAAAAAGAGACTTTTCCATCTGATCACATTTTGTATGATGGATTATGCAGAAAAAGTAGAATTGGGCTTAAAGATCTATCGCTTTATCACCTCTTCGGGTTGTAAATCGTGTTTTTAAAAAGTAACTAAGTAACTAAGTAATTAATTACTTTTGAAAATAAGTAATCAGTAAAGTAACTGGATTACTTTTTTGGGGAAGTAATCAGTAATTAGTTACTGATTACTTTTTTCAAGTAACTTGACCAACACTGCTCGCCACACACCACTCCGCACAGCCCACTAAGGCAGAACATCCCATTAGCATTCCGCTTTAGCATACAGTTTTACACAATAATAAACAAATGAAAAGTACATAAAACTGGTGTTAGACATGTGTCCACTAAGCACTTATTACACTCGGTGCCCATCAGCTAATCAAACATGTTTTATGTGTCTGTACTACTTAGCTACATCGTGTGCGGAACAATACAACTCACCTCTCGTATGGCTACGGCAGACTGGCAGCGATTACTGCAGCCAGCCTCACCTAACCAGCCACACCGAGAGGGGGGGGCGCTGTTTCCCCATTACACTGACATTTGTGGCAAGTGGAATAATACCACATAAACACTGTTACACTTGGTCACACACTTCAACCAGTTTTTGCCAGCCAGTGTGGTTTTGTTGGTCACTCTGGCATAAATATCACACCCAAGCTGATCGCACAAGTGATCAATGGGGTTGAGGTCAGGACTGCAGGCCGGCCATTCCTCCACTCACAAATTCTGGAGGTCCCTGACAAACCCTACCCTGAGGGGTTGGGCGTTGCCATCTTTGACGATAGAGTTGGTTCCCAGACTGTGGATATATGGGGTGGGCACTGGTAGTAGACTCTCACCTCAATATCTCTCTGCACTGAGACTTATTCACCAGCCCATCGCAGCGCTTGAAAGGATATTTTGTACTCATAAAACAAACAAACAAAAAAACATGGAACGAGAATGTCGTTAGTTTTAGTTTGGGTGTGTATCGTCAAATTAGTGATCCCAAGCTGCCAGATGAAGCTTTGCATCACACTCTTATTGAGCACTGACATGTTTACATGACTGTAAGTTAAAGACCTTCAGAAAGTAAATGGTAAATATGTAGAAATATAAAATAATAAGAAAAACAAAACTGTAATAATCCTGCTTCTTGATATAGATAATAATTTAACTCTGACATATAAAATCTGTTAACCTTATAGCTACGTGTACATTGCTAAAAAACAACAACAACAAAACCTTTTTTATTTAGAGTATAACATGAAGTCAGTTAAACCTCTGGGGCCTTGGTCTGGTCAGGTAAGTAACAGAGGAGATTTCAGCATCACTGGTGTTAATGAAATAACACCAGGTGCATCAGAGGGGTAACAACTAGGCAGCTACTCCAGGAGAGCTGCACAGGACAGTAGAGCATCCTCGAGCCATCAGCAGCCCTGCATTATTCCTACAAAATAACCTCCAGCAGGCCACTGGTGTGAATGTCTCTGACCAAACAATCAGAAAAACAGTGGCCTCGTGAAGTCGTTCAGCATGACCAGTTTGGTGATGGTGATGATCTGGGGATGCACAGACCTCTACAGGCCTGGCAACTGCAATCCTTGGACCCACTGTCAGACTCTACACTGGTGCAGTGGGTCCTGGGTTCCTGCCAGTACACAACAATGCCCGGCCTCATGTTTTGACAGTGTTGGGAAGGTTACTTATAAAATGTATTCCATTACAGATTACAGATTACATGCAAAATGTATTCTGTAACGTATTCCGTTACGTTACTCGATGAGAGTAACGTATTCTGAATACTTTGGATTACTTAATATATTATAATGCTGTTTACAACTACATGAATGTCCTATTGCTGTGTGATTTATTACTGTTACTGAAGGTCCGCGACTCCAAACCGGACCTCTGGCTAATACGTCGGGTTCGTGTCGGGCTCGTAGCCAAAAAATAGCTTTACTTTGTTGTCTGGGTCAACTTTGCTAGTGAGAGACAGAGAGAGGCGTTGAAAGGCTGCTCCAACAGAACTTATTGTTTTCGGAGGAAAACACGAACACGGTGTACAGTCGAGTCTTAATAGCTTACTTACAGCTGGGCTCGTCAGGCACTCTTCTTGGCTGCAGTGGTTATTATTATATTTACATGCTTCCAGCTCCCGTTTCTGCTCGGTGACAGCTCGTACTTTTCCTTTTTCTCCCTCCTCGCGCTCACAGACACATAACGTGTATGGCAGTCCATTCTCCCTGCAGCACGGACTACACTGCCCATCAGGCTGCATGCTTTAGGGCGATGCCTGTAGCATTCTGCCTGTTAGCTTAGCACAACAACAACAAAAAAAGGCGCTCTCTCACCAGGAAACACACAGTCGCAGAGAGAGCGTCACCATGGCTGCCGCCTGGAACAACAGAGCATAGCTATCAAACAAACCCAAACAGTCCTGACCCGCCACAATATAAAACAGGAAAAGACCGCTGTGTAATCCATTTATTTCAACAAAGTAACTGTATTCTAAAAACCAGCTTTTTAAACGGTAACTGTAACGGAATATAGTTACTCATATTTTGTATTTTAAATACGTAACGGCGGTACATGTATTCCATTACTCCCCAACACTGAGTTTTGATCATGTGGTGCGGAGTATGCAGTTCTTGGAGGATGGTGGAAACAAGGCCACCAAATGGCACCCATGCACACCTGATCTACAGCCAATAGAAAACCTCTGAGAGTTCTGTTTTGGTCCATCTGACATCACCAGGTTGAACCGCCCAGGAGCTCAGTGATGCCCTGCTCCAGATCTGGAAGTACAGACCCCTCAGGACGCTATCCATCGTCTAATTAGGGACATCCGCCAACATTGTCTGGCATGTGGGGGCCGTAGAAAATTAAAACTAATATCCAAAAGTTTGTTGTGGTTTTACCGGAGAGTTGCTCCACATGGTTGACAAAATGTTTTATTTTCGTAGACTTTAAACAGGAAGCGTGTCCACATGTCTGCCCTTCTCTTCCTACCAAGCGTTGACATTTTGTTGCGTTTTCATGAGAAACAGGAAGCTAGGTGTGATCCAGCCTCACTGCACAAAGAGATTACTTCTGATTGGATCATTTCCAAACTCATCCCGCCTTTATACACAACTTGATTAGTTCTGATTGGATCTTGTCTATCCAGAACATTTTCATCTTATTTTCATCAATACATTTCATTATAGTTTTTGTCCTCTCGCATTAGCTTTTTTAAAATTTATTGTCTTTGTTTTTGTCCATAAAAGCACTACGACGAAAATTAATAGTCCCCAAAATCAACACCTCATGCCACGTCAACTTTTTCACTTTGAGTTTTCGTGTTTTAGTTCAGCCCTCTGTAGGGTGATCATTTTCATTTCCATCTAACAATGTGGCATCCCTTTTTGTACCTAACACACTAACCAGTCCATATCACTACAGATATGCAGCATGACTGAGATATGAGGTACTTTCAAAGTCAGTGACCTACAAATCTTTTTTTAGAGTGTTTCCCATTTGTGGTAGATTTCATGTGTGATTGAGCAGCATTGTAATTGTTGCAGTTTGGCTTTTTGTAGCTGTTTTGTATCGACAAACTTGATGAAATGAAAAACAGAAGCTGTAATTCATGCTGAGTAAAACGCGTGTAAATACAGTGTAACTTTGGCAACGTGACCTGTTTTTAAAACTCTAATATTTCTCTTCTTTTTCTTCCTCGTTTTGTATCATCCTCCTTCCTCTCACTTTCCATTCCCCCACTTCAGCACCACTTTTAATTGTTTCCCATCCTTTTCCTCTTTCTTCTAACCTCTCTCATCTCTTATCCTCTGCCTTTGTCTTTCTCTGTGTGTGTGTTTCTCCTCCCCTCTGTCATTCCTGCACTTCTCATCACCATCTCCCCGTTGTTGTTTCTCTCTCCCAGGGGTTTCCTTTAGCTTCTAATACAAGCTGACGGTGAATGACAGGCCAAAAGGACTTCTCTCTGATGCAGGGCGCCGGGGACAAGCCACATCTACTCTCTGTCACTCTCTCTCTCTGTGTCTTTCTGTCATACACTGAAATATAGATGCTGCCACACACTCGAACCCCCATTCTCCTTCTTCTTCTTACCCATGACCACATAGCTCTTTTGCCAAGACAGTCAGCGTGGAGTGTCTGGGCGTGTGTGGGTTAGTTGTCGGAGGTTGTCGCGCTCACCCTGGAGAAGCAGAGCTCATTGTTTGTCAGTGTGACACTGGCCTGACTGCAGTTTAACTGGACTGACAGACAGGAGCAAGCTGTCACCACACACCCGCTTTGTGTGCGCATGTGTTTGTTTTTCCACAGCAGAGATTAAAGAGCGATCATGGGTGTCATATTCACTGCCTCCGGACACGAGGCCTGTCTCCTGTCCCGACTGTCTGTCCGTCCACCTACCAGCCTAATTACCTGTCTGTCTGTCATCGTCGCACGTCTGTCTGTCTGCCTGCTGGCCGATGATGCTGTGCAGCTACAGACTGAGGATGCGCAGTGCTGCTGTGACATTTTGGAAGTGAGATCACCAAAGTTCATCTTTTGGGGGTAAAACGGAGAATAGAGACTATAATTAATCAAAGTTCATGTGTGGAAAAGACTTCTGCGTGTAATCATTAGTGTAAAGACAGCATTAGTGAACAAAGGCAGCAGCTAAAGCCAGCGTAAAGTGAGGAAAAATATGGCTTTAGTCAGTCAGCATATTGTCTGGAAAGAGTCCGATTGTCGTCACTGGACTAAAATGTGCTGTTTGGAAGTTAATTAGGTGTGAATGCCGAGAGGAACAAGTATCACATTCTCTATTTGCAGGCATATTTTAGTCTTAATACTTATTGCACATGGATACATGATATGAAATTAGATTTATTCTTCCTCTACTACAGTGTAGGCTACACTATTGTTTTCAGCTATATCCATATAGACAGAGGTGGAAAATCAAATGCACACATCTATAGGAAACGAAATGTTTTAGATAATTGCTTCATTTGCTGTCCCTGAGTGTCACTACACAGGAGCACCATGGAGCTGGTTCAAGGGCACGAGGAAGCCTCTTAATGAAATCACAGACAGCTGTTTCAGTTTAAATGAACGTTGCTTCCAAAACTACAGATCAGGAGCTAACTACCACTACCAGCAAATACTAGTTTAGTCATAATTTAAAAATTATTATTATTAGATTGGACAGAAGAGGTAGGCTCAAGAAAAGGGTCTGAGTTTACACCAAGCACACATAAAGTGGCTCATCACAAGAACAAGATTATTTCTATCAAACAATAAGAATGTGTTGGCAGTTTATAAATAATTTGGAGCAAATCATTTTCAAGTTCCAAAATCTGTAATCATACAAACAAATAGAATTACAGCATTTCACACCTCCCACTGTGAGCTTCCACTTAAAGAGTACTAAAGAAGTCTGGCTCGTCACATTGTCCCCTCCTACTCATCTACAAGAAAAAGAGCACCATAAGTCTTTTGTACTCTGCACACATACAAATGTCCTCTCGTATTACCACGGCTCTTTTTTTCTCTTGCTTTTCTCTTGGATAGCCGGAATATTCCTGCATCCTGTTTGAAGCCTGTTGTTTGCTTCCTTTCAGGTTTTGCTATGATCACTTCATGATGCACAATCATGTTTAGGTGGGTGGCAGTGTTGGGTGTAACATGCAGTACTGTAGTGACAACTCCAGTACTGCATTACAGTTCATGTGCAAGAGGACAAAATGGCAGAGTGGCCCACAGCACTTACTTCTTGTTATTACACAAAAGGACAAGAGTGTGATTGTAACGTGTACGTCCAGGACAGAAACAGCTGATGCTGCCAGCACAACATCAGCTCTTTGCAAGCTTCAGTACAGAGAGCGTGCTAATGCAAAGCTAGTCAAGAACCCAAAGTGATGTTACAGTTTTTTCTGAATGCTTAAAGCCTAACTGTGATTCTTACAGCACAATTTCAAAAACTATTAATACTTATACCAAAATCACTCACCGAGTTTTCAAAACTAAAAGCACAAACACTGCTTTGCACTCAGGTTGCCATTTTGTAAGACACACTCTGCAAACCTGTAGCTACAATCCACTGCACAGCACTCTTTTTGCAGAACTGTAAACACAACTCACTGCTTTACACTGAATTTCCAAATGATCAACACACTCCTAACAAAACTATACACATTTATGGCTGTTAGTTACACTATTTTGCCAACTGTCTGGCGCACTGTCTCATGTGAAAACTGTTTTAGATAATTAGTTCACTTTGCAATCAGCCTACGCACTATAAATAAGCTACAGGTAAGCTGTCCGTGTGGAGTACAATGGAGGGAGCAGGAAGAGTGAGAAGAGTGAGAATTAGAGGAGGCCGAGGAAGAGGACGTGGAGGTGAAGCAGCAGGACAAAGAGGACGACACGAACAAGGAGGTGAAGTTAGAGGAAGAGGACAAGGAGGAGCAAGAGGAGGACGAGGAGGGGGAGGTGGAAGGGACCATGTAATCAACCATGGAGTGACCCTGAGCGAAGCTGGCCAACGGGTTCAGCCTAACTCGAGCCGCTACACTGTAGCATTTTGAAATGAGAATCGGTGAGTACAGTCACTTTGCACTAAGACTTGTAGCACTGCCGTATGCTAATGAGGAACACAACAATACCATAGATGTAACAATACTGAAACTGTTACTTTATGGAATTGCTAGCTGACCAGATGCTGGTGCAGAGGAAGCATGTCCACTGCAGACCAAGAAACCCATATAGTCAATATGGTGATTGCAAATAATTCCATTAGACTACGTGAAATTCAGCAGCACATAATTGAGGATGACACCACCTTCCAAAACATACGAAATGTGAGCATTTCTGTATTAGGTGGTGTACTTGCCCGCAACAGAATCCGAATGAAACAAATCTACAGAGCACCTTTGGAAAGAAATAGTGAACGTGTAAAACAGCTGCGATATGTGCAGGTAAGCTATAGTATCATTGGTACTGAATCTGGAAGTGCACACTGTAGTGTTGTGCATGTGCCTGCTGTGCTGAATTTGTTTTGTCTTGTCTAGAGAGTGATGGAGCTCGAGGCAGATGGGTCATGAGCAGTTTTTTGTGGATGAGGCTGGTTTTCACCTCACTAAGACAAGGAGACATGGCAGGAACATCATTGGACACCGTGCCATAATCAATGTCCCAGGACACCGTGGTGGTAACATAACTATGTGTGCAGCTATAAGTCAAAATGGAGTTGTTCACCATCATGCAACCCTGGGCCCATATAACACTGCACACATTACAACATTCCTGGACACCTTACATGACATGCTCACCAATGTTCAGAGACCAGAGCAGACGTCATCATATGGGACAATGTTAGTTTCCATAGGGCTGCTTCGGTCCGCAACTGGTTTACAGATCACCCACTCTTCCCTGTACTCAGCTCAAACTGACATAGCCTACCTTGTGCACAGAGAAAGCAAAAGCCAGATGTGTTTTTTATTCATACCATCAGTGTTTAGTTGGTGCATTGTGTGCTTATTAATATGATGGCTTGTGTTAACTGTTGAATACGAAAATACCATTTTTACAAAGGTGTGGAGAGAAGCAAGGGTTATTCGCTTTTACAAGAAAACTACAATGTTTTGCTGATTGGGTGAAGAGTTTTCTTATTTGTGTGTAGAGTTTTGCAAAAATAGCCAATAGTTACAAAAAATGTGCTCAAGCCATCAGAAAAAAACTGTAAAGTTGAGTGCATGCTGACCAAAGCCCAGCAGCCAGACCCTGATCTTCAACTCGTAACAAAGGCAGTGATGAGCAATCAGGCTGCAGCGTTTAATGTTCCTAAAGTAGAATCACTGCGGTGATCGCTTTGAAGTCTCTTTAGGTTGTTTTTGATCTTTGCTTTGTGTTTTATGGAAAAACTAAAAGAAGGACTGTGAGTGCGTTCTCATTAGAACAGGGGTTTGTTCTGGTGTGCTGGACTGTTCTTACTTTGTAAATATGTGACAGTGTGTCTCAAAGTAACGTAAGTAGCAGTGTAACAAAATACTTTCTCCATACTGCATTACTTTTATGAAAAGTAATGTGTAACATATTACTTTTTTTGAGTTATGTCCCCACCACTGAGGCTGGTACATACCCACATAACATCCACAAGCATGCAAGGAGCTAGAAGAACATTGCAAAGTAAAACAGAGGAGCAGTGTTACCCAGCTAATTTGCAAAAATACTGCGATGGTTGGTCCAAAAAGAATAACTGATGTTAGAAATATAAATCTAATGAATGAAATGATAAGAAAAGAAATATTTGCACCTTGTGCAGCATACAGTATCTGTACCAATCACAGAGGAGAGTTTTCTTTTCCTTCTGACAGAATCTAACAAAACATGTTGTGTGCTAAGTTTGGCTGGTGCCATTGTTGCATATGGTAAGGATGGTAAATCACAGTCCTGTCATTTTATACAAATATGCGTCTTTCCCAAGGAGTGTGAAAACCTTTACCATGGTTTTTCACTGTGTTAGGCTTTAATTTTATATGTTTAAGTTTAAAACCAAACTACAGAGAAAATATAGTGTTCACTTAAAAAGAATCCATGCATACTACTTCACAGTTGTTGACATCTGCAAAGACATAAATGTGATTTTTCAGCAGCTAAAAAGAACATCGTGGACGAGAAAAGTCAGGTCCTGCAAATTCCTGCAAAACAGTATACACACACACACACACACACACACACACACACACACACACACACACACACACACACACACACACACACACACAAGCTTGCACGGAGATAGAGGCAGCCTTCTAGAATAAAATGTGCACACACACATACATGCTCAGGCACACAGAGCCAGGTAAGCAGAGACGGATCAGGGTTAACCAGGCATCAGTGCAATGTACTGTCGGGTGATCGGGGGCTTCCCTCCTGAGAGCCACGTTTGTATGAGCGATGAGCATGTGTGTGTGTGTGTGAGCATGCCTTGTCACTGCGTCATACCTTTGCCTGAGATAAACGGCATTATCCAAAAGAACCAGAAGCAGAGAGAGGGAGGAGAAAACGCTAATGCCCTCTGCTTTATTTCTGCCCTCTTTTTGTTTCATTGGGGAGCTCGAGCTTTGCTTTCCGCTTGCTTGTACATGTCATGCATCTCAGAGAAATGTGGGTGACTAAACTCAAAGAGAAAAGCAAAGAGGCAATGGATGCAGTTCACCACTGGGACAGTACACATGGAGCTTTTTAAGGAGCCACTGGTAGACGTGGAGGCAGTCGGCAAGGTAGTGTGTCGTCCCAATTACTCGACAAACTCATGCCCACTATCCTGTTTCAAGCATCAAACTGACTCTCAGTCTTGGCACACAGTGTTTAATCACAGTAGAGGCTCATCTGTGAGGTCGTATCTTATGTTCTTAAATGTTTACATTTTCACTATTCTATGCAATAGTTCGGTCATTCATGCTGTAAACGTCAACAAACTTGTCCACTGTCTGTAGCTAGAGTATATTTTGGGTAGGAAGTGTTGAGGCTTTCAAAGCCCAACAGCCTGATTAGATTTAGATCTAAGGAAGCCACAGAGGGCATGGCTCACTATATATATATACAGTGGGGCAAAAAAGTATTTAGTCAGCCACCGATTGTGCAAGTTCCCCCACTTAAAATGATGACAGAGGTCAGTAATTTGCACCAGAGGTACACTTCAACTGTGAGAGACAGAATGTGAAAAAAAAATCCATGAATCCACATGGTAGGATTTGTAAAGATTTTATTCGTAAATCAGGGTGGAAAATAAGTATTTGGTCACCTCAAACAAGGAAAATCTCTGGCTCTCACAGACCTGTAACGTCCTCTGTAAGAAGCTTTTCTGTCCCCCACTCGTTACCTGTATGAATGGCACCTGTTTGAACTCATCATCTGTATAAAAGACACCTGTCCACAGCCTCAAACAGTCAGACTCCAAACTCCGCCATGGCCAAGACCAAAGAGCTTTCGAAGGACACCAGGAAAAGTATTGTAGACCTGCACCAGACTGGGAAGAGTGAATCTACAATAGGCAAGCAGCTTGGTGTGAAAAAATCAACTGTGGGAGCAATCATCAGAAAATGGAAGACATACAAGACCACTGATAATCTCCCTCCATCTGGGGCTCCACGCAAGATCTCATCCCGTGGGGTCAAAATGATCATGAGAACGGTGAGCAAAGATCCCAGAACCACACGGGGGGACCTGGTGAATGACCTGCAGAGAGCTGGGACCAAAGTAACAAAGGTCACCATCAGTAACACACTACAACGGCAGGGAATCAAATCCCGCAGTGCCAGACGTGTTCCGCTGCTGAAGCCAGTGCATGTCCAGGCCCGTCTGAAGTTTGCCAGAGAGCACATGGATGATACAGCAGAGGATTGGGAGAATGTCATGTGGTCAGATGAAACCAAAGTAGAACTTTTTGGTATAAACTCAACTCGTCGTGTTTGGAGGAAGAAGAATACTGAGTTGCATCCCAAGAACACCATACCTACTGTGAAGCATGGGGGTGGAAACATCATGCTATGGGGCTGTTTTTCTGCCAAGGGGACAGGACGACTGATCCGTGTTAAGGACAGAATGAATGGGGCCATGTATCGTGAGATTTTGAGCCAAAACCTCCTTCCATCAGTGAGAACTTTGAAGATGAAACGAGGCTGGGTCTTCCAACATGACAATGATCCAAAACACACCGCCCGGGCAACAAAGGAGTGGCTCCGTAAGAAGCATTTGAAAGTCCTGGAGTGGCCTAACCAGTCTCCAGACCTCAACCCCATAGAAAATCTGTGGCGGGAGTTGAAAGTCCGTGTTGCTCGGCGACAGCCCCAAAACATCACTGCTCTCGAGAAGATCTGCATGGAGGAATGGGCCAAAATACCAGCTACTGTGTGTGCAAACCTGGTAAAGACCTATAGTAAACGTTTGACCTCTGTTATTGCCAACAAAGGTTATGTTACAAAGTATTGAGTTGTATTTTTGTTATTGACCAAATACTTATTTTCCACCCTGATTTACCAATAAATTCTTTACAAATCCTACCATGTGGATTCATGGATTTTTTTTCACATTCTGTCTCTCACAGTTGAAGTGTACCTCTGGTGCAAATTACTGACCTCTGTCATCATTTTAGGTGGGGGAACTTGCACAATCGGTGGCTGACTAAATACTTTTTTGCCCCACTGTATGTGTATATATATATATATATCAAATAGTGTCCAGCTGGTGGCAAAAGATCTTACAGCTGATTTAGCATTAATGCATAGCTGGCCGGAGGACTCATGCCTAATGTTGAACACCTCAGAAACTGTCAGTATGTATTTTTCAAAACGCCCCTGAAACTTGAAGCAGTCAAACGTATTCCTGGATGGAGCAGAGCTTGAATTAGCTCCAGAATTTAAATATCTTGGGGTCATTCTAGACCCAACATTATCCTTCAAGAGTCACATAAATAAAGTGTCCCAGGTACTTAAATTTAATAATCGAAATTTTAATCATATACGTAATAATTTAAATATGAAATTTGCTGCAAAAACTTATTTTTACTCAATGATCATCTCTCATATGGACTATTGTTTGACGTCCTGGTCACTTGCTTGTCCAACAACACTTAAAACTATTGAAAACATTTATAAAAGACGTTTAAAACTACTTGACAAAAAACCGACCTCCCACCACTGTCATGTGTTAAAAAAACATAAATTACTGAACTTCAATAACTTAGTGAAACTTAAAAGAGTGTGTTTAATATATAAAGTCTTACACTCCCTTGCTCCACCACCACTAAAGCAGTTCATTAGGCATAAAGAAAGCTCAGACAGGACCACTCGAGCTACAATCCGAGGAGACGTGTTTATACCCCACAGACGGACAGCATTTGGGAGGAACGTCCTCTCTGTCCAGGAGGCCATCTGTGCAACAGTCTTCCTCAACCCATTAGAGAATGCTCGACATTCAATTTGTTTAAGGCAAAGGTTAAAAACTGGTTATGGACAAATCAAGTGTGAGATCATGTATGAGTTGTATAGTTTTAATGTTTTATTTGGGAACAGAATGGTGTGTATGTGTAAGTTTGGTGATGGAGTTTTTATTATGAATGAATGATGAATTTTTATGAATTATTATGTCTATTTTTTTATGTTTAAGGACAACAGATGGAAATTAGCCTTTGGCTATAATCTGGCATGTTTACATTCATGTAATTTTTTTTTTTTTTACATTTATGTTCATTAACATGCACTGTCCTGAATAAATAAATAAATAAATATATTTAGAATGTCAGTGTTGTTACAATTTCTTTGTTAGGCTGTTTGTGTAAGAAAGCATTAGAACAGTTGTTTTTATTTCAGAGCGTGTGCAAAATGAATATTACAATTGAGTTATTAGACTCAGTTGGCTTCTCTCAAAATGTAAAAGAACCCACCCACCACTTTAATCACACTCTAGATCTTGTTTTAACATATGGCATAGAAACTGAACATTTAACAGTGTTTCCTGAAAACCCTCTCCTGTCTGATCATTTCCTGATAACATTTACATTTACAATAATTGATTACACAGCAGTGGAGAGTAGACTTTATCACAGTAGATGTCTTTCTGAAAGCGCTGTAACTAAGTTTAAGAATATAATCCACCCACTGTTATCATCTTCAATGCCCTGTACCAACACAGAGCAGAGCAGCTATCTGAACGCTACCCCAACAGAGGTCGATTATCTTGTTAATAATTTCACCTCCTCACTACGTACGACTCTGGATACTGTAGCTCCTGTGAAAACTAAGGCCTCAAATCAGAAGTACCTGACTCCGTGGTATAATTCTCAAACACGTAGCCTAAAGCAGATGACTCGTAATCTGGAGAGGAAATGGTCTGTCACAAATTTAGAGGATCATCATTTAGCCTGGAGAAATAGTTTGCTGCTTTATAAGAAAGCCCTCCACAAAGCCAGAACATCTTACTATTCATCACTGATTGAAGAAAATAAGAACAACCCCAGGTTTCTCTTCAGCTCTGTAGCCAGGCTGACAAACAGTCAGAGCTCTGTTGAGCCAACAATCCCTTTAACGTTAACTAGTAATGACTTCATGAACTTCTTCACAAATAAAGTTTTTATCATTAGAGAAAAAATGACCAGTAATCATCCCACAGATGTAATATTATCTCTAATTGATCTTTCTGAGTTAACTTCAATAATTACTTCCTCCAAACCATCAACGTGTCTTTTAGACCCCATTCCTACAAAACTGCTCAAAGAAGTCCTGCCATTAATTAATGCTTCGATCTTAAATATGATCAACTATCTCTAATGATCGGCTATGTACCACAGGCCTTCAAGCTGGCTGTAGTTAAACCTTTACTCAAAAAGCATCTCTAGACCCAGCAGTCTTAGCTAATTATAGGCCAATCTCCAACCTTCCTTTATATCAAACATCCTTGAAAGAGTAGTTGTCAAACAGCTAACAGATCATCTGCAGAGGTTTATTTGAAGAGTTTCAGTCAGGTTTCAGAGCTCATCACAGCACAGAAACAGCTTTAGTGAAGGTTACAAATGATCTTCTTATGGCCTCTGACAGTGGACTCATCTCTGTGCTTGTCCTGCTAGACCTCAGTGCAGCGTTCGATACTGTCGACCATAATATCCTATTAGAGCGATTAGAACATGCTGTAGGTATTACAGGTACTGCGCTGCAGTGGTTTGTATCATATCTATCTAATAGACTCCAGTTTGTGCATGTAAATGGAGAGTCCTCTTCACACACTGAGGTTAATTATGGAGTTCCACAGGGTTCAGTGCTAGGACCAATTCTGTTTACATTATACATGCTTCCCTTAGGCAGCATCATTAGAAGACATAGCATACATTTACACTGCTATGCAGATGACACCCAGCTCTATCTGTCCATGAAGCCAGATAACACACACCAATGAGTTAAACTGCAGGAATGTCTTAAAGACATAAAGACCTGGATGGCCGCAAACTTTCTGCTTCTTAATTCAGATCAAACTGAGGTTATTGTACTCGGCCCTGAAAAGCTTAGAAATATGGTATCTAACCAGATTCTTACTCTGGATGGCATTACCTTGGCCTCCAGTAACGCTGTGAGGAACCTTGGAGTCATTTTTGACCAGGACATGTCCTTCAAAGCACATATTAAACAAATATGTAAGACTGCTTTCTTCCATTTGTGCAACATCTCTAAAGTTAGAAATATCCTGTCTCAGAGTGACGCTGAAAAACTAGTTCATGCATTTATTACTTCCAGGCTGGACGACTGTAATTCATTATTATCAGGAAGTCCTAAAAACTCCCTGAAAGCCTTCAGCTAATCCAAAATGCTACAGCAAGAGTCCTGACAGGGACTAGAAAGAGAGAGCAGATTTCTCCTGTTTTGGCTTCCTGTTAAATCCAGAATTCAAAATCCTGCTCCTCACACACAAGGTCTTAAATAATCAGGCCCCATCTTATCTTAATGACCTTGTGGTACCATATCACCCTATTAGAGCACTTTGCTCTCGCTCTGCAGGCCTACTTGTTGTTCCTAGAGTATTTAAAAGTAGAATGGGAGGCAGAGCCTTCAGTTTTCAGGCCCCTCTTCTGTGGAACCAGCTTCCAGTTTGGATTCAGGAGACAGACACTATCTCTACTTTCAAGATTAGGCTTCAAACTTTCCTTTTTACTAAAGCATATAGTTAGGGCTGGACCAGGTGAGCCTGAATCCTCCCTTAGTTATGCTGCAATAGACGTAGGCTGCCGGGGATTCCCATGATGCATTGAGTTTTTCCTTTCCAGTCACCTTTCTCACTCACTATGTGTTAACAGACCTCTCTGCATTGAATCATATCTGTTATTAATCTCTGTCTCTCTTCCACAGCATGTCTTTATCCTGTCTTCCTTCTCTCACCCCAACCAATCACAGCAGATGGCCCCGCCCCTCCCTGAGCCTGGTTGTGCCGGAGGTTTCTTCCTGTTAAAAAGGAGTTTTTCCTTCCCACTGTCACCAAAGTGCTGCTCATAGGGGGTCATATGATTGTTGGGTTTTTCTCTGTGTCTATTATTGTACGATCTACTGTACAATATAAAGATATTGAGGCGACTGTTGTTGTGATTTGGTGCTGTATAAGTAAAACTGAATTGAATTGAATATGTGTAGCAGTTTTCTCTGGCTCACACCTGATCCTGACCTCTTTGTACGACGTCCCTGTATCAGCGGCGTGTCCTGATGCAGCGGGCTGCCACAAATCGAATAAGTCCTTTAATATACAGTCGAACTGGCATGAGATTAATTAGCATATGCTCTTGCTATTTATAGTCATATTTTTGAAGCGGAGCTGCCATTAAGTGAATTATGATGTGTCACCAGATATAGCACTTCTGATAAAATAATCAAATCCGATATGTAAAGCACAGACTATAATCTCATTTTCTAGACCTTATTACATTTTGTTGACAAGATATTGGCGTGTCTGATGGTTGCTGGCCCCTGACAGCCGAGTGCACAGCAAGGATGTCGTGTCCTATTTAAAATGCCCCATTATGCTCTGTGTAAAGATCGAATTTACAAAAAATAAATGCTTACCTGTGCAATCGGCTTATGTACAGTTACAACAAAAGCTATAACTGAAATATTTTTAGAGTTTGTTGTGTTACACAAAGTGACAGTTTTGGATTTTGGAACTTTGTGTTGTGTTTCTTCAGACTAGTTTCAACCAAAGTAATCGATAATACATTAAAGGTCAGTTTACATCAGGGGGATTTACAGGTTTTTCAAGATACAGTGCTCAAAGGTTCAAAACTAAGAGTTTGGGCACATCCATGTGTATTTTATACAGACACTCTTTATTGTTATTTTAGGTAAATATAATAGTTTGGTTGATTCCCAGAAGAGCTCACAGATATCTTAGAGTTGACTGAAGTTGGAGACTTTCCATTTATAAAGTTGTCTGATAGTACGAGGAGTGAAAAGGTGAGGAAGCCAAGTAGGAGACGAGATATCAAAGGTAAACAAGTGCAAATAAGCAAATAGCCCCTTTATGACTGCACAGCAACTAAAGGGCGCTCGCCAGCACGTAGGTGTGTATGTTTCATCGTCAGCGATTAAGAGAAGAGTTCATGACCAGAACCTCAGAGGATTCATCAACTGTACCGTGACGAGCAAGAGGATAATGACTGCATTGTTAAAGGGTAACGCTGGTGCTGCTGGTAGAAACAAATGGGCGTAATAATCCTTTATCCACATGAAACAGCGGGTCAGGTTTATTGTTGGCATTCTGAGTTTAGTCATACTGGGTGTATTTATATCCGACCTCTTTAACTGATGCATCTAAATGGCTGCTATAATGTGCTATTTAACCTGTTTTAGTGCATCTACATTTGCTGTGCATGAAAGCTACTTTGCAACCCACAGACATCTGGGTGACTTCTCTCAGACTTAAGACTTAACGATGCTGAAGCTCATTTTATTCTGGTGTGTGTCGCTGCTGCTCTCCGTAGTGCTTTCCCCACATTATCCTCATGGAAGGACGATGAGTCCCAGAACAGAGCCATAATGCCACAACATTAATTACATCAGATGGAAATAACCATCTCCTTTTGGCTATTATGGTCTTGACTGACATGCTTTTATTTGGCATCCTGTCGCTGGGGTCTTTTTATTTTTTTAAACTGTGGAGAGAGCACTCAGCAGAAACAGGCAGCAAACTCTCTGCCATCAATATTGCATGATATCCATCTCCTATCGAAAACAAAATACACCCTCTCAGGAACAGGCATAGTTATCAAAAACTGTGTGTTGAGTGAATATGTTTTATGCACAGATAGCAAATAAAAAAATGTTTTTAAATGTAACAGGGGTTAAATGATCAGAGTCACTGGTAATTATAACCCTTACTCCCTCAGTGTATCTACTCTACTGGCATATCAGATATCTTGGGATACAAACTTGACACTCTGTCTGGCCTAGAAATAATTGTTTGACAGTTGCGCCATTTCTGTTTTATTCCATCTTCCGTGAAAGCTGCACAATCTCCGTGAGTCTAACCTTCACCCTCAGACTAGTCTGTCAGTCCCTGTTCCTACAGGAACAGATTTACCATCATGGAGCTGTTATTAGTTGAGAGGATTTGGGAAAATGTTTCATTTTGTGCCTGGGACATGACTCACGTCGACATGCTCCTGTGTGCACAAGTAAAACGTGGCTCAACATCGCACTGTGTATTACATCAGTGCAGACAGGAAAAATAAGCAATGTCTAGAGGGGATGAATCAGTCTCTCACGGTCTCACGGTAATAATGCGTGATTTTAACAGCCATTCAAAATGGGTTCTCCATTGTTATATTCAAAAACAAAGATTTATCTCTTTTTTTTTTTAGCATTTTTTTATTTCCAGACTGACAGTACAAAAAAATGTCAGCAGTTTTCTGTCATTTTCAGTAAACATAAACAGTATTTTTTTTAAATCACATATTTCTGTTAAAACCTTCACCAGCCTGAGTCATGATTCACTAATTATTCAGGTCTCCCAGAACATGTTTGTTCCATGAAAAATAAATACATGTACATATATCAGTAGAAAGAGAAGACAGGCCACATGATGTAGTAAAACTAATGCTGGAATATTTCATCTTTAATGTTAATATAACTGAAATTGGCCTTAAAGCTGGTAGAAAGCTTGTCTGGCTATCAGACCTTATCAGCGTCGTCCTTTAGATGAGCCTGTGTTGGACTCCAAAAGTAAGAACTGATCGTATTTGAGTGGTTGGAGTGCAAAGTTATAAACTAACAGCAAGCTCGGTTATCGTGGTGTATCCGATTCAGGCTGACCACGATGCACAGAAATACAAATCAAATGCAACAATTTCACTCACTGAAACACAAACCTGTACCTCAGAGCAGGCCATGGTTTGTCAGATAAATGCATTACAATGCAAACAACAACACAACAAACACACTTTCCAGTACAGTGGCTTGAATTGGCAGGGTAAGGTCTTTCAGAGAGCCATCTATGACATACGCCGAGAGTCGAGCCTTCTCAGTAATCACATGAATGAGTTATGAAAATTAAAACATCGCCGATCATAAAGACATTAGAAAAACATCCGGAGAGACTAAAGCTATTTTTAAAGCTCTAACATGAGATTTTAGACTTTTGCCCTTTGAAAAATACTTTGTAAAACTATGCGTGTTATGGAGAGGTGTTTGCCAGGATCACACTCCTGAAGTAAATGTGCGGATTGGTTTTTCACTAAACACTCTGTTGGTTCATGTTGCATTTCAAGTCGTTGCAGCTTGTTTGCGTCTGCTCTGACTACGCAGGTGGCACTTTGCCCACATCGCTGCTCTAACGCTGATGGCAGTGTGCTGAACCGTCACTTAGCCGTTTAACACAGTTATTATATTATACAATAAAGTACGCAGGACATGACCAGATATTTTTGTAGGGGTTGTGTAATATTCACTTGAGCAGTTATCTGGATTCATGTCTTGTTTTCTGACAGAGCCCACTGTAGTATTTGTTTATACAGTGTTGTAATGATTCAGTGGTTTCAGCCTTACCTTTATTACCTTTATTAAAAAGAACCAGTTTCAAATGTTGATAATGTGCTTGAATATTTTCAAAACCACTGATAATTTGCAGAAGTGAAAAATGAAGCAGATGGGAAACGATGGCAGTATTAGAGAAAGATGATGTCTGATTCTGACCTTTTCTCTCATTCACACCAACACCCCCCTGTGCATAAAAACTCAATTTCCCACAGTTCCAAGGGTACGACCCCTCTTTTTGTTACATTAATAGACTGAAATAACGTGATAGCAGTTCTGGTGTCCTAAAAGGGGCGTTGGCCTTGACTCTTCACTCTCACACCAATCTGATTAGCTGTCAACACCCCAACCCCACTCAGCCCATCCCCACCCGTTGGCTTTACCTATTTCTGAGTTTCCACGTTGCTTTGGTTCTCTCTGTATGCCCCACAGTCTCTGAAAAGAATCATTTTCTGAGTCTGCTTCACCTTGTCTTTGCACATTTTAGTTACCACAGTGCAGAGATACATACATCTTATTTGTTAGAGGATAAAGACAAAGGAGAGAGAAAAACAAGAAGAGGTAGAATAATAATTTAGAGTACTCACGGTAGAGATCTTCTGTGGGGCTTTTATTTTTATGGTTTGGCACATGCGTCTTTGTTCTTGCATGTATGTGTGTGTGGGTTTGTGCACACATACTGTATCTGTCTCCAGTGTATACTCTCCACTCAGTGAACAATAATAATCCTCTGTAAAGTAACAGCCAAAGAATTAAACCTTCACCTGATGGTGTCCCTCATGGGTTTTAACAATTAACACACACACACACACACACAATACATAAATGCCCATCCATATGGCTTGAAGAAAACGCCTCCCACATAAGACTTCAATTGAAAATTCAGAATATGTATGCATTTGCACATACAAACTGTGAGATTTATGCATCCCCGATGTTTATACTGCACATACAAGTGTGCGTGAAGTGTGTTGTAGCTTAGTAGTTAGTCTGTGTGCATGCAGTAGTGGGACTGATTCTTCTACTTTCATTTTGACTGTAGGTATATAGGCTTCGATGTTCTGCATGCATGTGTGCGTATGTGTGTGTACAGTCTGTGTAAGGTGTATGTAATAAAGGTTTTCATTTGGTTATGAGGCTTCAGAAGGGCCGTCCAGAGAAGCCTTAGATTGGATCTACTGTGTGTCCGAGGAGAATGGGAAATAACATCAGCCGTCAGGAGAGGAAAGGTGAAAAATAACCTGTCATCACTTCTCTCTCTCTCTCACACACATGCACTCACTGTTTCAGTCTCTCTCTGGCACTTCTTCCTGGATGTCCTCCCTCTCACCTTTGTAGCTCTCTCTCATACATTTCAAACTCATAGCTGTTCTTGTCTCCCTGTGTCTCTTGGATAACGTTTTTAAATTACAAACCTAATAACAAAAGTAAAAAGGGCACCTTGGGAGACAAATATGCAAAGAAAAAAATTTCTGAAGTAGCTGTGATTTTTTTTTTGTCAAAATTTGTAAGAAATTTAAATGCAAGATACTCAGTTGCCTGTGAAGGTTCTCAGTCATCCAGGTCATCGTAGTCAAAGGAGCTTGCAAGGAAAAGCGTCTGGACTTCTTTAAGTTGCTTGAAGACGTTTCACCTCTCATCCGAGAAGCTTCTTCAGTTCTAAGGTCAAATGGTGGAGAGTCCCAGATATAAACCTAGTGGGAGTTTCCCCCCACAGAGGGACAAAAGGACCCCCTGATGATGATGATGCACCAGGATGTCATGCTTGGAGAAAACTCTCCTGAGTTTCTCTGATACACCGGCTACATAGGGGATGACAATGTTGTTGCGTCTGTCCTTCTTATCCTCCCTCGCTGGTGTCTGGTCTTCTTTTCTGTGCATCTTTGCTGACTTTAAGAACGCCCATTTAGGATAGCCACACGTTTTGAGTGCTTCCTTTACATGTGTGTGTTCCTTCTTTTTCCCTTCAGGATTAGAGGGAACATGTTCTGCCCGGTGGTGTAGGGTCCTAATTACTCCAAGTTTGTGTTCCAGAGGGTGATGGGAGTCAAAGAGGAGGTACTGGTCCGTGTGTGTGGGCTTCCGGTAAACTTCGATGTTGAGGTTGCCGTTCTCTTCAATGTGCACAGCGCAGTCCAGGAAAGGCAAACAGTTGTCCTTTGTGTCTTCCCTGGTGAACTTGATGTTTTTATCCACAGCGTTAATGTGCGCAGTGAAGGATTCCACTTCTTGTGTCTTGATTTTGACCCAGGTGTCGTCCACATATCTGTACCAGTGGCTGGGTACTCTTCCTTTGAAAGAGCCAAGAGCCTTCCTTTCCACTTCCTCCATGTAAAGGTTGGCTACAATAGGTGACACGGGGGAGCCCATGGCACAGCCATGTTTTTGTCTGTAAAAGCCTTCGTTGTATTTGAAATATGTAGTGGTGAGGCAGAGGTCTAACAGTGTGCAGAGAGAGACTACAAGTGAACAGGGAGGCTACATCAAAGGACACCTGGATAAGGCCTGTATCCAGGGCAGGGTACAGTGATCCCCTGTTTTTTTCTCTCTCGTAGAGGTCCACTGTCTTTGTCTGGTCCCTCATCCAGGACCAATTTGCCTTGGGGGTCCTTGCCTACGACACATAGCCCCTGCGATCACTGTGGCACACAAGTGTGGTGGGAACGTCTGGTCCCAGTTGGTGGTTTGATTAGCCTGTGAGACTTTGGAAGCACCTGACGGGCAGGCCAAGTGGAACACAGTTCGGGTGGTAGGTATGAAATCGTGTTGTAGTTATGGCCATGAAACAAGACTTTTAGTCTGCCTCAAAGCAATTCTGACAAGTGATCAGGTGACTCAGGAGAGGAAAGCGGTGCTCTATTCACATGGTGCATAGTGGGGTTGCTGACTTCAACCGAGCACGTAGTTGAGTGGTGGAAGGAATACTTTGTGGACCTCCTTAATCCCACTGACATGTCTTCTAAATAGTGCTGTTAGCATTAATCTCGTTAAAATAACGCTAATGATTTCCCGCGTTCATGCGGTTATGGCATTAACGTAATTTTAACGAGATTAACGCTGACAGGGTTACTTCTAAATAGAAAGCAGAGCCCAGGGACAAGAGGGACGATTCGCCCATCTCTAGTGGTGAAGTCACTGAGGTAGTTAAACAGCTCTTTGGTGGTCAGGTCCCTGTTTTGGATGAGGTTTGTTTTGAGTTCCTAAAGACCCCGTGTGTTGTCAAACCACTACAACATCATGTAGAGATTTGGGGCCTCTAGACTGGCAGACTGGGGTGGTGGTCCCCATCTTTAAGAAGGGGGACCAGAGGTTATGCTCCAACTACAGGGGGATCACAGTTTAAGTAACTCAGGGCGTTGGGAGAAGGGAGCGGGAGATTAACAAATGGATTGGTGGCATGGCTGCATCGATCTGTTGTGGTAAAGAGAGAGCTGAGTATTAAAATGAGGCTCTCAGTTTGTGGTCAAATGGTAAATGGTCTGTATTTGTATAGTGCTTTACTTGGTCCTGAGGACCCCAAAGCGCTTTACACAACCTGTCATCCACCCATTCATACACACATTCACACACTGGTGATAGCAGCTACAGTGTAGCCACAGCCGCCCTGGGGCGCACTGACAGAGGCCCGTGACCACAGGTGAGGGTAGGTCAATCTACGACCCTACCCTCACCTGTGGTCACGGGCTCTGGATAGGGACCGAATCTATGCGGGAAATTGGCACTGATTTAAATGTCTAGATAATCCATCCATCCATCCATCTTCATCCGCTTTGTCCGGGGCCGGGTCGCGGGGGCAGCAGCCTAAGCAAAGAGGCCCAGACCTCCCTCTCCCCAGCCACCTCCTCCAGCTTATCCGGGGGAATACCAAGGCGTTCCCAGGCCAGCCGAGAGATATAATCTCTCCAGCGTGTCCTGGGTCTGCCCCGGGGCCTCCTCCCGGTGGGACATGCCTGGAACACCTCACCCAGGAGGCGCCCAGGGGGCATCCTTGTCAGATGCCCGAACCACCTCAGCTGGCTCCTTTCGATGTGGAGCAGCAGCTGCTCTACTCTGAGCCCCTCCCGGATGGCCGAACTTCTCACCCTATCTCTAAGGGAGAGGCCAGCCACCCTTCGGAGGAAGCTCATTTCTGCCGCTTGTATCCGCGATCTCGTTCTTTCGGTCACTACCCACAGCTCGTGGCCATAGGTGAGGGTAGGGACGTAGATCGACCGGTAAATTGAGAGCTTCGCTTTTACACTCAGCTCCCTCTTCACCACGACGGACCGGTGCAGCGTCCGCATTACTGCAGCTGCAGCCCCAATCCGTCTGTCGATCTCCGGCTCCCTTCTCCCATCACTCGCGAACAAGACCCCGAGATACTTGAACTCCTCCACTTGGGGCAGGAACTCATCCCCGACCCGGAGTGGGCCTAGAAATCCTGTCCATAAAAATTATGAACAGAACTGGAGACAAAGGGCAGCCCTGGCGGAGCCCATCACCCACCGGGAACGAGTCCGACTTATTGCCGGCAATGCAAACCAAGCTCTTGCAACGGTTGTATAGGGATCGAATGGCCCGTAGCAATGGGCCAGACACCCCATATTCCCGCAACACCTCCCACAGGACACCCCGAGGGACACGGTCGAATGCCTTCTCCAAGTCCACAAAACACATGTAGACTGGTTGGGCAAACTCCCATGCACCCTCAAGTATCCTGGAGAGGATAAAGAGCTGGTCCAGTGTTCCGCGACCAGGACGAAAACCGCATTGTTCCTCCTGTATCCGAGGTTCGACTAACGGACGAACTCTCCTTTCCAGCACCCTGGCATAGACTTTCCCAGGGAGGCTGAGGAGTGTGATCCCCCTGTAGTTGGAACACACCCTCCGGTCCCCTTTCTTAAAGATGGGGACCACCACCCCGGTCTGCCAGTCCACAGGTACTGCCCCTGATCTCCACGCAACATTGCAGAGGCATGTCAACCAGGACAGCCCTACAACGTCCAGAGCCTTCAGGAACTCGGGGCGGACCTCATCAACACCAGGGGCTCTGCCACCAAGGAGTTGTTTAACTGCCTCAGTGACCTCGCCCCCGGAAATTGGCGGGTCATTCCCCTCATCCCCAGACTCTGCTTCCTCCTCGGAAGACGTGTCAGTGGGATTAAGGAGGTCCTCGAAGTATTCCTTCCACCGCCTGACAATTTTCTCAGTCGACGTCAGCAGCGCTCCGCCAGCACTATACACAGTGCAGGTAGAGCACCGCTTTCCCCTCCTGAGACGTCTGACGGTTTGCCAGAATCTCTTCGAGGCAGTCCGAAAGTCTTTTTCCATGGCCTCTCCGAACTCCTCCCACACCTGAGTTTTTGCTTCAGCCACTGCCCGAGCCGCATTCCGCTTGGCCTGTCGATACCTGTCGGCTGCCTCCGGAGTTCCACAGGCTAACCAAGCCCGATAGGACTCCTTCTTCAGCCTGGTGGCTCCCTTCACCTCTGGTGTCCACCATTTGGTTCGGGGATTACCACCACGGCAGGCACCAACCACCTTGCGGCCGCAGCTCAATGCAGCAGCTTCGGCAATGGAGACGCTGAACATGGTCCATTCGGACTCAATGTCCCCAGTCTCCCTCGGAATGCTGTTGAAGCTCTGCCGGAGGTGTGCGTTGAAGATCTCGCGGACTGGGGCCTCTGCTAGACGTTCCCAGCACACCCTCACTATGCGTTTAGGTGCACCAGGTCTGTCCAGCGTCTTCCCCCGCCACCTGATCCAACTCACCACCAGGTGGTGATCAGTTGACAGCTCAGCCCCTCTCTTTACCCGAGTGTCCAGAACATATGGTCGCAGGTCTGCTGATATGATTACAAAATCGATCATCGACCTACGGCCTAGAGCGTCCTGGTGCCACGTGCACTTATGGACAAACTCTTATGTTCGAACAGGGTGTTTGTTATGGCCAAACTGTGGTTAGCACAGAAGTCCAATAACAGAGCACCGCTCGGGTTCAGATCAGGGAGGCCGTTCCTCCCAATCACGCCCCTCCAGGTCTCGCTGTCGTTACCCACGTGAGCATTGAAGTCTCCCAGCAGGACAACAGAGTCTCCAGGTGGAGCACCCTCCAGCACCCCCCCCCCCCCCCCCCCCCCCCCCCAGGGACTCTAAGGAGGCTGGGTACTCTGAACTGCCACTCGGCACATAAGCGCAGATGACAGTCAGGACCCGTTCCCCGACCCTAAGGCGCAGGGAACAAACCCTCTCGTCCACCGGGAAAAACCCCAACGTACCGGCAGCAAGCCGAGGGGATATTAGGATACCCACCCCAGCCCGCCGCCTCTCTCCAGGGGCAACTCCAGACTGAGACTGGTTCCAGAGCCCAAGCCATGCGTAGAGGTGAGCCCGACTATATCTAGCCGGTACCTCTCAACCTCACGCACTAACTCAGGCTCCTTCCCCACCAGAGAGGTGACATTCCATGTCCCTATTGCCAGTCTTGGCAGCCGGGGGTCAGTCCGCCAGGGCCTCCGCTCCTGGCCGCCACCCGGCACACAATGCACCCGACCCCTATGGCGCCTCCTGTGGGTGGTGGGCCTGCGGGAGGATGGGCCCATGTCTCCTCTTCGGGCTGTGCCCGGCCGGGCCCCATGGACTAAGGCCCGGCCACCAGACGCTCGCCCTCGGGCACCCTCCCCGGGCCTGGCTCCAGGGCGAGGCCCCGGTAACCCTATCCCGGGCAGGGTAAACTGTTCCCTCGGTGTCCTTTTCATAAGGGTCTTATGAATCGCTCTTTGTCTGGTCCCTCACCCAGGGCCAATTTGCCATGGGAGACCCTACCAGGGGGCAAAAGCCCCCAGACAACATAGCCCCTGGGATCCCTGTGACACACAAACCCCTCCACCACGATAAGGTAGCGATTCAAGGAGGGGATGTCTAGATAAGTGAGATGAAATTGTTTACGTTCAGACACAAGAAGTTGGCTAGGTTAAGAAAGAAAATGTTTTAGGTTTTAAAAATACTGCTGCCATAAGATGTTGTTGTCTCTGTGAAAGGAGCTCCTTGGTAAAGGTTAAGGAAGTACTGGTTCTGTCTACAACAATGTTGACTACAGCAGACAACATGACAACAGTCAAGTCCCATGTCCAGCCGTTCTTATGAGAATAGCCGGAAACACCAGGCTGAAAAAATGTTGTGTTTACCTGATTTGAAGATTCAGTCCAACCTTGACCCTGAAGGATCAATCTGATCATTTTTCAGATGGTCATGTTGTAGTTAATTGACTTCTATAGTTTTGTTGGGAACCAAAATCCTTTTAAAGAATATAGGAATTCATTGTCCTGTATCTCATGAGAACAGCATACATAAAAAACACTGTCATGAGAAACAGGAGATAATGATTAAAGGTGAGAGGGTTATAGCATAGACGACTGTGTTAGCATGACAGTTGGAGGTGGAGAAAAAATGGGACTTGCGAGACAAGAGTGAAATCAGGAGTGAGGGTGGTAAATTGAAAGGAAAAAATGTGGGAGAGGTGAGAAACACTGAGATATATATAGCTGCAAGGCAGGTGCAGCGATCACGGTGGAAGAATTGTTTCCTGATTTCAAATGTGAGAAGAAAGCTAACTGTGTCTGTGAAGAATCTGCAGGTCTATATGAAATCTGAGACCTTTGACTCATTGACTGATGAACCGCTTTGCTCAATGATTGCCCAGCGAGTGGGAGTTTATTCACTGGAGTAACAAAACTTCACGTTAGCACCTTTTTCCAGCAAAAGGTCCCCTTCATTTTGATCAACCTTCCTGACTAGTTTTGTTCATTATTTTCTACTAGTTCTAGAAGATGTGTGAAGTGGGCACGCACTGTGAAAACAGCTACAACAAAAATAGATCAACTCCTTTGCCATAAGCTTTATGAAAAGAGTGATTTAAATAGATTTGAATGGGAGGTGTAAAGTGGGCAGTGAGTGAAAACACTGCTGTGTCACCATAGGAAGCCAGACATGTTGGAGAGCATTTGGTATGCAGCACACGCTGAAGAAAAAACATGTGACCGCGGCCAACAGTGAGCAGTGGATGCTCTTTTTGTGAAACTGCCCCGACGGCAGCAGGTGGCGTCTTCATTTCTAACAAGGTGAGGAGGACAAGAGACTGTTTTGCATCTCTGTTTATCTAAATGAGAATCTTACCAGGTCAAGGCGTCGCTTCACAGTCTGTGTGTGTCTGCGTGTGTCTGTGTGAATGGTGAAGGGTTTCCTTACGTTCGCTTTTTGATCATATGTGTGTCCCTGTTTTACTGTTTGTCTGCATCTGTGCGCAAATATCAGAGAAGCGCGAGGTGTGGTGTTGACTCTGGAGATCGATGGTCGGTCCCATAGGAAGAGGAAAAGGCCAATCTTCTACTGTAATAACACCGGCGTACTACACGTGTGTGTGTGTGTGTGTGTGTGTGTGTGTGTGTGTGTGTGTGTGTGTGTGTGTGTGTGTGTGTACATACAATATCTGTGCTTAAGAGAGAAAATGTAACAGAAAGCATGGTCTACAAGATCTTATTAAGGCTTTATTAAGCACACAGCTTAAATCACATCATCATCTGATTTATTTCCGTTTCGTGTTGGTTACCTGTTTGATTTTCTCCTTCACTCCTACATTATGCCAACATCAAGGACAAAAACATTTTCCAAAAACGAAATTAAGGCAACATCTAAATGCTCCTCTCCTACTTACCTTGTGGGACATTCGTTTGTAAATTATTCAGTGCTCTTAAACAGATTTTGTGAAACCAAAGGTTAAAATGTTTCCTCAGACACCGCGCACAGATGCAGCTGAGATACTACAACTGTGTTTATCATTTTATTTATGAGACTTTAAATACACTCTTATTTCTTTCATATGTATTAAGAGGTTAAAGTAGCAGCCCTATGCAGCTAATCAAATGCATTTAATTAGTTAATCATCAGCAAGCATGAACACCTCTGCAAAAGCAGAGGTTTTGGCAGTTTCCAGGTCTAAACCATTCACAGGTGTGTTAACACAATGACACCATCTTCCCAGGAGTGAACGTCCCAGAAATTCATCCCAAGGTCAGACCCTGCACAGAGCATTCCCAACACCTAAAATACCAACGATTTGTGCCGGCCCTAGGCATCACATAGTAACGCGAAAAGTACCCTTCCACGTCCTTATGAAACGCTCTGGGTTGTCAACTGAATCCAACAGAAAGCCGCTCGAGGGCGGTAAGATGCGCTGAGGGCAGAGGATCCAGCCGTCCATCCGGCCCCAAACCTAACCCTATCACATCGTGTTTTCCAAAGTGATTCAGGATCTGAAAGTGAACAGATTTGCATAATGATTTGTTAGGTTGATTTTCACACATAAAACACATGGTTCAAGGTTCAAGGTTCTTTATTTGTCACATGCATAGTTATACAAGTATAACACACAGTGAAATGTAGCCTGACACGCTCCTCGACATGTGCAAAAATGTGGGGGGTAGAGGAAGAACATTATATATATATATAGTATATACATTGGGTGAATGTGCAGTAGTAGCAGCAAGCAGGTGAATTCTGTACATTAATATGAATAGACATCTGACTATTTTACAGGATAGACAATATAAACATATTTAAAATTAAACATGTATAGATTCATTCCAACCAGTCTCATGCCCCGGAACATGTAACATATATAAGAGTTACATCTCAGGCTGTACACGCCTGAGATGTAACTCATAAAGTTACATCTTAAAGTTCATGACAATTACCAAAAAAATGAAAAGGTATCCCTGTTTGGAAAACCTCCTGAGAGCAACGTTCTGCTCTCTGAGCTTCGACCAGGCTCCGTCAAGGGCCGTGAAGGGCAACACCAAGGTTTGGACTCAAATCTAGCTGTTTCTTTTGAACAATGATTTTATTAAATTCAGGAATCTTAATTTTTTTTTTCTTTTTCTTTTTCTTTCTTTCTTTTTTTCTTTTTCTTTTCTTTCTTTCTTTCTATTGTAACAAAAAAATTGTACAATTTTATGACATATTAAAATAAACTTGTGCAATTGGACCTTTCCCTTTCTTTTTGGTTTCAATATACTGAACCAGAGTGATTTAGTGGTTATATTTTTTCTAAATTTGTGTTAGAAATTTCTGGTTGCTGGGGAAGAACAAAAAGTTGCAATGTTTGCAGATGATGTCTTGGTCTTTTTGAAGGAACCTGAAGAATCATTTGAGGAGTTGATGTCCTCTCTATCCGTTTTTGGGGAACTGTCTGGTTATAAACTAAACCTAAACAAAACACAGGTAATGACACTAAACTATACAGCATCTAACACTTTACGAGATGATTATAATATAAATTGGGAAGCTGAAACACTTAAATACTTGGGAATAATTCTAACTAAGAATATTTCTAATCTATCACAAGTAAATTATGGTCCCTTGTCACAGGCCATAAAATTTGATTTAGATAGGTGGAATCTGGTGCCTTTCTTAAATTTAAACTCAAGGATATTAGCAGTGAAAATGAATGTACTCCCAAGACTCCTCTATTTATTTAGAACTTTGCCTGTTGAAGTCATCTTAATTAGCAGGATTCTGCAGAGAGTGAATGTCACTGGAGACGGATACACTTGAAAGTCTCCAGGTGAACAGAAATAGAGAACTTAAAGTGTGTATTTTGATGTTGAACGAGTGGAGAGAGTCTTACCTGGAGCGGAGTCATCCATGTGAGCATTTGAGGGAGTAGGGATGAGCATTGCCAAGAAGTCCGCACCTTTTCCTGTTTCCAGAGTTCTGAGACTTTGTAGGCGAGGAAGGCAGTCAGGAAATCAGGTGAGTGGCGAATACTGAACTGAAAGGGTGAACACTGGAGACACAAGGACCGAATGCATTAACATGAGGATAATGTGGCTGATGGCAGAGCGGAGGAACCTGGATCCAGGGGCAGGAATGGAAAACACCCAAAAGCACAAATAGCCTGGATCACGACAGAAGATTAAAGACTAGGGGGGAAAGAGTCTCTCACTTGATTTGGTTACACAGCTAAATTTAGTTGACTATGTTAACTGTGAACCTTTTGGCCCTCACAGCTGAACCAAAAACCACAACCCACCACAAAAAGTGAGGCCATCTGCCCCACAGCTAAAACTTGACCAAAATCGATCATGCAACACAACAATGTCCCCAAGTATAAGAGCAACAGAAAGGCTGAAAAAGAATCAAAGTGTTCAATTCAATTCAATTTTATTTATATAGCGCCAAATCACAACAACAGTTGCCTCAAGGCGCTTTATATTGTAAGGCAGACCCGTTTAACAGGAAGAAACCTCCAGCAGAACCAGGCTCAGGGAGGGGCGGGGCCATCTGCTGCGACTGATTGGGGTGAGAGCAACTGGTTGCGGCCCGACATTGTTTTGGCAAAGTTACACACCAATTCAATATTGATTTTAGTGAATTTTCACATGTCTGAGAACAGAATCACCAGTTACCAGAGTTTGACCCCCGGCGGGTGTGTCGCCGAGTGGGGAAAAACGGTTAGACACATGAACAGGTTGGTGGTGTACCTGGGGTTTCTGTTTAAGACTATGCTTCCTCCTCACCGTCACCCAGCCGCCCTCTTTCCCCAGCTGCTTGGGGTCTGCTGGGGAACAGCTAGCGGGGCCTACGCTATCTTCGGCTGCACCAGCTACAGGGGCCTGGCTAGCTACAGGTGAATGAAGGGTGCGAAGCCGAGTCTCCAATTCAGTAATCCTGGCCTCCAGAGCTGTAGATATACTACATTTGTTGCAAGTATCATTACTGCTAAAGGAGGCCGAGGAGTAACTAAACATCTGACACAATGAGCAGGAGGGACAGGTGAAGAGGCCATGCTGCTAGCTACGAGCTAAGCTAAGCTAGCGAAACAGTACAGAGACAGTGAGTGAATACTTTGGCTATAAATTAGGTAGTGAGTACACAGAAAGTGTGCTTCGGATGAAGCATGTGAAGATTACACTATGAAAACAGAAGTTATCTAAAAGCTTTTAATTAAATTGCTAAGCAGATAAGCTACTCAAAAACACCACTGTGTGTTGGAACAGGAACAGGAAGTGATACTCTACCGCAAAGAGATCTCACACCAACTGACAGCACCACCTGAAGGACTGAGTGTTGCAAGATCCAGTCAGCAACCCGACTGAAATGGTGTCGTAAGATCTCAGGAGAGCATGAACAAAACGGCCACAAACCTCAATGAACCAAAGCAGGCCTGTAAAGAAGAGTGGGCCCAAGTTGCTCCACAACAACATAAGAGGCTGGAAAAGTCTTAAAGGAAAGGACTGACTCAAGTTATCACTGCTAAAGGTGCATATACAAACTTCCTTTTTCACAGGACTACACAGGAAAACGTTCTCTTTCATGACAGTATTCTGTCAGTAGGAAAAACCATAAACAAATGTGAATGTTTTAGAGCATGGCAGCACAGTGGTTAGCACTGTTGCCTCCACCATCAGTGTGGAGTTTGTGTGGGTTCTTTCCAGGTACTCTGGCTTCCTCCCACAGTTACTGTGGTTAGGTTAATTGGTAACTCTAAATTACCCATAGGTGCGAATGGCTGCCTGTCTCTATGTGTTATCCCTGCGACAGGCTGGCGTACCTGTCCAGGGTGTAACCTGCCACCCACCCTAAGACAGCTGGGATTGGCTCCAGCGACCCTGACAAGGATAAGTGGAAGAGAACGGATGGATGGACTCAGAACAAAGGTACATAGTGAATAGACTCTTTTCTTACAATCATAAAGGAAAGGTCACCTGTAGTGATCAGACCACTATCATGTGACTCTGTGAAATATTGATTTGTGCTCTTGGACAGGACAATAAGCTTGGACAGGCTCGGTAAGTAAATCTACTCATTTAAGATTCAAAAGTGATTATAGTTCGTTTATGTCCATCTTCCTTGTTGCCAGGGTGACACATACTACCTGGGGACTCTGGAGAATATATGTGATGCAGACACAAAACCTCCTTCCTCTTGAAATAAATTAGTTTACAAGCTGTTGTGTCTGTAACAAACATATAAAGGACAAAGAGAGATTGCATTTTTGTGACTGTTTCAGCTCTTCAGACTCTGAATCAGTGGCAAATGTAACTTTAATGTTGTGGCTCCTTGTATCATGGCACTGTAACATTACCGCACTTTCACCAAGTGAAAACAGCTGAACTAGAGCAAAAGATCAAAGAAAACAGCAGGTGAAGGTTGTTGGGCACCAACCAGTTAAAGGACCACTCGTTTTAGTTTTGTTCATGACTTCAGCAGTTGATACGTGAATAAGAAACTGCATGTTTGGGTGACTCTCAGTGTGTCGGAGGCTTTGAGAGGCCAAACACCGACGGACACTCTTAAAATCTTTCTTTTGCATTAAAACAATTTTGCCCACCCAGTGACAACATTAGTGAAAATACTTTCAAATGGTATATACAGTATGCATACATTACATCAGATAGTATTAAACTATTCCACTACCTGCAGGAAAAGCAGATCAGCTCAGCACACTAATTAACACTCCCAGCAGTGTGTGTGTGTGTGTGTGTGTGTGTGTTTTATTGAAGATGAAAACTTGAGTTATTATTTTAAATGTATGCAGAGATGTATGCAGAGAGGAGAGCCCGACTGGCCCGTTCACTTCATCTGGACGTTAACGAAGACACAGAAGATGAGGGAGAGCGGGAGCTGCGTGGGTCTCGGTCTATGTTTGCCCTCCAGCTGAGATTACACATCAGGTGTTGGGTAGAATTTAATAAATGTGAGGTATACGCCGACGCTGCTCCCACAATCACGTTTTGTTTTTATGGGGACACTTGAACAAACATAATGTTATTGATGACACCTGTGCAGCGACTGCTGATAAGTCAAAATGTCTCAATGAGTTTTCTGGTCAGGTCTCTTAAACAAGTTAAACGTAAGACTCAGCTGTTTGTCAAACACCTACGGGCCTCTGACGATGGCAAAAGGATTTTATTGTTACTAAAATTCTCCAACTTTAGTCATAATAAAACCCGTATGGCATCTTTACATAGCTCAGCTCTGATTTCACCTGAAACAGTTATAAATGAGACACAGAAAAATGCGTTTTATCTGGCTCAGCTACAAGGTGAACACACCGGTCTAACACAAATTTCTCTGCTTGTTTAAAATGATTATTTTCTCTGATGAGACGGGAAAAGAAGTAACTCGTTAAATTCTGCTGTCTGTGCCCGATGGGTCGAACGCTGCTTTCAGATATTTGGAGCCTCTGCTGGAAACTTGGGTTAATATCTGTATTATTATTTATCATTATGTTGGAGTACTGAAGTAAAATCCTTTTATAGTTGAAGAAATGGATGTTTTACTTGTTTGTTTTTAGCAAAGTACAACATTAGAATTAGATAGAACTTTATTAATCCCTCGGGTGGGTTCCTCTGGGAAATTCGATTTCCAAAAAAGCACAGCACCGACAGAAGTTACAGAGTTATACACACACACATATATATAAATACAGAGACAATATAAATAAAATATACGAAGGGGATAAATAGAATAAATAGGAATAAAAATAAAAATACAAATGAATTGCACATTTCAAGTATTGAGTCTATTGCACCGTTGACTATTTACAAAAGTATTGCACAAAAGGTATTGCACAGTGAGGTGAAGAGGCACTACAGCTTAGTTGTTCCCCCCTCCTTTGTCCTCCTGTTTCCCCTCCCTCTCCCCTCCAGAGAGGAGTTAAACAGTCTGATGGCGTGTGGGACAAAGGAGTTTTTAAGTCTGTTAGTTCTTGTCTTGGGGAGAAGCAACCTGTCACTGAACAGACTCTTCTGGTTGTTTATGGCCGTGTGCAGAGGATGCCCAGCATTGTCCATAATGTCCATCAGTTTCTTTAATGTCCTTTTCTCTGCCACTGTCACCAGAGTGTCCAGCTTCATGCCGACCACAGAGCTAGCCTTCCTGATCAGTTTCTCCAGCCTGGATGAGTCCTTCTTTGCTGTGCTGCTCCCCCAGCACACCACAGCATAGAAAAGTACTCCAGCAACCACCGACTGGTAAAACATCCTCAGGAGCTTCCTGCAGATGTTAAAAGACCTCAGCCTCCTGAGGAAGTACAGTCGGCTTTGGGCTTTTTTATACAGGTGCTCTGTGTTGCATGACCAGTCCAGTTTATTGTCCACCCACAGCCCGAGGTACTTGTACTTGTTGACCACCTCCACCTCCTCCCCCTCTATCTGAACCGGCAGTGGACCTGCTCTAGACCTCCCGAAGTCCACAACCAGTTCCTTAGTCTTTGAGGTGTTGAGTTGCAGGTGGTTTGTGTGACTCCATGCGACAAAGTTCCTCACCAGACTTCTGTACTCCTCTTAAACCTGCGTTACCACACTGTGAGCTGATCAAAGCTAGTGTTTGTTAGTATATTTACCTAATGCTCCTCTTTATTGTGTCCTTTACATGTTGTTGAGCTTTCTGTATAAAAACATCACTGCTTTCTTTTGCTTGTTATTTGAATGATTCAGAACACTGAATGTTTCACATGTTGGTTTAGGCTCGTCCTGCCAGGACAGCACAAACTGAAAGCACTGACAGGAAAATGTCTGATTCAGGATCTGTTTCACCTGTATCACACCGACATGTTCTCAAAGAGGCGACCGTTTAGATCAAAGAGTATTTTTGAATCACAGCCTGCTGAAAACACTGCATACAAATCTCATCCTATAGACGGGTGAATTGTCTTCCCATTGTAGCTTAACTTTGGTTATAAAACAGCACAGGGCACCACTTATTAGAAAATATAGCAGTTCAGGCTATGTTTACTCTCTATCACATGAAAGACAGGAGAAATGCAGAAAATTTAAAGGCACTTTGTCCTGTTGTTATTTTTGCTTGCTGGTAATTTAAGGATTCCCCCTCCACCACTGGAAAGTAGGAATCTGAGAAAGCATCTAAAAATGGAACTCAGAGAGTTTTAAGGTTAGAGGGAGGCTGGAACGTCCCAGTATGAGCTGGGTGGAAGGCAGAGAAACCAGACAGGTCATCACAGGAACCTCACAGACAAGCACACTGACAAGCAAATGTTTTAATATGACATCCAAACATAAATAAATACATAAATTAAATGATAAAGAAAGCCTGGGGATAGAATGGCGACAGGCAGATGTGAGCACTAAACGAGAGAGAATGTGGGTAATGGGCAGGGAGGACAGCTAAGAGCACAGAAGACAGAGGCCAGTGAAAAGCAGAGCTATTTAAAACACACTGAAGAGAGAAGAGGACCAATTCAACTAGCACTTACCTACAGGTCACATCCTGTTAATGGAAAAGATGGAGCAATGGGTAGAGAGAAGGAAAGATGGGGTGTGGAGGAGGAAATGGGTCAGGGGTCCAGCGAATGTAACGCTAGCTCCCAAAGAAATCAGAGCGAGAAGGTAATACCTAATGGGCCGGCAGATGAAAGATGCAGACACGCTGGAGCAATCAATTACACCACGCAGACGCCGTGTCAACTCTGCGACCAGGTTATCCCGCCTGCGTCATTTTAATAGCACCAAATATTAAAATAGAAATCTTTTTTCAGGAAAAGAATCGTAGCAGCTTTTTTGTCCCCTGGTTTTTCCTCTTGGGCTGTAAAAATGATAATAATTACAGTTTACACAAAATAGCAGCTGAAAAATATGAAACGAGGATGATCTGTAACCAGTCTGTTTGTCAGCGCTTAAAATAAAAATGCTTTTCTGACTACAAATACTTAGAAACTTAATTCATTGCAAAAATGATGAATATTTATCACCGTTTACAAACAAAATAATAAACACTAGACAATATGCGTGAGTGATTCTTTCTTCTGTTTGTAGTGATGTAAATGCACTCGTGTACTGAGCACTACATCGGGGCAGCAAAAGCAGCACAACTTTAATATAAATGTTTAAATAATACGCACAAAAATAAAATGTCAGCAAAAAACGAAATGGTGTGCGCACACATTGGTGAAATGGCATGGGATATTTATTGTTTCAGCAAAGTTAAAAGGCCCTGATTTAAGACATGGCAGTGGTTCGGTGTAAGCTCCGTTTGATTAGAAGAGGTCAGCAGTTTATAAAGTATAATATTGTCATCATCACTGTGACTGGAACACGTTGGAGAAGTTTGGGTGAGCACAACTCTTCACTTTGTCTCCACAGGAATACCTTTCACACTGCTGTCACAATCAGCAGTGGGCTCTCTCCGCCTACATACAACACATGGGTGAGTGCTGCAAGTTCACAGCCATTCTGTGCTGTTGCTTTAAGCTCATCCTGGGAAAGTTCGATAATGAATGATGACGTTATATTAGGGCCAAAAGTGAAACAGTCCTTACAGCAAAATGCCTCCAGAAGTTTACGGTCCTAAGCATGGCGTGATGTTGAAACTGTTCCTGATGCATACATCTGCCTGATTTCAGAGGAGGCTTAATTGTTCCACTTCTTTAAATCTTCTTTCATCTGTGCACGGCCGCAACACCAACGAGGCTCACGAGGGAAAGCGAGTGAGCCACACGTGAGGCGTCAAAACATCTATCTTCTAAAATTACTGTGAGAAAAATAACATGTGTGCTTTCGTATTTTCCACCACGGTGTTAACAGGCGTGCTGGTTTTTGTTAGAGTGAATAATCTGGTCTTCTGGTTTAATCCGCACTGGTCACTCCACTTATTGAAAAAAAGTGCAACACTGTAACAACTGCCACAAAAAACAAAAACTTTTGTACTGTTTAGTTTGTACTGCTGCTCATCTGCCCCCCCCCCCCCCCCACACACACACACACACACACACACACACACACATTCCTATTTAAGATTTTCTTTATTTAATCACTAGTGTGCACATATATTTATATACATACATATATATTTAAAATCTCTTTTTTCTTTTACTACATCTTATTAATATTTTGCTCTTTACTATTTTTCTATTTATTTTTTATTTTTATTTTTTTTTTCTACTGTACCATTCTGCTGAGTGACTGTCTTCTGCTCGTCAAATACATTTCATTGTGATGTTGACCCTGAGCTAACATGCATATGACAAATAAAACTGGTTGAACGACCACAGATTGTATGAATCCTGCACAACGCACTTTTAGATCCAGCGAACAAAAGATGATTATGATTCACAATCAAGATAAATCAAATATTTCTGATTAAACAATAATCAGTATTGATTATAACCCAAACTTTCCCTGGATGTCCGTTTTTAAGAATTATATTCATTGTATTATTAAACCACAGTTATTGATTTGTTAATGTATAAGTCAATGACATGTTGCACCTGCAGAATATTTGATTCACTCGTATACTGCTGGGCATCTTAATCTGTATAAAGAAATAAAAAATAACCTGCAAAAAAAAGTAAAGCATCCTTTGAAGGCTGCATTTACGTGACAGCGAAGCGGCAAAGGCTGTCCAGATTCAAAGATTCCCGTTCTCCGGATTTAAAGGACAGATCATGAAGGCGTATCCTTTGTGCGCCACCCCAACATTTAGGAGAAACCCTCAGACAGATGAAGCAAAGCTGTGCAGAAATAAACTTTTAAAAGTAGAGTGCTGTCCAGCAGAACAAATGCTGGCATAACGACGAATCTTAAAATGCTAAATGAAGTTAACGCAGTGAGTTTTCTAGCACAGCTAGGTCAACGCCAAACGTGCTCGAACGTTTTAGGACGGTTTGCACTTTTTGCTGAAAGAGTGTCCAACAAACACGGTCGTGGTCATGGTCCCGAATTTCATCCCATTTCCTGTTTTATTTTGGTAACGTCTTTCTTTGTTCTTTGTTTTTTCCTCCTTTGTTGTCTGAAGTGCCCTCATTCTGTTTTAAGTGGCTCACTAGACTTTCTCTTTTGTTATCATCAGCTATTAAAGGTGATGCTTTCTACCTGTAACGTGGTCCTCTCTCTAACAGTAACGACTGCTTTTGCCTGATGCCTGTAGCCTTTGCCCCAAGCAAGTCTTGGACTGTGTGTTTGAACTCAAACTTTTGCCCGCCCCTTGTTTGCTTCATTGGCTGCTTACACCTGGATTATAAACTCATGTGTAATAGTGCTGTCTGATCAGTGATCAGTGTACCTCTGTTGGTCTTCCTTGGTCTCTTGTGCTCTGAGGGCCTCTGGATGTCTGGAGTCTTGGTCTCCTCCATACCTGCTTCATGCCCTGGAGGACGGGGCTGTGCCCCCCCCCCCCCCCCCCCCCCCCCCCCCCCCACACCCTCTAGCAGATTATTACATGAAGGAACCTTTTAAAAACAAGCGCGTCCATGCTCACAGGTGTACACACGGGTGATCACACCCACAAACTACACCCTTTTTGGCTCCTACCTCAAAGCACACTGTGTTCTGTCGATCTTATGTGCTGCACAATAATGTTTAACATTTAGTATTTACTGTCATATTCCCATATATCATTGTGATGTTGTTTATTGTATTGCTCTCGTTTTCTTCTGCTTGTTTTCTTTTTTCTTTCTCAACAGGTGATCGATGGATGTATTTTTTTGTCTGCTTATTTTGTTGGTTTTTGGGTTTTTTTGCCCTTTATCCCCGTCCCTCTTCTCCGCTGTTTTGTTTTTCCCTCTTTCTTTTCCCCAGTCAAGTCTGTCCCATATCTAGCAAGTGAAAATAAAATAAAATAAACAATAAAAGGTGAATCAAATAGACCAATAGGCTGGGATGGTCCATTTGGTAAAGTAAATCCGCATCGTTCTTCGCCTTTAGACAATAATTCTGATGGCAAAAGAGCCAAACGGGACAGGCAAAAAGAAAAAAAGCTATGCTGATAAATCCCACCAAGTTTTCTTTTCTGTAAATTGGTTTGAAATACATAAAAAAGACATTGATAAATGTGAAGCATGAAATGAGCTCGCTCTTACAGACTAATGACATCCAATTAGGAAAAACAGAGATGTCGCACATGGATGTCAAGATCTAATCAAAATGTTGCAGCTGTAGTGCCATTAGGGTTGTTTCTAGCTAACAGGCTGAGAAGCAGTCCATTAGCAGGTGAATCACTGCAGTGTCCCGGTCACACTCTCTCTTTCCTCTGAAAAATGACCGACGTGATACGGCAGGAAGGCTGACAGCTGTGTAAAGCGGCACATGCTTACACCTGTCCAGTCGCATCACCAGGCTGATTATTCTCCTAAAATAAACAGCAGCGCTCGCTGTAAAAGCGCTCTGCATCCACCTTGCATTTGTAGCAGAGCCACAGTCCTTACAGATGTTTCCTACCTTGCATTTCTAACTTTCACTCTCTTGTCGCCCTCGTCTATTTTTAACAAAGTGCCACACCTGGAGCCGCAGATGTGCCACGACACAATAGAAACATCTGATTATTATTACTATTTAATATACCATGAAGTCTGTTTCAGCATCTTTGCAGCTGTATGCCGAATCTCACAAAATCAGAAAAGGTCATTTATTGGAGTTTTGATATTACAGACAAAAATCAATCGCTGCTGTCTGTCTAGTGCAGCCGAGCAGGTTTGCTTACTAGTTTTTCTTTTGGTATTTTTTGTGCTGTTTTCCTTTTCTGTTGCCTTTTCTTCAGAAATCTTAGTTTCTCCTCATGTGCTCTTTTGCTGCTTTGTTCTTTAGTTCTTGACTTTACAGTGGCAAGGTGAGCGAATCTCCTCTACCTCCTGACTCTGTGTGTGTGTGTGTGTGTGTGTGTGTGTGTGTGTGTGTGTGTGTGTGTGTGGGTGGGTGGTGGTGGTTTTGAGGGAGTGGTGGGTTGCAGGTAAAGGTCAAAGCTGACAGCCTTTTAGCAACGCTGCCAACAGCTTACAGAGGAAAACACACAGACAGACGGGTGGATGGAGGAAGAAATGTGTGCAGAAACAGACACAGAGAATGAGCTGGATGGATGGGCGGAGGGAGGGAGAGACGGGATAAAGGTGTAGCTAAGTAGCTGGCCAGATGGATGATGAATGGAGAGGTGGAAGATGAGAATAAAGAGCAGACAGACAAAGGGATGGAGAGGGAACAACAGCTAATCTAAACAATTCAGTTGTAGGATGAACATTCAAAACTCATAAAGGTGTTAGAACGATGCAGACACGCCCTTGTTGAAACAATCTCCAGCCGATGTGCTGCTTTTGGCCTTGGACACTTACATCGCTGTTTGGTGTCTGTTCATAGCTGGAGACCCCGCTCTCCTCAGCACTGATGGTTTTTGACATGAAGGTCAGTTTGACACTGTCTGAGGTGAAAGTGATCAAAACTGGATTTCCAGCTCCCAGTACTCGATGTATTGGCACTGGCCTTTATTATTTTGAAATTCATGTAAGGCAGGGGTGTCAAACTCAAATACACAGTGGGCCAAAATTCAAAACTGGAACAAAGTCGCGGGCTAACGCTAATATCTATTGAAAAAAAAATCTTCCTCTAGATATGAGAATGAATCTTTTCTTATGGACTCAAACACGTTTTGCTGGAAAACTGAATCTGGAACAAGCAAAGCTTAATACTAAACAATATATACATTAGCTGTATAATACCAGTAGGCCAGCTCTGATAGTAATTTGGTATGGCTTCGCGGGCCAAATGTAATTAGAATAGAATAGAATAGAATAGAATAGAATAGAATTCAACTTTATTGTCATTGCACATGCACAGGTACAGGGCAACGAAATGCAGTTTGCATCCATCCAGAAGTGCTTTAGTGATATAGATATATTACAATATATATTAGCAATAGTATAGATATGTAAGTATATTACAGAAATGGGTCTATTATGGTATGTTATAATGTACACGGTATGAAGTATGTTGTGAATATTCTATAACTAAGTATGTACAGGCTGTAGTGAGTACAAGCTATGTACAGGATATGAACAGGATATAAATATGAAAAACTATACAGAATATGAAATAAATAACTTTACAGAATCTGAGATATACAGCTATACAGAAATGGGAACTATGCAAGTTGTAAACAGTTGTAGGATTAAAGATTATTGAATGTACAGAATGATTATTTACACAGAGCTATACAGTAGTGCAGTTAAGATAAGTGAGGGTGTAGATAGTTTCTACAGAGGCTATAAAGTGCTAGTGGTTGTGAGTGGTGGTTCAGTCCATGTTATTATTGTGTGTTTGAGGGTACAGTTGTCCATTGTGTGTGTGTATGTTCAGTCCATGAGTTTAACGTGGGTCAGATGTCAGGAGGCAGAGTTCAGGAGTCTGACAGCTGTGGGGAAGAAGCTGTTCCGGTACCTGGTGGTCTTAGTCCGGAGGCTCCTGTGGCGCCTCCCAGAGGGCAGGAGGGTGAAGAGTCCATGTGATGGGTGACTGGGGTCTTTGATGATTTTCCCAGCCCTTTTCAGACACCGCTTCCTGTAGATGTCTTTTATGGCAGGAAGTGGTGCTCCGGCGATGCGCTGGGCAGTTTTCACGACCCTCTGCAACGCCTTCCGGTCCGAGGCAGAGCAGTTCCCGTACCTGTTATACAGTTGGTCAGGATGCTCTCGATGGTGCAACGATAGAAGTTCACCAGGATGTCTGAGGACAGGTGGTTCTTCCTCAGAGTCCTCAAGAAGAAGAGGCGCTGGTGAGCCTTCTTGACCAGCTTGGAGCAGTTGGTCGTCCAGGTGAGATCCTCGGAGATGTGGACTCCCAGGAACTTGAAGCTGCTCATACGCTCCACAGCCGTCCCCTTAATGTGGATGGGGGGATGTGGGTCAGCATTCCTCCTGTAGTCCACGATGAGCTCCTTGGTCTTCTCGGTGTTAAGCAGCAGGTTGTTTCTGTCGCACCACTCAGCCAGACGATCCACCTCCTCCCTGTAGGCGGCCTCATCGTTGTCACTGATGAGGCCAATCACCGTGGTGTCATCTGCAAACTTAATGATGGTGTTGGAACCATCAGCAGGTCTGCAGTCGTGGGTGAAGAGGGAGTAGAGGAAAGGGCTCATCACACAGCCTTGTGGTACACCGGTGTTCATTGTGATGGTAGATGAGCAGTGGTTATCCAGCCGGACATGTTGGGGGCGGTTGGTCAGGAAGTCCAGTAACCATTTGCAGATGAGGGAACTGATGCCCAGGTCTGTCAGTTTCCTGATGAGTTGTGAGGGGTGGATTGTATTGAATGCTGAACTGAAGTCTATAAACAGCATTCTGGCGTAGGTGTTGTTGTTGTCCAGGTGTGAGAGGACAGAGTGCAGTGCGATGGAGACTGCATCCTCTGTGCTCCTGTTCTGGCGGTATGCGAATTGGTGGGGGTCCAGGGTGGGGGGGAGACAGGATTTGAAGTGTGCTAGGACCAGCTGCTCTAAGCACTTGGTGATGATGGGGGTGAGTGCTACTGGGCGGTAGTCATTGAGGCAAGATGGGTTGGAGTTTTTGGGTATCGGGACGATGGAGGTGGATTTGAAGCAGGCCGGTACCACAGTGTGGGCCAAGGACAGATTGGTCAAACTCAAACTCTAAACTCTAGAGTTTAGAGTTTGAGTTTGACACCTATGATGTAAGGTAATGAAATATAATAATTAGTGAAATGAATACAACCCCTCTGCTTCTAGAGCTGAACATGTGTTTTAAAGCAGCACAGGCTTCTACATTCAAATCCACTCCCTCCTCTTCGCTGCCTCCATTTAAGTTCATTTGTTTTGCTATCAAGGATTTTGTAGCAGGGACACAAGTGAGCTACATCCCAGAAATGCCTCCCCAGAGTATTACAAAAGCAGGAGAACAGAGAACAAGATAACACCTCTAAAACCAGGAAAGATGATCAGGATGTATGAATGGAAAGGCGAGCAACAAGGAAATATGAGGAGAGGAGTGATGCAGAAAGAAGGAAAAGGTTGCACACGAAGAACAAGAGGAAGGAGAAATATCAAAGGCCAATGAGCTTGAGAGGAGAGGGAAGGGGAAAAAGATCACGCTTTAAAAATGACATATATCAGAGGTCTTGCTTGCCCAGGTTTGCTTCTGTCTACACGTGTGTGTTCAGGATGAATGCACCTGCAGGACGGGGGAGACAGATGAGAGACCCTGAGCAAAGTGACATTGCATCCCTCCTCTGATCATCCGCTAGACTCAGGAGGCTCTTGGCGCGCACGCATACATGCACATACATTAACTAGAACAGTATGGAGGGTGTTGGGGAAGAATCAGATGCCAGTCTGCAGGAATAATAAAGACAGGAACAAGTGGAACGAACATCAGCTGCCTGAAACTTTCAGTTCTACGGCGTCAAACAGCAAAGTTACCTTCTGAGTCATGCAACATACAGAACAGGCTTTCACATATAGTACAGGTCAGTATTTCAGTCAGTGGACACAGGCAGCACCGGTGCTGCTGGAATCCATCAAAACATGATTTCAGCATCTCCTCTCAGAACCTGAAAATTGCATATCCCAAAACAGCAGTGCAACAAGGAACGAGCACCATCACAACACCTTAAAGGCTTGCTTTATCTTTAGTGCAGGTCCCTCTGCAGCCGCTTCTGAAATAGATACCCAGAAAAGTAATTGTGAGTAACGTAGAATTTATAACTCGGCACGATTCTGGAGTCCGCAGATAAGATTGCAAAGACCACTTGTGAACACATATTTTCGTATGTTTCTTGAGATATAATCGCGTTAGGGTGTTAACATTAAAAGCGACTTCTTTCCCAGTTTGTTCTTTTATCCCCTCACCTGGAGCTTAACTCCCACTGGCCGCCTGTTAAAAGAAGGACTCCCAGATTAGATCAGAGCCCGTATTCTTCAGTAATCTGTGAATCATGCTCAGGAGGGCTTCCAAAATGTTTGAGTGCAGCCAAAAATCTTTGTTCACCAGAGTGAAAGGAATTAATGAATCTTCCAAATCACTTTAAGGAAGAGAGGAACTTTTCTCATCACTTGCTTGAAAGTGAGATGTCAGTATTATATCAGTTATCATCTCTGTCACACACATATTAGTTATTAGTTAGTGTGAATGCTTGAAAAGCATTCACAGTATTGTTATTCTAATCTTTATTATTATTATTGTGTGGATGCTTTAAGCATCCACACTATTGAGTTCCTGTTTCTCTTTATTCTTTATTATTATTATTATTCTAGTTGCTTCCGTACACTTTTCGCCGTTAAACTACTTCCACAATTTTCAGCCGATTTTCACCGTTCAAATTTTAAACTATTCTGCTATTTTTGCTCTTTCCTGCTACGATTTTTGCTATTTTTAACTATTATACTTTTTAAAATATTAAGCTTTTTTCCTTTAATTTGTCCCATTGAAATGAATGGGAAACTTCTGCAATTCTGCTAAAATTTGCTTGTTTTTGAAACTTAACTACTTCCTCATATTTTCACCTAGAACAACCATTCAAATTTTAAAATGTTCACAAATTATTGGGCTATTCAGGTATGATTCAGCTTTTTCAAATCTTCTACTGTTTTACTTTTATGCCTCTTAAAGTTTTGAGTTGCAAAATTGTGATTTTTCACAAAATACATGTGTTGTTATGGTTGCTATGCTCTTGGCTTCCAGTGTGCCACTGAAGGTTTTGCAATTTTCACTTCATGTCCAAACAACTGTTTGCTACTTGCTCAATTTTCACTCAACTTCCACAAATTATACATCAAAACGTAGGTATTTTTGCTGGCTTTCAGGAAATGTCACTATCATTGTTGTGGGATTTATAGAATTTTCGCAAATCTCCTCAGACCAACACAATGTCAGAAAACTCTCCATATAAAGTGAATGGAGAGCTTGTTCAAAATCACCGCTGGATTTCTGTAATGAGAGGCATATTCGAATCGTCATATCTCCTTAACGAAGCAAAGTTAAGACATGAGGCTTGTCCCCGAATATCTTCAGACACCCCTGACGCTCACAATTCAAGAATTTCTTTCTCACCTATTACCGTTCTGAAATGAGTTGGACTTGTTTGAGGGTAGGAAATTCGTCCTTCGCTCAGATTTCTTCTGATTTCAAACTGTGGAAATGAACCACTTTTTTCTCTCGTCATAACTTTTTGTTGGATTTCCACAGAGACCTGAAAATTTCCATGATTGTTCACCAAAGCCTGCTGTCTCTTACGGTGAAAGAATGATATCGATACTCCAAATAGATTTCAAGTCACAAAGCGTTGTTTGAGGGCAAGTCAAGGCAGTTTTTGCTTCGCTCTACTCAGTTATGGTGCATTAGAAGTCAAATATCTTTAATAATTCATATTTTAATGATAAATTGTAAACACTGGAAGATTCCCCCATCTCTTCTGAACAAAACGGTGTAAGAATGACCGCTCTAGCCCCTACGGTTTGGAAATTATGGTCATTTGTTTGAGGGGAGTCCTCACTATGAGAAATAGGCTGCAATAATCCTGTGCGCCTCTGTGCTGCGTGTGTAAAAAGAGGCACATGTTTTGGCGGGAAAAAGTACACAGGCTCTCTGATTGGTGGATTCAAATTCAGCAGCTCCCAGGCTGACCTAGAAACTTACTTCTCTCTCCCTGTGCATTTTTTTGCTGATTTTTTCATTTAACAAGTATATTTGAGGGACCCTCAGCATGTTCAGCATTTTTTCAGCTGTCCATTTTGCTTTTCCAATTTTTCTGTTTAACTTATTACTATTGTGCTAAATAATACTATTTCTGCTATTTTATAAGATTTGTGCCTAATATAGTATTTCTGCTAAATTACAATATTTCTGCTTTTTATACTATTTGTGCTAAAACATAGTATTTCTACTAAATGTAGTATTTATGCTTAATCATACTATTTCTGCTTTTTATGGGATTTGTGCCTAATATAGTATTTCTGCTTTTTATAGGATTTTTGCTCAAACATAGTATTTCTACTAAATGTAGTGTTTATGCTTAATCATCCTATTTCTGCTTTTTATAGGATTTGTGCTTAATATAGTATTTCTGCTAAATTATAGTATTTCTGCTTTTTATAGTATTTGTGCTAAAACATAGTATTTCTACTAAATGTAGTATTTATGCTTAATCATAGTATTTCTATATATTTCTGCCAGGTCCCCAGGCAGCCAATCCTCTGTGAGGACTGAGAAATTCAAATTTTCAAATCAGGGCCTGCACGGCTTCCCAGCCAATCATATATGTGTCCTGAGGCATTCAAATTTGCATATTGGGGCCTTCATGGCTTCTAAGCCAGCCAATCATATCTGAGGGCTGAGGAATTCAAATCCACAAATCAGGGCCTGCACGGCTTCCCAGCCAGCCAATCATATATGTGGTCTCAGGCATTCATATTTGCATATTGGGGAATTCGTGGCTTCTAAGTCAACAAGTCATCCATGTCATATATCTCTAAAAATTCACATTTTAATGATAAATTGTTAACACTGGAAGATTCCCCCATCTCTTCTGAACAAAACAGTGTAAGAATGACCGCTCTAGCCCCTACGGTTAGGAAATTATGGTCATTTGTTTGAGGGGAGTCCTCACTATGAGAAATAGGCTGCAATAATCCTGTGCCTCTCTGTGCTGCTGCGTGTGTAAAAAGATGCACCTGTTTTGGCGGGAAAACGTAAACAGCCACTCTGATTGGTGGATTTAAATTCGGCAGCTCTCTCCCTCTGTGTGTGTGTGTGTGTGTGTGTGTGTGTGTGTGTGTGTGTGTGTGTGTGTGTGTGTGTGTGTGTGTGTGTGTGTGTTTAGTGGGAGAGAGAGGACCCTGCCCTTATTTGGCAGCATGTCATTGTAGGATTTAAATTGAATATAGTTAGACTGGTTGACTGGATTAGAGCCTGTGTTTGTGTGTCCCTCTGTGCATTTGTGTTTCAATAAGTTATTACTATTCTGCTAAATCATAGTATTTCTGGTACTTTTCGGTACTTGTGCTAAATACAGTATTTCTGCTAAATCATACTATTTCTGCTTTTCATAGGATTTATGCCTAATATAGTATTTCTGCTAAATTATAGTATTTCTGCTTTTTATAGGATTTGTGCTTAACATAGTATTTCTGCTAAATTATAGTATTTCTGCTTTTTATACTATTTGTTCTAAATTATAGTATTTCTGCTTTTTATAGGATTTGTGCTTAATATAGTATTTCTGCTAAATTATAGTTTTTCTTCTTTTTATAATATTTGTGCTAAAACATAGTATTTCTACTAAATGTAGTATTTATGCTTAATAATAGTATTTCTATATATTTCTGCCAGGTCCCCAGGCAGCCAATCCTCTGTGAGGACTGAGACATTCAAATTTTCAAATCAGGGCCTGCACAGTTTCCCAGCCAATCAAATAAGTGTCCTGAGGCATTCAAATTTGCATATTGGGGCCTTCGTGGCTTCTAAGCCAGCCAATCATATCTGAGGGCTGAGGAATTCAAATCCACAAATCAGGGCCTGCACGGCTTCCCAGCCAGCCAATCACATATGTGGTCTCAGGCATTCAAATTTGCATATTGGGGGATTCGTGGCTTCTAAGTCAACAAGTCATCCATGTCATATATCTCTAAAAATTCATATTTTAATATTAAATTGTCAACACTTGAAGATTCCCCCATCTCTTCTGAACAAAACGGTGTAAGAATGACCGTTCTAGCCCCTACGGTTAGGAAATTACGGTCATTTGTTTGAGGGGAGTCGTCACTATGAGAAATAGACTGCAAAAATCCTGTGTGTCTCTGTGCTGCGTGTGTAAACAGAAGCACCTGTTTTGGTGGGGAAAAGTGCACAGCCTCTCTGATTGGTGGATTCAAATTCACCAGCTCCCAGGCTGACCTAGAAACTTACTTCTCTCTCCCTGTGTGTGTGTGTGTGTGTGTGTGTGTGTGTGTGTGTGTGTGTGTGTGTGTGTGTGTGTGTGTGTGTGTGTGTGTGTGTGACAGAGAGAGAGAGAGAGAGAGAGAGAAAGGCTTTTAATGGGATGATCTCATTCTAAGATTTAAATTCAATATATTTAGACTGGTTGACTGAATTGGATCTTGTGTGTGGGTCTCTCTGTGCATGTGTGTTTCCTCATGTGTACATATTTGTGATTGTGTGGCTGTAATAAATTTTTTTGCAGATTTTTGTCATTTAACAAGTATATTTGAGGGACCCTCAGCATGTTCAGCATTTTTTCAGCTGTCCATTTTGCTTTTCCAATTTTTCTGTTTAACTTATTGCTATTGTGCTAAATCATACTATTTCTGCTATTTTATAAGATTTGTGCTTAATATACTATTTCTGCTTTTATAGGATTTGTGCTTAATATAGTATTTCTGCTAAATGTAGTATTTATGCTTAATCATACTATTTCTGCTTTTTATAGTATTTGTGCTTAATATAGTATTTCTGCTAAATTTAGTATTTCTGATTAATTATAGTTTTTCTACTAAATCATAGTACAGTATTTCTGCTTTTTATGGGATTTGTGCTAAAACAAAGTATTTCTACTAAATGTAGTATTTGTGCTTAATCATACCATTTCTGCTTTTTATAGGATTTGTGCTTAATATAGTATTTCTGCTAAATTATAGTATTTCTGCCAAATTATAATATTTGTGCTAAAACATAGTCTCAATTTAAAATTACAATATTCATAGTTTATCACAGTGTCTCTGGTAAATCACAATATTTCTGCTCTGTTGTACTATTTTTCTAAATCATAGTGTTTCTGTAATGTTTAAGTATTTTTGGCTAAATATATTCTTTCTGTTATCTTATACTATTTCTCCTAAATTCTTGTATTTTTGAGAAGTTATCATGTTTCTGGTAAGTTACAATATTTCTGCTAAATTCTGCTATGCTATTGTATTTCTGCCAAGTATTATGTTTCCTCTAAGATATTGCAGTTCTGCTAAGTTATTCCATTTTAGCAAACTTCTTTTGCTTCTGCAAAGTTTTTACAATTTCTGCAACTTTTCAGCTTTTTCAGCTAGTTTTTGCATACAGCTTCAGCTTTAAGCATCCACACTGCATTTTCGCAGGAAATGCAAATTTTTCTAGTTATTATTATTATTATATTTTATTCTGTATTCCGTACGTTTTTTGTAATCCTATAACTTCAAAACCGTTCAACTTAGAAAAACCATTCAAACACCGTTAGATTCCTATTCTTTTGGACAACACTGCTTCTATTTTTCATATTTTTAACATTTATATTTTTAATTTTATTCAACTTTATTCAACAAAAATTTATAATGTATTTCAATGGGGAGACCCTTCAAATCCTCATTCAACTTACTCATTTTTAAACTCTTACTACTTCCACATACATTGACATAGAGCCAACATTCAAACTTTAAAACGAAGACAAGACATTCAACTATTCAACTTGTATTTATCTTTTCAATATCTATTATACTTTTTCTTCAGTTCCAGTTTAAGTTTCATGATGTTTTTTCACCCGTTTCAGAGTTTATAATGGGTGTGTATGGGACGGAATGTTGGGGCTAGAGTGAGGCAGCTCAACTGCTAGAGTGAGAGGAGCAAAAAAATTAATCTTAAAATCTTTTTTAAAACTGCTGCTGTGTCCGCAGCGTTTGCTCTACAGGTATGATTTTACCCTCAAAACGTAGCCATGGCTGTCCTCTTTCATCCAATGTGTTTACTATTGTACTAGGTGTTATGGTTCTTTCATAAATGTCACCAATGCACAGCCTCCTCCCTCCAACTCTTCCATAGACTCTAATGTTAAAATGGCTCAGAAGGTTCGTTTGAAAATCAGAAGAGCATGGTGTCTTTACACTGTCACCACGTCCATATAATAAACTCCACAGGCATGAAAACTGAGAATTTGGTAGACTAGACATGGCTGTCGCTCACGGTGAAAGAATTTTGTCAGTACGACATGTACTTTTCATTTGGGAACGATTTGTTTCGGCCTGACTTTTCTGTTCATTTTAAGCAGCAAAAGTGAGGTGCATGTCTGTGTCGTGTGTATGGAGCCATTGGGTGCGGTCACTATAGCAACCAGGCTCACACCTGCCTGCTTAACGAGCTCTGCCTGCCACTCTGCCAAGATTCATCTTAAACACTTCTCTTTCAACTGCTGCTGTGTCCACAGTGTTAAAGCCATCATTTTACCCTCAAAACGTCGCCATCGTTGTTCTCTTTCCAACATCTTGTCTTTCAAAGCTCAGACATTTAAACTTTTTAAACTGTGTGGATCCAAGTGGAGGGATCACATTTTAGTCATTCAGTGATTCAAAGAATATGACCTTTTAATATTCTTTCAGATGTTTTCTGACTCTAAATGTTCTTTTCTCATTTCTTAGGTTTTTCTAATTTACAATTAAAACATTTTCAGCTTTTTTCAACTTCTTCTTCTGTGTAACCTTCAGCTTTTAGCAGTTCAGCACTTTTGTTTTCAGGTTAAATTCGGGTTTTTTTTTTTTTTTATCTCATTCAAGATTTTTAACTTAAATTCAGTAATTAATTCATTTCAGTGCATACATTCAGATTCAAGCATTCACACTGCAGTTTCTTCAGAAAATGCACTTTCTAGTTAGTGTGAATGCTTGAAAAGCATTCACAGTATTGTTCTTCTAATCTTTATTATTATTATATTTTATTATTTTTCCGTACGTTTTTTGAAAGCCTACTCCTTCAAAACCGTTCAACTTAGAAAAACCATTCAAACATCGTTAGATTCCTATTCTTTTGGACAACACTGCTTCTATTTTTCATATTTTTAACATTTATATTTTTAATTTTATTCAACTTTATTCAACAAAAATTTATAATGTATTTCAATGGGGAGACCCTTCAAATCCTCATTCAACTTACTCATTTTTAAACTCTTACTACTTCCACATACATTGACATAGAGCCACCATTCAAACTTTAAAACGAAGACAAGACATTCAACTATTCAACTTGTATTTATCTTTTCAATATCTATTATACTTTTTCTTCAGTTCCAGTTTAAGTTTCATGATGTTTTTTCACCCGTTTCAGAGTTTATAATGGGTGTGTATGGGACGGAATGTTGGGGCTAGAGTGAGACAGCTCAACTGCTAGAGTGAGAGGAGCAAAAAAATTAATCTTAAAATCTTTTTTAAAACTGCTGCTGTGTCCACAGCGTTTGCTCTACAGGTATGATTTTACCCTCAAAACGTAGCCATGGCTGTCCTCTTTCATCCAATGTGTTTACTATTGTACTAGGTGTTATGGTTCTTTCATAAATGTCACCAATGCACAGCCTCCTCCCTCCAACTCTTCCATAGACTCTAATGTTAAAATGGCTCAGAAGGTTCGTTTGAAAATCAGAAGAGCATGGTGTCTTTCCACTGTCACCACGTCCATATAATAAACTCCACAGGCATGAAAACTGAGAATTCGGTAGACTAGACATGGCTGTCGCTCACGGTGAAAGAATTTTGTCAATACGACATGTACTTTTCATTTGGGAAGAATTTGTTTGGGCCTGACTTTTCTGTTCATTTTAAGCAGCAAAAGTGAGGTGCATGTCTGTGTACGTGTGTATGGAGCCATTGGGTGCGGTCACTATAGCAACCAGGCTCACACCTGCCTGCTTAACGAGCTCTGCCTGCCACTGTGCCAAGATTCATCTTAAGCACTTCTCTTTCAACTGCTGCTGTGTCCACAGTGTTACAGCCATCATTTTACCCTCAAATTGTCGCCATTATTGTTCTCTTTCCAACACCGTGTCTTTCAAAGCTCAGGCATTTAAACTTTTTAAACTGTGTGGATCAAAGTGGAGGGATCACATTTGAGTCATTCAGTGATTCAAAGAATATGACCTTTTGATATTCATTCAGATGTTTTCTGACTCTAAATGTTCTTTTCTCATTTCTTAGGGTTTTCTAATTTACATTTAAAACATTTTCAGTTTTTTTCCAACTCCTTCTTCTGTGTAACCTTCAGCTTTTAGCAGTTCAGCACCTTTGTTTTCAGGTTAAATTCGTTTTTTTTTTTTTGTTTTTTTTAAATCTCATTCAATATTTTTAACTCAAAATTCAGCAATTAATTCATTTCAGTGCATACATTCAGATTCAAGCATTCACACTGCAGTTTCTTCAGAAAATGCACTTTCTAGTTATTGTGTGGATGCTTTAAGCATCCACACTATTGAGTTCCTGTTTCTCTTTATTCTTTATTATTATTATTCTAGTTGCTTCCGTACACTTTTTGGCACTTAACTACTTCCACAATTTTCAGCCGATTTTCACCGTTCAAATTTTAAACTATTCTGCTATTTCTGCTAATTTACGCTACGATTTTTGCTATTTTTAACTATTATACTTTTTAAAATATTCCACTTTTTTCCTTTAATTTGTCCCATTGAAATGAATGGGAAACTTCTGCAATTCTGCTAAAATTTGCTTGTTTTTGAAACTTAACTACTTCCTCATATTTTCACCTAGAACAACCATTCAAACTTTAAAATGTTCATAAATTATTGGGCTATTCAGGTATGATTCAGCTTTTTGAAATCTTTTACTGTTTTACTTTTATGCCTCTTAAAGTTTTGAGTTGCAAAATTGTGATTTTTCACAAAATACATGCGTTGTTATGGTTGCTATGCTCTTGGCTTCCAGTGTGTCACTGAAGGTTTTGCAATTTTCACTTCATGTCCGAACAACTTCTTGCTACTTGCTCAATTTTCACTCAACTTCCACAAATTATACATCAAAACGTAGGTATTTTTGCTGGCTTTCAGAAAATGTCACTATCATTGTTGTGGGATTTATAGAATTTTTGCAAATCTCCTCAGACCAACACAAGGTCTCAAAACTCTCCATATAAAGTCAATGGAGAGCTTGTTCAAAATCATCGCTGGATTTCTGTAATGAGAGGCATATTCGAATCGTCATATCTCCTTAACGAAGCGACTTTAAGACATGAGGCTTGTCCCCGAATATCTTCAGACACCCCTGACGCTCACAATTCAAGAATTTCTTTCTCACCTATTACCGTTCTGAAATGAGTTGGACTTGTTTGAGGGTAGGAAATTCGTCCTTCGCTCAGATTTCTTCAGATTTAAAACTGTGGAAATGAACCACTTTTTTCTCTCGTCATAACTTTTTTTTGGATTTCCACAGAGACCTGAAAATTTCCATGACTGTTCACCAAAGCCTGCTGTCTCTTACGGTGAAAGAATGATATCGATACTCCAAATAGATTTCGAGTTACAAAGCGTTGTTTGAGGGCAAGTCAAGGCAGTTTTTGCTTCGCTCTACTCAGTTATGGTGCATTAGAAGTCAAATATCTTTAATAATTCATATTTTAATGATAAATTGTAAACACTGGAAGATTCCCCCATCTCTTCTGAACAAAACGGTGTAAGAATGACCGCTCTAGCCCCTACGGTTTGGAAATTATGGTCATTTGTTTGAGGGGAGTCCTCACTATGAGAAATAGGCTGCAATAATCCTGTGCCTCTCTGTGCTGCGTGTGTAAAAAGAGGCACATGTTTTGGCGGGAAAAAGTACACAGGCTCTCTGATTGGTGGATTCAAATTCAGCAGCTCCCAGGCTGACCTAGAAACTTACTTCTCTCTCCCTGTGCATTTTTTTGCTGATTTTTTCATTTAACAAGTATATTTGAGGGACCCTCAGCATGTTCAGCATTTTTTCAGCTGTCCATTTTGCTTTTCCAATTTTTCTGTTTAACTTATTACTATTGTGCTAAATCATACTGTTTCTGCTATTTTATAAGATTTGTGCTTAATATAGTATTTCTGCTTTTAATAGGATTTGTGCTTAATATAGTATTTCTGCTTTTTATAGAATTTGTGCTTAATATAGTATTTCTGCTTTTTATAGAATTTGTGCTTAATATAGTATTTCTGCTAAATTATAGTATTTCTGCTTTTTATAGTATTTGTGCTAAAACATAGTATTTCTACTAAATGTAGTATTTATGCTTAATCATAGTATTTCTATATATTTCTGCCTGGTCCCCAGGCAGCCAATCCTATGTGAGGACTTAGACATTCAAATTTTCAAATCAGGGCCTGCACGGTTTCCCAGCCAATCATATATGTGTCCTGAGGCATTCAAATTTGCATATTGGGGCCTTCATGGCTTCTAAGCCAGCCAATCATATCTGAGGGCTGAGGAATTCAAATCCACAAATCAGGGCCTGCACGGCTTCCCAGCCAGCCAATCATATATGTGGCCTCAGGCATTCAAATTTGCATATTGGGGAATTCGTGGCTTCTAAGTCAACAAGTCATCCATGTTGTATATCTCTAAAAATTCACATTTTAATGATAAATTGTTAACACTGGAAGATTCCCCCATCTCTTCTGAACAAAACGGCTTAAGAATGACCGTTCTAGCCCCTACGGTTAGGAAATTATGGTCATTTGTTTGAGGGGAGTCGTCACTATGAGAAATAGACTGCAAAAATCCTGTGCCTCTCTGTGCTGCGTGTGTAAAAAGATGCACCTGTTTTGGCAGGAAAACGTAAACAGCCACTCTGATTGGTGGATTTAAATTCGGCAGCTCTCTCCCTCTGTGTCTGTCTGTGTGTGTGTGTGTGTGTGTGTGTGTGTGTGTGTGTGTGTTTAGTGGGAGAGAGAGGACCCTGCCCTTATTTGGCAGCATGTCATTGTAGGATTTAAATTGAATATAGTTAGACTGGTTGACTGGATTAGAGCCTGTGTTTGTGTGTCCCTCTGTGCATTTCTGTTTCAATATGCCTCCATATTTGTAATTTTGTAAGTTATTACTATTCTACTAAATCATAGTATTTCTGGTACTTTTCGGCACTTGTGCTAAATACAGTATTTCTGCTAAATCATACTATTTCTGCTTTTCATAAGATTTGTGCATAATATAGTATTTCTGCTAAATTATAGTATTTATTCTTTTTATAAGATTTGTGCCTAACATAGTATTTCTGCTAAATTATAGTATTTCTGCTTTTTATACTATTTGTGCCTAATATAGTATTTCTGCTTTTTATAGGATTTGTGCCTAATATAGTATTTCTGCTTTTTATAGGATTTGTATCTAATATAGTATTTCTGCTTTTTATACTATTTGTGCCTAATATAGTATTTCTGCTAAATTATAGTATTTCTGCTTTTTATAGTATTTGTGCGAAAACATAGTATTTCTACTAAATGTAGTATTTATGCTTAATCATAGTATTTCTATATATATATCTGCCAGGTCCCCAGGCAGCCAATCCTCTCTGAGGACTGAGACATTCAAATTTTCAAATCAGGGCCTGCACGGCTTCCCAGCCAATCATATATGTGTCCTGAGGCATTCAAATTTGCATATTGGGGCCTTCGTGGCTTCTAAGCCAGCCAATCATATCAGGGCTGAGGAATTCAAATCCACAAATCAGGGCCTGCATGGCTTCCCAGCCAGCCAATCATATATGTGGCCTCAGCCATTCAAATTTGCATATTGGGGAATTCGTGGCTTCTAAGTCAATAAGTCATCCATGTCATATATCTCTAAAAATTCATATTTGAATGATAAATTGTCAACACTTGAAGATTCCCCAATCACTTCTGAACAAAACGGTGTAAGAATGACCGCTCTAGCCCCTACAGTTAGGAAATTATGGTCATTTGTTTGAGGGGAGTCCTCACTATGAGAAATAGACTGCAATAATCCTGTGCCTCTCTGTGCTGCGTGTGTAAAAAGATGCACCTGTTTTGGCGGGAAAACGTAAACAGCCACTCTGATTGGTGGATTTAAATTCGGCAGCTCTCTCCCTCTGTGTGTGTGTGTGTGTGTGTGTGTGTGTGTGTGTGTGTGTGTGTGTGTGTGTGTGTGTGTGTGTGTGTGTGTGTGTGTGTGTTTAGTGGGAGAGAGAGGACCCTGCCCTTATTTGGCAGCATGTCATTGTAGGATTTAAATTGAATATAGTTAGACTGGTTGACTGAATTGGATCTTGTGTGTGTGTCTCTCTGTGCATGTGTGTTTCCTCATGTGTACATATTTGTAATTGTGTGGCTGTCATAAATTTTTTTTCAGATTTTTGTCATTTAACAAGTATATTTGAGGGACCCTCAGCATGTTCAGCATTTTTTCAGCTGTCCATTTTGCTTTTCCAATTTTTCTGTTTAACTTATTACTATTGTGCTAAATCATACTATTTCTGCTATTTTATAAGATTTGTGCTTAATATACTATTTCTGCTTTTATAGGATTTGTGCTTAATATAGTATTTCTGCTTTTTATAAGATTTGTGCTTAATATAGTATTTCTGCTAAATGTAGTATTTATGCTTAATCATATTATTTCTGCTTTTCATAGTATTTGTGCTTAATATAGTATTTCTGCTAAATTTAGTATTTCTGATTAATTATAGTTTTTCTACTAAATCATAGTACAGTATTTCTGCTTTTTATGGGATTTGTGCTAAAACAAAGTATTTCTACTAAATGTAGTATTTATGCTTAATCATACCATTTCTGCTTTTTATAGGATTTGTGCTTAATATAGTATTTCTGCTAAATTATAGTATTTCTGCCAAATTATAATATTTGTGCTAAAACATAGTCTTAATTTAAAATTACAATATTCATAGTTCATCACAGTGTTTCTGGTAAATCACAATATTTCTGCTCTGTTGTACTATTTTTCTAAATCATAGTGTTTCTGTAATGTTTAAGTATTTTTGGCTAAATATATTCTTTCTGTTATCTTATACTATTTCTCCTAAATTCTTGTATTTTTGAGAAGTTATCATGTTTCTGGTAAGTTACAATATTTCTGCTAAATTCTGCTATGCTATTGTATCTCTGCCAAGTATTATGTTTCCTCTAAGATATTGCAGTTCTGCTAAGTTATTCCATTTTAGCAAACTTCTTTTGCTTCTGCAAAGTTTTTACAATTTCTGCAACTTTTCAGCTTTTTCAGCTACTTTTTGCATACAGCTTCAGCTTTAAGCATCCACACTGCATTTTCGCAGGAAATGCAAATTTTTCTAGTTATATTTTATTCTGTATTCCGTACGTTTTTTGAAAGCCTACTCCTTCAAAACCGTTCAACTTAGAAAAACCATTCAAACATCGTTAGATTCCTATTATTTTGGACAACATTGCTTCTATTTTTCTCATTTTTAACATTTATATTTTTAATTTTATTCAACTTTTTTCAACAAAAATTTATAATGTATTTCAATGGGGAGACCCTTCAAATTCTCATTCAACTTCCTCCTCTTTAAACTGTATCTACTTCCACATACATTGACATAGAGCCACCATTCAAACTTTAAAACGAAGACAAGACATTCAACTATTCAACTTGTATTTATCTTTTCAATATCTATTATACTTTTTCTTCAGTTCCAGTTTAAGTTTCATGATGTTTTTTCACCCGTTTCAGAGTTTATAATGGGTGTGTATGGGACGGAATGTTGGGGCTAGAGTGAGGCAGCTCAACTGCTAGAGTGAGAGGAGCAAAAAAATTAATCTTAAAATCTTTTTTAAAACTGCTGCTGTGTCCGCAGCGTTTGCTCTACAGGTATGATTTTACCCTCAAAACGTAGCCATGGCTGTCCTCTTTCATCCAATGTGTTTACTATTGTACTAGGTGTTATGGTTCTTTCATAAATGTCACCAATGCACAGCCTCCTCCCTCCAACTCTTCCATAGACTCTAATGTTAAAATGGCTCAGAAGGTTCGTTTGAAAATCAGAAGAGCATGGTGTCTTTACACTGTCACCACGTCCATATAATAAACTCCACAGGCATGAAAACTGAGAATTTGGTAGACTAGACATGGCTGTCGCTCACGGTGAAAGAATTTTGTCAGTACGACATGTACTTTTCATTTGGGAACGATTTGTTTCGGCCTGACTTTTCTGTTCATTTTAAGCAGCAAAAGTGAGGCGCATGTCTGTGTACGTGTGTATGGAGCCATTGGGTGCGGTCACTATAGCAACCAGGCTCACACCTGCCTACTTAACGAGCTCTGCCTGCCACTGTACCAAGATTCATCTTAAACACTTCTCTTTCAACTGCTGCTGTGTCCACAGTGTTACAGCCATCATTTTACCCTCAAAACGTCGCCATCGTTGTTCTCTTTCCAACACCGTGTCTTTTAAAGCTCACACTTTTAAATTTTTTAAACTGTGTGGATCAAAGTGGAGGGATCACATTTTAGTCATTCAGTGATTCAAAGAATATGAACTTTTAATATTCATTCAGATGTTTTCTGACTCTAAATGTTCTTTTCTCATTTCTTAGGTTTTTCTAATTTACAATTAAAACATTTTCAGCTTTTTTCCAACTTCTGTGTAACCTTCAGCTTTTAGCAGTTCAGCACCTTTGTTTTCAGGTTAAATTCGTTTTTGTTTTTTTTGTTTTTTTTAATCTCATTCAATATTTTTAACTCAAAATTCAGCAATTAATTCATTTCAGTGCATACATTCAGATTCAAGCATTCACACTGCAGTTTCTTCAGAAAATGCACTTTCTAGTTATTAGAATAATGCTGAGTGTACTAAAGCTTGACTTTGGTATTTCCACGTCTTACAGACGCTAACTGTGATTTTTATGGTTTGTTTTTGGAGCACACAGAAAAATCCTGATGTCACATCAGAAAACACAGGAAATGAATAAAGTGCATGTTTTGTCTTTTAAACTGTAGGACCTCGTTTGTTGCATATGTTAAACAAATTGAAGCTTATCTGTAGACGATCTGTCTGTTTCTGTTCCTCCTGATATTATGGGCTGCTGCTGCTCAGTTTGATGTTCTCCTTAAACACTGAACGATTCTCTCTCCTCCCTGCCTTCTCTAAGCCAATCATTTGTCCTTTAACTTAAAACTGTGATGTCACTCTGTCTCACTAAAATTATGAACCCAATTCCAAAAGATAACTTTACTAAAACGCGTCATTGCTTGTGAACATTTGTTCCTTTATTGGTGTTGTAAGACATGTGTTGTTCCAGTCAATTAAATTCAACTTTATTAACACAGCGCGAAATCACAACAACAGTTGCCTCAAGGTGCTTTAGACCCGACAACAATACAGAGAAAAACCCAACAATCATATGACCCCCTATGAGCAGCACTTTGGCGACAGTGGGAAGGAAAAACTCCCTTTTAACAGGAAGAAACCTCCGGCAGAACCAGGCGCAGGGAGGGGCGGGGCCATCTGCTGTGATTGGTTGGGGTGAGAGAAGGAAGACAGGATAAAGACATGCTGTTGTCTGTCAAACTTTAGGAATCAAAATCAGCCTCATACTGAGTGACTGGGTTACCTGAAACACCACGCATTAATTAACGTTAGCTACTTCAGCTGTACTGTAAAGTATAAGACATACACTCAGTGAAACCTTGTGTAACAGCCTCCCATCAGTGTCTTTGAATAGAAACTTCAAAAGTCCTAGACGGACCCAGTTCATGAGTCGGAGCTGGAGAGCAGCAGGATGCTCGGCAGACAGCAGAGCCTTCTTTAAGCCCCAGCTCTTATTATCAGAACAATCATTTCCAACATGATTAGGTTAACATTTCAGGTCATAATGATGTTTTTCATGCCAGGCTCAATTGGAGCCAGGAACATTTTTAGAGGTAGCATTCACAGCCATCAGTGTTGGGGAGTAACGGAGTACATGTACCGCCGTTACGTATTTAAAATACAAAATATGAGTAACTGTATTCAGTTACAGTTACCGTTTAAAAAGGTGGTATTCAGAATACAGTTACTTTGTTGAAATAAATGGATTACACTGCGGTACTTTCCTGTTTCATATTGTCGCGGGTCAGCACTGTTTGGGTTTGTTTGACAGCTACGCTCTTTGTTCCAGGCGGCAGCGTTACGGTTGCCATGGTTACAGGGCGGCGCTCTCTCTCTCTCTCTGCGACTGTGTGTTTCCTGGGTGAGAGAGCGCCTTTTTGTTGTTGTTGTGCAACAGGCTAACAGGCAGAATGCTACAAGCATAGCTCTAAAGAATGTAGCATCATGGGCAGTGTAGTCCGTGTTGCAGACAGAATGGACTGCCATACACGTTATGTGTCTGTGAGCGCGAGGAGGGAGAAAAAGGGGAGTGGAAAGGTACGAGTTGTCATCGAGGAAAAACGGGAGCTGGAAGCATGTAAATATAATAATAACCACTGCAGCCAAGAAGAGTGCCTGACGAGCCCAGTTGTAAGTAAGCTGTTAACTCATTCACTGCCATTGACGTCTATAGCCGTCAATGGCAGTGAATGAGTCAATGGGTTTAACTCATTCACTGCCAATGGCTGGCAGTGAATGAGTTAAGACTCGACTGTACACCGTGTTCGTGTTTTCCTCCGAAACAATAAGTTCCGTTGGAGCAGCCTTTCAACGCCTCTCTCTGTCTCTCGCAAGAAATGATTAATTTGAGATAAATGTCATGACACACCTGAAATCTTTCAATACAGTCAGGTCAGTGGTTTGAGACTGTGACGCCACATGGACCATTTAAACTGTTTCAGTCTAACAATGACGTTGTTCCTTTACCACAGAGGGTTAAGCCCCTCCACAATATGACTGGAACCCACAGACAGAGTGTTTCACATAAGATGGAAAAATATTGTTCTTCCACTAGAATACCCACTAATTCAGATTCTGTTGTACCTGCATTGCAAATATTTGTAAGTACATAAAAGTACACCCTGTTTTCAGGACACATACACAGTGAAACTCTACGTTACATCTGGGGGGATTACAAGTGAAATCACCGGCTGCATTATGAAGCGCTACCAAATGTTCTATATGGTCTAGATCAGTCATCACCTCCTGAAATGTGACACATTAGTCCTGTCGCTCACCGGCTGGTGTGAATAAAGCTCCCATATGTCTTTGAAGAGAATGGAGAAATATCCTAGGCTGATGAGAATCCCTTTAGCTCGGTGCCTGTAACACTTACACTGAGAATATGAGATGCTGACGGGTAATACAGTGCAACTGTATGGCTTCAGATCATGGAGTAAAACCAGACAAGCTTTCACAGAGAGGAGAAACAGCAAAGACACGATACAGTCAGAGTTTAGTTCAAATGTTCCAAATTTCACCGTTTTTTTAATCATTCTGTCACAACCCCCAGCAAATAACCATCATTAATTCAGTTTCTAATCCAAAACTCTAAAAGGATGTTTGCTGCAGAAGTGTGCACCCTCACATCTGTAATAAGAAGAACTGCAATTCATAAATAATGTGTGAGTCATCTTCCATTCAACATCAAGGCTGAATAGATGAATTATGTGGTTTTTCATAGCCAGACTCTTTGAAAATAAATGACCATTAGTTCTGATATTTCACTGGCTAAATTCTAAGAAATAGATGGGTGAGTTATGAAAGATATGTTTAATTAAAAGTTTCAAGTTTGGAAAATTCTGCCAATAGTTCTAACCTTTACACCACCAGTAACATTTTGTCATCTTATATTTGGTTATTCCTCTTGTTAATTCACTCTGTGCTCCGGGAGCCATTCCATTATGTATGGAACAATGAATTAGGAGGCAGAAAAGCCAGGCCACTACACCACTTCCCTCAGAGATAGCAGAGTCTGCACTAAGCATGTCGTAGTACACGTCTTAGTACACACTCATACTACCGACAAATATAAACTTCAGGAAAAACACAGAACATTCATTCCTGCTTGGAGTTTCCAGTGCACTGACTGACGGCATCATCCACTGACAACATACCTGCTGAGAAGCAATGCTCACGCTGCTGAGATAGTTTACAGGACGTCTGTGCCACTGTGGGTTAGAAGTCCGCATTGGAAGAACGTGAAGGGGGACGAGAACAGCAGGATGGTGTGTGTGTGGTGATGGTAGAGTCCAAGTGGTCATAACATTAGGGACAGTAGCCCTCAAAGAAAGTGTACGAGAACGGCTAAGATAAGCTCCCCTAACCCGAGGAAGCTTGAGGAAGACACACGCGACACCCACAGGCAGGTGACAGAGAGGTTTTTTGGGGTTTTTTTTTTTGGGGGGGGGGGGGGGGGGGGGGGGGTGTTGGCCTGTCCCGTTTGGCTCTTTTGCATCAGAATTATTGTCTAAAGGTGAAGAAAGATGCCCAACGGATTTACTTTACCAAATGGACCATCCCAGCCTTGCCCTAATGGTCTATTTGATTCACCTTTTATTGTTTATTTTATTTTATTTTCACTTGCTAAATATGGGACAGATTTGACCGAGGGAAAGAAAGAGGGAAGGAAAAACAGCGGGGAAGAGGGACGGGGATAAAGGGCAAAAAACAAAAACCAACAAAATAAGCAGACAAAAAATACATCCATCGATCACCTGTTGAGAAAGAAAAAAGAGAAAACAAGCAAACAAAAAGAGCAACATAATGAACAACATCACAATGATATATGGGAATATAACTGTAAATACTAATTAAACATTATTGTGCAGCACATAAGATCAACAGAACACAGTGTGCTTTGAGGTAGGAGCCAAAAAGGGTGTAGTTTGTGGGTGTGATCACCCGTGTGTACACCTGTGAGCATGGACGCGCTTGTTTTAAAAGGTTCCTTCATGTAATGATCTGCTAGAGGGTGTGGGGGGGCCACAGCCCCGTCCTCCAGGGCATGAAGCAGGTATGGAGGAGATCAAAACTCCAGACATCCAGAGGCCCCCAGAACACAAGAGACCAAGGAAGACCAACAGAGGGGCAGCCGCGCCACTGTCCCAGAAAGAGCTGAGGAGAGTCCCAGATGAGGGCTCGCCCAGCAGCCGCGGAGCAGAAGTCAGGGGGAGTTGCAGTGACGCGCCCGTGAGCTCCGCCGGCCCCCAGCTGCGCCTGAGTGACCGAGCCCCAGGCCGAGAGGCCGGGGGCACCCCACCTCCAAAGTGGCCCGAGCGAGCCCCAGGCTCCAGGCCCCGATAAGCGGCCGCCAAGGAGTGAGCCGGTGTGTACCCGGACGCCCACCCCTGGACACAAAGAACCACCAATGCACCGATGTCTGAGGGAGTCCGCCACTGGCAGGGGAAGTGGTGGTAGGGGGAGATAGACCTCCAAACCTTGGAGGGCCTGAGATGTCCCAGAGAGGTGGCGTCTGATACCCAACCTGACATATAGACACAGACATACAGGCACACACAGACACAAACATCCATTCCCACCCTCATGCTCTCATATGCACTTACTCCACACTCAACCAACGTGGAGACAGACATAAAGAGACGCTGTACACACGATCACACTCCCCAAGCGTACTCTACAAACCGGGTCTAGGTACCCTTGCCCCTGGAGGGGGGAACTGCACCCAGACCCAGGTGGTGTTACCCTTTTCCCTGCGGTGGGGGGAGGCAGACCGCCCCGACTCCGCAGGTCGCAGAGAATGGGGGTGGGAGAAGACTCCAAACCTCCCTCCACCCGCTCATTGTAGTGTTGATGCATGTGTGTTCTAAGGTGTACAGAGAGGTTATTAATATCCACAACTTTCTCCAAGGGTGTCCTTCATGTTCAAGTCATAAGATTATTTTTGTTGAATTCTTTTAATTTTGTAGTAATTCATCTGCAGAATAAGAAGTAGTTATAACAACACTGTGTTTTTTCTGCTTAGGATAGTTTGTTCAACAAAACCACGAAATGAACACGAGTCATTAGATTTGGAGTTTTATGGAGTCCAAACTGAATTATAGGAATAGTTGGCCATTACGCTGAATAATTTTGTGTTTCCAGTCACTGGCTGCTGCTCCTTTTAACTGGAAACCAGAAGGCATAAACTATTTAGGGATTATCTCCAGTGATTCTGTTCATCTGGACGTAGTGTTTTGTGGGAGAAACGTTTCGTCACTCATCCAAGTGACTTCTTCAGTCTCAAATTCATCTGCGTTTCTCCCACAAAACGCTACGTCCAGATGAACAGAATCAACTTTTGGAGATTTACTTTCCTGGATGATTGAGAATGCATCAAGATATTTAGGGATTACATTTAGCCACCCAGTGGAAAATGTTGGAGTTAAATGCACCAGATTTTCCTACGACAAATACAGAAGACAGCAAAAAGTAGACAGGTTTGTCTGCTTGTGATCTGAAGTTATCAAAAATGAACATGTTTCCTGTGTCAGCTGTATATCCCACAGGCCAGACCACTCTCTGATTTAACATACTGAAAATACTCCAAATGACTTTTGTGGAGCAGCTTTATAACTCTGCCTGTTCTGAAACTTCTCTTTGTTTCCTCAAAAAGAAACTATGACAGCGTAACATAAAGCATGAAAATATATTCCTTCTAATAAGCTGAAAACACCGTTTGACTGAAAGATTCAGATTTTTTTCTCATCTGCAAATAAACTCGGTGACATTTTCTCAGGATAAGGACCAGAAATAGGAAAAAACATATTGGTATTGGTTCTGATCTCTGTCAGTAATTCAAATGGAAAATACAGAATATTAAATTTTGTTACAACACAAGATTCAAAAGTGTGTTATACAGTCAGAACAGTTTATCTCTCTGTCATTGTTATTCAAGTATTTTCACCTTACAGCAAAAAGCACATTTCTAATTATCACATGTCTTTGCACGCGTAAGCCCACAGATGTGTTCATGGGTTACAGGAAAAGTCACCTCTGAAATCTTTGTGCACAATATATGTTTTTAACTTCTTCCAGCAATATTTAAACACACATTATGGAATCACCACACGCTGATGAGATTATGTTTCACATGAGATTTTGCTTTTGGTTGATTTAGTTTTGAATAACATAGCTGCAAGGAAGAGTAAGGTAAAATGAGATGCTAGGTGACATGGTCAACCCCGTTTACCTGAGTCACTGTAGACGATCTTCTACACAGAAGACTGTTCAGTGCACGGTGGAAGTGAGCACTCAGAGATCTTTTATGCTGTAAAATAGTTGGTAACACCTTTTTAGGTGAATTCTGATGAAGTCCGGCCTCATGATGTGAAAAAAGAAAAAAACGAACAGAATTAGCCAAGTGTGAAAATTACTTTTTTACTATTTCTAATACATGCTTGTTCAGGCATGCGGTATCACCATGGCAACGGCCAAATCAGTTACGGTGGTCTTTGCTATTCCCTGCAAGATGGTAACATTCCTCTTGTATGTAGCAAAAATGAAAGCAGACATACATCCATAAAAAACATGAAAAGTTACAAAAGTTCTGTTCTGTGAGAAAAAAGACACATCTGTATAATCTTTAAGAGTCTTATTTAAATCATTAGACAACTCAACCCCTGCCTGCTCATCACTGCCTGCTGAAGGCTCCGGCTGCTGGACTGGGGTTGGCAAATGCTCAGCTTTAACTCCACTCTGGGTTCTTTGGTAACTTTGTAAGCAGATTTTTACTTTTTTTAATACCTGCTCAACAACTGTCCAGTGTGACAGACGGCCGCCCCTCCCTGAGCCTGGTTCTGCTGCAGGTTTCTTCCTGTTAAAAGGGAGTTTTTCCTTCCCACTGTCGCCAAAGTGCTTGCTCATGGGGGGTCATACGATTGTTGGGTTTTTCTCTGTATGTATTATTTTAGGGTCTACCTTACAATATAAAGCACCTTCAATTCAGTTCAATACAAAGAATTGAACGTCTTGATTCATTCTCAATCATCCAGGTAAGTAAATTTCAAAAAGATTGCAGATGCTGAGATTGCAGCCATTCCCCAACTCTCTGTGAATGGTGCTCATGGCCATTGATCAGTGGACCTGGATCAGTGGTTGTTGATCAATGGTCATGAGAATTTGCATAATTATGATGAAGGAACTGACCTCCCAGCCCTTTGTTCCTTCAGTGGGCTGGTTTCAGTCATTATGCAAAGGTACTGTTTATAAGGTTGGGTAAACCTGCAGTCAGCTGAGACTGAAGACGTCACTTGAACGATGACGAAACGTTTCTCCCACTGAAAACACTACGTCCAGATGAACAGAATCAACTTTTTGAAATAAAGAATTGAACTGAATTGAATCACCAAAGTGGCTGCCGGAGCGGCAACGTCAGATATTTCAGTTCTTGAGAGCACCAATTTTCTTCTAGAGGGAAGTCTTTGGACTCTGGAGCCATCCTAGAGCCCTATTTGTAACATCTCAGGGACGTATATTCATCTTAATGAATATACATTGCTGCTGCCTATCTTGGCCAGGTCTCCCTTGAAAAAGAGGTTTTTAATCTCAATGGGATCTTCCTGGTTAAATAAAGGTTAGAGAAATACACTGTTACAGCACTGAGCAAATGTGGTGCTAATTTACATTCAAACAAAATCCTAAAAAAACAGTAATTTTCCGGCAGCTGGGGCGCCAAAATAATACCATAAAATCACAGAAAATAACTTTCCCATGAAAATACGGTTATTTTCAGTAATGACAATACAGTTTGTTGCCCTAATTTTACATGGGATTTTGCCTTTTTCAAGTGCTTTTAAACATTAAATTAGGAAGAATTTTATGTGATTAAACAATGAAATTACCTATAAACAAGGTCAATGAATGCAGCACTATGAATAATAATACTTAAATGTACAGAAATATACAGTTAACAGTTGGTTTAAATAATAATAATGGATTGCATTCATATAGCGCTTTATGAGACCCCCAAAGCGCTTTACAATGCCACTATTCATTCACTCTCACACACTGGTGGAGGCAAGCTACAGGTGTAGCCACAGTCTATTTATGTTAATTTAATGATATTCTAGAAGAACAGTACAAAACTGTAAAATACTTACTTTACTTTACTGTGTAGGATACAGTAAGTCAAAAACACCCACTAGCCATATATGGGTACATTTTACTATGGTGACACCATTAACACTGCTGAACTGGGTGATGTGTTTCCTGGTTCAGCTGTTCAGAAAAAGCAAATGTTACCATTACAAAAATCTCTTGTAGCTTTTTTAAGAATACACATACTTTGTGCCACACCTGTCTTTTAACCCTTTAAAACCGGTCAGAGCAGCACGCTCTGTTTTGGCAACTGCTTTTAAATCCTTGTAGAACTGGAACCGTGTAAGCTAGCGCAATAATTTTTTTTGCATGTGAAACCGGAGGAGTTGTACTTGCATCTTATGCCATCAGCTTGTCCTCGGTCACAGTTTCCTTCCACATACAGCTTTGCAAAAACTGCATAAAAAGCACTTGCAGCAACAAAAACATAATATTCCAGAAACACGCTTTGCCGATCCGATCAGCTGTTTGTAACATTTGTAACACTTCCTACGTCCATCAGCTCGAACTTTCGCATGTCCGCCATGACCTGCCCAAAACTGGAAGTGACGTCATTTTCACGGAAATGTAGTTTTTTACCATCAGGGCCTCATGAGCCTATACTGGTGCTTTTAAAAGTTATGTTTGACTTTATGACTTTCTGTGTCATTTCTGGGATGCTGAGGACTCATATTGCACTGCTGGAAGTAGTTTATTTTGATGCATATGCTGCTTTTTTGCAAATTTGTTGTATAATATTTATTTTCGTTTTTCCTGCAGTATATAAAAATTGGTGTATTTCAAAAATAAAACTATGAAGACACTCAAAATAAATTTCCTGTGGTGGGAAACTATTTTGTGCAACTTTTTTGTATTTACAGTTTTGAGGGATAAGCCTCTTAAATTTCTCTAACTAGAAATATATGTTAAAAAACAAAAACGATTTTCAATTTTTTTTGTAGTTTATTGTAGTTTATAGTTGAACATGTGAAAATATATTTTTGAGATGTTATGTTCTAAGTTGAAGGCATTGTATACGTTTTTGTTGTTCAAATTTAGATGATGAGGATGTAAACCTGAGGGGGTAGAGCTAAATAAGTATATACTTCTGCCTACTCCTTTTCAAACAACTGTATGGAATGATTTTATGAAACGTTGGTGAATATATATGTTTGAAATAAAAAAGAACTGAACTGAACTGAACTATTGCACTTTTTTGCAATTTATGTAATCACTATGCACTTAATGCATACATATTATTAAAATCTGGGCTATAATGGTTGTATTGATGTATAGCAACTTGAAATGCTCCCAAAAAAGGCACTACAGCATGTAAACATATAATATAAGCTCTGGCGGACTCTGACTTGGTTCTATGGTAGGTCTTAAAGGGTTAATGCCTCTGATACCATCTACTGAGCTCATTAGGCTGAATTATTTTTTTCATTGAGGAAAACATTGATGAGTGGCCACAACAAGAGATCTAATTATTGAACATATCAGAGAAGGTCTGGAACAAGGTTAGGCCTCACTGGAGCCAAAATATCAAAATTATAGGAAATGAGCTTGGCTTACTGTGACACGCGGTTCATAAGAATACAAAAGCCACAGAATAAAAACAGCTAATCAGCGTAAACTGCTGCGATTGAAATTAGTTTGATCACACGTCTGTACATCAGCCAGTAGAGACTATGTATCTGTGGAGTATGAATAGGTAATAAAACTGAATTGTTTGATACTGTCCGTGTGTGTGTGTGTGTGTGTGTGTGTGTGTGTGTGTGTGTGTGTGTGTGTGTGTGTGTGTGTGTGTGTGTGTGTGTGTGTGTGTGTGTGAGAGAGAGAGAGGGAGAGAAAATGAAGATTTGTTCTGCCTCCTCCTGTCACGCAGGTCTTTGATCAATCATTGTGCTTGGTGACAGTTGCCATGACAGTTAGTCACATGATCAGAGAGCGCGTTACAGGTGTGTGTGTGTGTCAGCATTGAAACCCTGAAGCATGACCTTGTACAGTACACATACACACACATAAATCATTATCACTCTCCTTCTAGACTGAACACACACACACTTACTGTACAGATGCAAATACAGCGGTGGAGTAAATCGGCTCACACAAAGATCTATAGAGAACTTATTAGTAACGAGCATCAGTCAAGTAAAACCTGCTGGGTGGATGTGCAGAGGACAGAGCAGAAAGGAAACTGTGAACCCTTGACCCTACAGTAAAGACATCAGGTGACATTAGAGCGGCCTGGTTTGGATCCACTCGTTTCCTGATTTGAAACAGTCACTGCCAATCTGCTTCTGATTGACCACTTTCATCCTGTGATAAAACATTTCTACCACAACAGGAGTTAACATGTCCAGCATAATAAAGCCCCATCTAAAGGGCACGAGGCATCACCTAACAGTCTGATAAATGTGAAAGCTTTGACAGTCATCACACTTCAATCCAGTTGACGGCTTATGGACCAATGTGCTAAACTTTACATCACCATCATCAAAACGAGAAAGAAATATCTTGTTGATTATATCTATGAAGGTTCTCAGTCATCCAGATCATCGTAAATGGTCTGTATCTGTATAGCGCTTTACTAGTCCCTAAGGACCCCAAAGCGCTTTACACATCCAGTTATCCACACATTCACACACTGGTGATGGCAGCTACGTTGTAGCCACAGCCACCCTGGGGCGCACTGACAGAGGCGAGGCTGCCGGACACTGGCGCCACCGGGCCCTCTGACCACCACCAGTAGGCAAGGGGTGAAGTGTCTTGCCCAAGGACACAACGACCGAGACTGTCGAACCGGCAACATTCTGATTACAAAGCGAACTCCCAACTCTTGAGCCACGATCGCCCCTTGGAAGTAAAAGCGTCTGGACTTCTTTAATTAAGTTGCTTGAAGATATTTAATCCGAGAAGCTTCTTCAGTTCTAAGAGCGACTGGTGGAGAGTCACAGATTTAAGCCCTCTGGGAGTGTTCCCCCAGGGTCATGGACCCCCTATTTATTCTCTACCTAATCACACGAGCCGACGTGTGGTCACAATCAGCCAAGGTGGACCTGTTGTGAGACTTAGCCCCACCCTATCATGTGATTTCCTGAGGTCAAACGGCCCAGGATGTGAGTGGGCTTTAAGGTGTCTGGGAAGGATCTCAAAACTGGATTATAGATAGCAGACAGTTGTGTCGTAAGCCCCGCCCTCTGGCTGTTACACTGACATCTCTCAACAAGAAGGTTCTACCTCCAGCTAGGGCTCCTCCTCCTCCTTCGGTTTACGTGTGCTCACCTGTCTTGCCTGGGTTTGTTAGGTCACTTGGCATATATATGTTAGGGTTAACAACGTTATACCTCAGTGTGTCAGCAGATGGCGCTCTGGTACTGATGTGGAACTGCTAGAGAGCCTATAGCTAAAGGCACATGTGCAGCTCAGCTTACATGAGCTCCGCCCGAGCGAGAAGCTAATTTCGGTGTCCTTTTTATTAACCCACCAGTACTGAAAAACCTTTTGTGTCATTAAAGTGATTCAAAACGCAATGTAAGATGAGTAACGACTGTTCGATCATGCTCTGAGATGATTTCGAGTTGTTGCGTGGAAATTTGAAATTAATGAGTGTCGTATATCGTCTACTAACGTCAGTATGTTAAGTACTTTTACACGTCCGTTATCATAGAAGTGCAACTTTTGAAAATGTGTTCCAGTGTTAGCGAGCATCAAGCCCATGGGTTCAGAGAAAAGGCTTTTGTTTGATGAGCATGGTGTTTGTGGTGGTTTGCCATGTTGTATTTACGTTTTGGTAACGCTGTGTCCAAGAGTGATGCCATGAGTTGTAGAAAGGTTGCGTGAGCGTTGAATGAGTTATTCATAAACCATGTGCATTCATTCATTTGTTTTTATTTATTTATTTATATGTAACTTTATTTACTTTTGTTGATGAAATTTGTTGTTTTATCTAAAGAATGTTTTCATTTATTTTAATTTGTACTGTGTTTGTGTTAAGAAATGAGTGAATGATGGTTTTTATAGAATTGGCTACGCACCATATCCCACTTTTAAAGAAGGTAGAAGATGATCTGGCTAGATGGAAATGTCTACCCATATCACTCATGGGAAGGGTTGCCGCTATAAAAATGATGGTCTTACCAAAAATAAATTATTTATTCTCAATGATCCCAACTAAACCGCCACAAGATTGGTTCAGATCTCTAGATTCATGTATGTCCAAATTCCTTTGGAAAAATAAACCCCCACGTATAAGCTTAAAAACACTACAAAAGACCAAGGATAAAGGAGGACTAGAACTGCCTAACTTTCAGCACTACTTCTTAGCCAACAGGCTTCAGTTTATCTCAGGATGGCTAAAACACACCCTCTTAGATGAACCTTGGCTAGATGTAGAACAAGCACTTTGCAATAATCTAGAGATCTCAGACCTACCATTTATCAGCTCAAACATCCAACGACATGAATGCTTTAAAAGCATCAACATCAGCGCTTCTCTGACAGCATGGTGGGAGTTTCTAAAATTGACGGAGTCTTCATTAATCCCATGCAAACGTACACCTATCTGGAACAACCCTGACATATTACAAAACAATAATATGATAAACTTTTCAGATTGGAGTGATAAAGGAATCAAATATTTAGAACATATACTAGAAGGAACAGAATTTATTTCATTTGACGGACTAGTTACACAATATGGGATCAACAAGAAAAGATTTTTAGAATATCAACAAATTAAATCCATAGTAAAAAAGAAATTTAAACCGGGTCAAGTTGAACTACAAACACCACCAAGTGTGGTTCAATTTCTTACTCTTAAAACCCCCAAATTACTATCCAAAATATACAGAATGCTTTCTAAAACAGATGAATCAATATCACTTCCTATTGCAAAATGGGAAGCGGATTTATCAGTTAACTTAGACCTAAACTTCTGGTCTCAGATTTGCTTAAAAACCTTTCATCTAATTAGAAATCCCAGTCTTCAATTAATTCAATACAAAATATTACATAGAGTGCACTATACAGGTCATCTGATGTTCAAGATGGGCTTTACGTCTACCAACAACTGCTCACACTGCCAAACCAATTCACGGGACAATTACACCAACGCTCTTTGGTTCTGTCCACCAGTTCAGAAGTTTTGGCGCGAGATATGTGAAGACTTATCGAAGTGTCTGAAATGTAACATTCCAACTTCCCCCTTAGTGTGTTTGTTGGGCAGCTTAGATAATGTCACTTCAGAAAAGAATATCGCCCATATGATCTTCACTGCCCTATGCATAGCCAAGAAAACAGTCCTCATGAACTGGAAAAATAAAAATAATCTTAATTCTAACCAATATAGAAATTATCTATTAGATTACATTAGTCTTGATACAGCCTCTGCCACCACATCAGATCAATTGCTCTGGGCTCCTTTGATCAGCTCCATCACCTAGTGGGGGTGGGGGGTCATAGTTTGGTCCCGCCTTCACTGTTGTGATTGGTGTGGGGGTAGGGACAGGCTTAGGGCGTCGGGGGGTTCCCCGGAGGCATCTTCCTTGGGGGGCTCAACCCGGGGTAGCGGTCATGTCCGGTTAGGGGCTCTGTTGGCTCCAAACCTCCAAACCTCCCTCCACCCGCTCATTGTAGTGTTGATATATATATATATATATATATATATATATATATATATATATATATATATATATATATATATATATATATAGGGAGAGAGAGAGAGAGAGAGAGAGAGAGAGATATCTCTCTCTCTCTCTCTCTCTCTCTCTCCCTATATATATATATATATATATATATATATATATATATATATATATATATAGGCAAGTCCTGAGGAGTCAGCTGAATGGTAAGAACAAGATCCGGGCCATCAACACGTACGCCCTGCCCGTGATCAGGTACCCTGCTGGGGTAATAGGCTGGCCAAAGGAGGAGATAGAAGCCACTGACATAAAGACAAGAAAGCTCCTTACCATGCATGGAGGGTTTCACCCCAAGTCCAGCACCCTGAGGCTGTACGCTAAGCGGAAGGAAGGGGGCCGGGGACTGGTGAGTGTCAGCACCACAGTCCAGGATGAGACAACGAACATCCAAGAATACATTGGGAAGATGGCCCCAACTGACCGAGTGCTCAGTGAATACCTCAGCCAGCAGAAACCCAAGAAAGAGGAGGGAGACGAGGAACCATCATGGAAGGACAGGCCCCTGCACGGTATGTACCACCGGCAGATAGAGGAGGTGGCTGATATCCAGAAATCCTACCAGTGGCTGGACAAAGCTGGACTGAAAGACAGCACAGAGGCACTAATCATGGCAGCACAAGAACAAGCTCTGAGCACAAGATCCATAGAGGCTGGGGTCTATCACACCAGGCAAGACCCCAGGTGCAGGCTGTGTAAAGATGCCCCAGAGACAATCCAGCACATAACAGCAGGGTGCAAGATGCTAGCAGGCAAGGCATACATGGAACGCCATAACCAAGTGGCCGGCATAGTGTACAGGAACATCTGTGCCGAGTATAACCTGGAAGTCCCGAGGTCAAAATGGGAGATGCCCCCAAGGGTGGTGGAGAATGACCGAGCTAAGATCCTGTGGGACTTCCAGATACAGACGGACAAAATGGTGGTGGCTAACCAACCGGACATAGTGGTGGTAGACAAACAGAAGAAGACGGCCGTAGTGATCGATGTAGCGGTTCCGAATGACAGCAATATCAGGAAGAAGGAACACGAGAAGCTGGAGAAATACCAAGGGCTCAGAGAAGAGCTCGAGAGGATGTGGAGGGTGAAGGTAACGGTGGTCCCCGTGGTAATCGGAGCACTAGGTGCGGTGACTCCCAAGCTAGGCGAGTGGCTCCAGCAGATCCCGGGAACAACATCGGAGATCTCTGTCCAGAAGAGCGCAGTCCTGGGAACAGCTAAGATACTGCGCAGGACCCTCAAGCTCCCAGGCCTCTGGTAGAGGACCCGAGCTTGAAGGATAAACCGCCCGCAGGGGCGTGCTGGGTGTTTTTATATATATATATAGATAGATATATATAGATATAGATATATATAAGGAGGAAAGGATCGGAGAGGCTGAGGTAAAAGAAGAGAGAGGGATGAGATAAAGTGAGGAGGAGCAGTGAAAGGCAGAGAGGATGGCGAGTTTTGTCTCAACCTTTCTGTTTGCCTCAGCATTGATCTCTGCCTCACCTCAACACAAAGGCCAACCCACCCCTCAGACACACACACACAAGCACATATATTTGCTGAAGCCCTGGCTTCGACCGCCTGACTGGTCAAATTAAACCCAGATCACTGCAAGACTCCAGGGACACACACACACACACACACACACACACACACACACACACACACACACACACACACACACACACACAAGTACACATCAGTCAATGTCAGTGGAAGATTTTCAGCACTTTTTTACATGTTTGTAAGGTTTTAACACAACCCAGCAGTGCTGAAAACTTTTTAAAGGACAGCTTGTGACACACAAACACACATTTACAATCGCACAATGGCTGTTCACACAATCACACTGTTTTCTATTTTTCAAAGACAAAGACGCGTACAGTCGAGTCCATTTGTTTGAGCTACATGTGAATGACATTGAACAGCACACACGTGTATGTGAATGCATGTGTGGGTGCGCATGTGTGCATTTGGGAGTGTGTGAGTGTAAAATGTCTCTTCCTAGTTCTGCTGTGTCAGCAGCTCAGACAGACAGCGCTGTTGTTGTGTACCCACAGAGGAAATAAAATAACAGCCCACGTCTTTTCAGCCCACAGACAGCTCCCCCTTCTCTCTCTCGCTCTCTGTCTTCCTCCTTTTGTTCTCTCCTTGTTTATTTTTCCTCATTTCACCCCTTTGTGCTCCTCTTCCTCTCCTGTCTCTGCTCCTTTTTCCAGTCTTTAACGGGTCCCTACTTAAATAACACATAAAAGTCATTATTTACATTAAAGATATAATAACTTTACACAGAAAGGAAATGTTATCAAAGCAGGTTCCCACATTGATCAAAACATAATGTCTTATTGGGGGGGAAGGATAACACTCACTGACGAAGCTAATGGCACACACACACACACACATCAAACACACTTCCCTTTACAAAAGTAAGAAATAGGGCTGTTTTTCTGCTATATTTCATGTAACTTCTCAACTCCTCCCTTGTTTGTTTTGCTTGGTTATATTACAGTTACAGGAAGTTATTACCACCCAGAGGCATGTAGACACAAATCGTCATTATCATATCCTCATTTTTTATTCTATGCATTTTTTGAACAGTTTCCCATGAAAAATCATTTATTTTGGCAACTGAAGACAAATGTGTGGAAGGAAGAAAAAGCAAAGGATGAAATATGAACAGGTGAAAAAAGGAAAGAGCAGATGGATGAAGGAAGGAAGGGATACGTGGATGATGCACCGCAGCAGCTATGATTTGTTCAAACGAGTGAAAGTGGGATCAGACTGAGTCTCAGACTGTGTTTTCTTAATGGGGGCGTCCGACAAATCAGTTGTTTTGCATTGCACCTCGAATCTGTGATTCGAGGTGCAATGCTGCCATCTGCTGGTAAAAGGCTGTAAATTATATCTTACTGGAGAACGTCACAGTGTAACTTTCACAGCTGAACAGAAACGTGAAAAACTGTCACAGTTGAAATATTGGTTGTTCAAACTATTCGGTTTAATGTTTGTTCCTTTTCTTTCCTGAAAAATTTAGTTGTATTTATTTTTTTATTTATTTAATGTAATTATAAGTATACAAGTTTGCACAACGCAGTAATTATAACATTGTGCGCACTTTTTACACGCTTAAACTGAACCAGGTGTCATCTTATTGTCATATTAACTAACATATTAATAATTTTCAATAATTTAAGATATAATTATTGTTGTCGTTATCCATGCATTTTGAATGTAATTAAGGTAATAATTAGTTACTTGAATGAAATAAAGCTTTAATAATAGAAGATTACACGATGCTTAGCTCAGCTTTATTGATTCAGGAAGGCTCCTTCATGAACAATGGGAATAATGAAGATCCAAACAGTAAAAATCCTTTACTCCAGTCAACCAGCCAAGACACAAGGCTACAATTATTTCAAAGTACCGTTACGTTCCCCGGCTAGTCTAGAGGTTAGGAGGGACTAACATAAAGGTAAAATAGTGAAGGAGGAGTCACGATGGTGTTAAAAGGTTTGTTTCCTGCTAGCATTAAAGTTCTAGTTCAGACTGAGGGTTAACTTCAGCGAGAACCAAGGCCAACATAACAAACAAAACATCCCTGATATGAAAATAAAAGGAACTTACCTAAGTCCAAAGAAAACAAAATATACAGCCTATAACCATAACCTAGCTAACATGCATAAACAGGAGAAAACAGCAAATCAAAACAAAAAGCAGCTCTCCCCTACAGGCAGTCTGAACATGGAAACAGAAAATGCACATACAAGTCAAAAAGGCATGCAAGCCTGCACAGGTATGGCCCAGAAACACAGCTCCACAGGCATTAGTGCTCTGCTGGTTGGTAATTAGTGTATTCTCTGAGCAGCATCCAATCAGGACAGAGGAGGTGAGCCTACACAGAACGCATCAGTTCACAGAAGAAAACCAGCATCCTCCTGGGGGATGTAACAGTACTAATACTGCAAATATAGTTAGTAAAACTTTAAAGTGTCTCAGGCCTGAAGCTGTGTTGGGTTTCAGTCAAGGCTGTTGTAGAAGCTCTGCTAATGTTTCAGCAAAGGATTCCAACTATTAGCAGTTTAGGGCTTTACAAATGAAGACATGCATATACTAATGATTTCTAGACGCCAGTGATGACCATAAATTTGTTTTATGCATTTTGCAGTAGACAGTGCAATCTCTGTCTTCTTTAACCTCCTAGGACCTGCGTCCACATATGTGAACATCACAATTTGGGTTATTTAGACCAAAATACTCAATTTTGCTCTACAAGGGCCTGATATCCTCTTACGAGGACATTATGCTGCTACTGTTCTATCAAATTTTTAAACAAATATCCTCATATGTGGCTCTCATTTTTCTTAGAAACAAAAATCTGGTAATTCTTTGTTTTTACATTCATCAGGACCCAATCAGCCCAAATATCAAAGAGAAATTAAAAAGGCTGCTGTGGAAGAGTTTGAGTCTTAGGAGGTTAATGAATCAAGCAAAACTGTGGTACGTCCACTAGTGTAATGGTAGCAGCAGCAGCGTGAGAAACCACAGTATCATCATAATCTGCCATAAAGCTCGTTTTGGCTGCTCCTTTAACGGAGGAGGAGGAGGGGGGGGTCACCACATTGGGAAGCTCCATGTTTGATTTGGGAGTGTTTCTTTTTTTTTTTTTTTTTTTTTTTTTTTTTAAATGACATCAGAAACAGCAGTATGCGACATTACGTGATGGCAGAGCTTCAGTTCATCCTTTGTCATTTTTTTTTTTTTTTTTTTTTTTAATAAATAGGACAGGGGGAATGAATGAGAGAAAGAGGGGGAGAGAAAGAAAGAAAACCAAAGGGGAGAAGAGACGGTGAGAAGGGGGGGAAGAGAGAGAAAAAAAAAAGAACTCCTGGGTCACCTGTATGGAGAAAAAAAAAAAAAAAAAAAAAACAAACAAACAAAAACAAACAGAGGAGACAGCAAACAACAAAGAGCAACATAATAATAGAGAAAACAAAGCACCATCACAATAAACTAGCTAGTCATAGATATCAATATTTACTAAATAATAAACGATATTGTGCAGCACGCAAGATAGACAGCGCACAGTGTGCTTTGAGGCAGCAGCCAAGAAAGCTTTAGTCCGCACTAACAAGAAAAGAAAAAAGAGAAAACAAGCAAACAAAAAGAGCAACATAATGAACAACATCACAATGATATATGGGAATATAACTGTAAATACTAATTAAACATTATTGTGCAGCACATAAGATCAACAGAACACAGTGTGCTTTGAGGTAGGAGCCAAAAAGGGTGTAGTTTGTGGGTGTGATCACCCGTGTGTACACCTGTGAGCATGGACGCGCTTGTTTTAAAAGGTTCCTTCATGTAATGATCTGCTAGAGGGTGTGGGGGGGCCACAGCCCCGTCCTCCAGGGCATGAAGCAGGTATGGAGGAGATCAAAACTCCAGACATCCAGAGGCCCCCAGAACACAAGAGACCAAGGAAGACCAACAGAGGGGCAGCCGCGCCACTGTCCCAGTAAGAGCTGAGGAGAGTCCCAGATGAGGGCTCGCCCAGCAGCCGCGGAGCAGAAGTCAGGGGGAGTTGCAGTGACGCGCCCGTGAGCTCCGCCGGCCCCCAGCTGCGCCTGAGTGACCGAGCCCCAGGCCGAGAGGCCGGGGGCACCCCACCTCCAAAGGGGCCCGAGCGAGCCCCAGGCCCCAGGCCCCGACAAGCGGCCGCCAAGGAGTGAGCCGGTGTGTACCCGGACGCCCACCCCCAGACACAAAGAACCACCAACACACCGACACCTGAGGGAGTCCGCCACCGGCAGGGGAAGTGGTGGTGGGTGGAGATAGGCCTCCAAACCTTGGAGGGCCTGAGGTGTCCCCAGAGAGGTGGCGTCTGATACCCAACCTGACATATAGACACAGACATACAGGCACACACAGATACAAACATCCATTCCCACCCTCATGCTCTCATATGCACTCACTCCACACTCAACCAACGTGGAGACAGACATAAAGAGACGCTGTACACACGATCACACTCCCCAAGCGTACTCTACAAACCGGGTCTAGGTACCCTTGCCCCTGGAGGGGGGAACTGCACCCAGACCCAGGTGGTGTTACCCTTTTCCCTGCGGTGGGGAGAGGCAGACCACCCCGACTCCGCAGCAGCAGGGAGGCCCCACACTCCAGACCGCAGTCGGACGGCCAACTCCTCCTACTAGCCCTCCCGCTCCAGCAGGCCGCAGATTTGGGAGTGTTTCTAACGTCAGATGCTCCTCAGAACAGGACTATCGAGTGTCAGAGGCCGTCGAGACATTAAACACTCCAGTTTCTATGGTCCACTCATGACTCACCGAATGCTGAATTTTTCTGTTTGAAAAGGTGGAGGCAGCACTGAGACATATGGTTCACTGCAAAACCTTTAACAGCATTTACTCTGTGATGATTCCTTTAAACAACAGTCTTACACATTCACATGTGTGAACACAGCGCTCTCATCTAATTGGCATTCCCACTGTGTGTGAGTGGGAGTGGTGTGACAGTTTGACAGTGTTTGGGTCCCTGCAGTCCTATGTCAGCTATTCATCACCAGGTCCCATGACATCAACGCCCCCTTTCCCACCCTGATCCTCACACTAACTCCCCCCAACCACACCAACCTCACCCATTACCCCCACCCGATTACACTCACCTACTGCACAGCTGAGCACAATATGAGACTACATTAACTGTTTACACGCTGATGATGAGCTATGACTGCGCTGCTGTTTGAACCCTGTCATTTTGTTGGTTTGCACATACGTACATGTGTGGCTGCTTCAAACGTGAGTGAAATAAACAGCAGTGAAAAATGGATCAAAGATACGGACGAGGTCGTCTCTCTAAGACACATAGAGAGCTATTCCTGCTTATTTTCAATTTAGAAATGAGCCACACATGCGTGTCGTTGGATTAGACGGCCCAGTCAGCTCATGGAACTGAACCTAGGAACCTTCTTGCTGTGAAGCAACCACGGCTGCACCACCCAAAGGTGGGTGGTGTCACTGATCGTCTCAAAGAAAACAAAATGCATTCATAAAAAGTCTGAATGCATGTGTCTCTGTTACAAAGCCTGCATTAAAAAACAAGTTATGAGTGAAGGAGGAAGCTGTACAACATTTAGATCATCATATTCATCAGAACTAGAATCATACACATGCCTCTGAATCAGCCCCTCTTTACTCAACTGTCCAATTAAATGTCAAAGTCAGAGGGCAGTCCTGGAAACATAGATTTCAGGAGAATAATGAAATCTGAATAATAATATCTTATTTAGTAAATTATAAATATTTAAAAGGGCTCGGCTGTACATCAGTGTCAAGGTCAAGTTTATTTCTATAGCACATTTACAAACCATCCATGCTGCACATGTAAAATGTAAAACAATGATGCAGTAAAATATAGAAGAAACAAATAAGTCAACTAAGACTGTTAAAACCGAAACGTGGTACAAAAGGTGCGTACATATGTGTTCTCGGCTCCTTTGTGCTGGTCATACTTTTATCCCTCGTTCATCAGTCACCAAACTTTATAAAGGGACTCGACACTATTTTATGATGTGAACAAATCGTCTTTTTCAGAAGCTCTGCGGCTGCTGCTGACAGGGGGAGTCATTCTGCACTGGACATCCACAGTACTACTTTATCATCATCATCGTTATTATTAAGTTATGTTAAGTAGCAGTTTTACATATTATGGTGCGTTCAGTACTAAAAAGAAGCTCTTTCTAATATGACCGTACAAACAATGTCTTCTATGACTCTATGACTGCTGAAACATAAATGTTTCAATGACACGTATAGAACAGAATCTCAGGCTTACAGTTTTTTACAGCCACTAGGACACATTTCCCAATACTTAGGTCACTTTTGCAAAACTCTTCACACAATCCTCCTAACTGACCTTCAGCTTGGCAAAGCAGTTCATTTCACATTCAAAATGCACTACAACTACCAAAACACTTCATTCAGGTCTCAATTAAACTCATTCTTCCAGAACACTAGCAAAGGTTGACAGCCGACAAACACACTTTGTCACCCACAAAACAATGACCTAAAAAACACTAACAACATGTAGCATTACACAGTGTTTCCTTGTGTAAAACAAGGACACATCTCTGTTTATAATTTCAATATATGTTACTGGAATGAATCAGGCATCATGCAGAATTCGTTACAGTTTTTTACAGACGCTAGGACACATTTCTCAATACTTAGGTCACGTTTGCAAAACTCCTCACACAGTGAGCACAACAGAAGTCTATGTGGGCTAAACTGAGGACCAGTTATCATTGTTTTGGCACAAAATGCATTCAATGACTACATCTCTCAAATTTCATGAATTATCTTCTCACTCAGACACAACAACTGCCAAAAATCTTTGTACGTACAGGACATTTTGCATGTGCTTACATACTGTTTTCAAAACTGTTAAACTTATGGCCAAAACAATAACACAATGCAAAACTTAAAAAGACAGCAAAATGCAACAGCAATATTTTATTGAAACATATTTTAAATCTAACAATGCAGTTTAACCAGCCACAGCTGATTCTCATTGTAGATGAACATCTACACAGGTGTTACTCCTTCAATTTTTCAACTCCTTCAATTCTGGCAGCCAGGAGATTCTTTCCTAGGTGTGTTGCCCTAGATGACATAAGATGTGATGTGGATGAGAACCTGTGGCCAAATGGAGAAGACCGA
>NC_137930.1:69345574-69435574 GCF_963969265.1 Rhamphochromis sp. 'chilingali' | reverse complement strand
GAGAATACCCTGAAACAGTGAAAGCATCCAGACAGCAGCAGTTTTCTAGGAAAAAATTACTTTTGGAGGTCAGAGGTCAGTGGAGAGTGGCCGGGCTGCTTCAAGCTGAGGCAGGACGGCTGCAGTAACTCAAATAATCACTGATTACAACCAAAATATGCAGAAGAGCATCGCTGAACGCACAACATGTTGAACCCTGAGGGAGATAGGACCACAGCAGCATCTCTGAGGAATGTTTCCTGCTCCTTGTTGAATCCACCACACGAAGTATCAGGGCAGTTTAGAGGGCAAAAGAGGACTGATGTATAAAGCACTTTGTGGAGTCAAGCAGCACATTTACCTAATCACGTGTCCGGTGAGTGGATGTCACGTCTGAAGATCTGAGTTAGTGGCAGTAGCCAAATGACGAAAATCGTCTTTTCAGGTTCTTTGTTTCCTTCTTTTTTCCTCCACGTGTAATTTCCTGTCCCCTCTGATCTGATTATGCACTGACAACATTTACAGGGGTGAAGGTTTGAACATGTTTAGTCCTATTAACACGTGGGAACACATGCTCGCTCAGTGTCGTCGCTCACAGTGTCGTCGCTCTCGTGCCGTTTACAGAATCTGAACAGCTGTGAATGTTTCTTAGACTATCACGCTGCAGATGGATGCAGGCCAAAGTACACGGAGTATGAATGCATGGCTGTGCAGTAGTCTGTGAATATGCGTGACTGCTGTGAAACAACATGCCTATGCAGAGGGCACACAGTCCCGTGACACCTGAGATGAAATCCATTTCATCATTTCAGCCAAAGACACAAACTCGTATCTAAACTCTAAAAGTCGATCGCACAGAGACACGAAGACAGCACAAAGACCCACACGGACGTTGTGTACTTGTGCTGCACTTGTGTGATGTGTTTGCATAGGGTTCTTGCAATAGCTGCAGGGATGCGTGCACGCGCGTCCCTGCGGTGACCTTCTCTCGGCTGGAAGACGTTGAAGCAGCCAGAGGTTGTGTTTGATTTCACTCTCCGCTGTCTGTCGCTCGATGTCTTCCTCCACCACACTCCTTTTTTATTCCTCCAAATCCCTGCCTCCCACCCCCCCTCTCCCCCGTTCCTCCTCTGTCCTCAGCCCCCCCCCCCCACCTGTGAAGTCCTATTTGTTAGAACAGACAGCAGGTTAGCATTAAATATACATGGGGATTGTCAGCCGGTGGCGAGCACAAAGGCAACTAGGCGAGCCCCAGCGGAATCCAAGCCAGGCCCAGGCAGCCGGGCTCGGGGAGCGGGGGGCCGTCGCCGTCCCCCGTGGGCCCCTCTACCCCACCAGCCCACCACACACACACACACACACACACACACACACACACACACACACACACACACACACACACACACACACACACACAGGTTAGAAACCAAAGAGAAGGTCAAAGAGACTAGCACACAGATGCTGGAGTATGCAGATGTACGCAGTGTGTGTGTACAGACACACAAGTCTGCCACCCCCCTCAGCTCACCCACACTCACACACTCACATCTGTCGTCCACTGGGGCGCAGGGTGATGTACAAGCTGAATCCCCCTCGAGTATCCTCCCCTCTCTCCCCCTCTCACCCAGATGCAGGCAGAATACTGAATCTGTGAGCGAGGCCTCGTCTCTGCAGAGCCACACGCACGCAAACGCTTTCTTTTAGTTATTTATAAGAATCACACAGACACATCCGCCATCTCATCCGAATCTGCAGAGAGCCGCACGGGAAATTATTCTGCAGCTTCAACGATGGCGATCTAAAATGGCCGCCCACGACGATCGCACTGACAAACGGTCGAGGGTGACGAGGAAGGTTTGGGTTTGCTGATAGATGTAAAAATAAAGGGAGGACATTAGTCAGGGGTTTGGTCGTCTGGCGTCGCGTGATCTGTTCTTCGGTGCACGAGGAGGCCGAGCTCGCTCACACGGACGATGTCACATACTTGCAAACATATGGCGACTGTACAGTCCAGCTGTGTTCCTGTCCTGGCATCTTTCAGCATGTATCCCACGCTGCCGGGAGGATGGCAGGTTTGTGAACAACAGGAAATCTGGGGCCGGACGTCCCAACAACAGTGGAGGACGTTTTTACACGGATCTGTCATTTATAAGACTCAGCCTCACATCGTACAGGGAGTGCAGAATTATTAGGCAAATGAGTATTTTGTCCACATCATCCTCTTCATGCATGTTGTCTTACTCCAAGCTGTATAGGCTCGAAAGCCTACTACCAATTAAGCATATTAGGTGATGTGCATCTCTGTAATGAGAAGGGGTGTGGTCTAATGACATCAACACCCTATATCAGGTGTGCATAATTATTAGGCAACGTCCTTTCCTTTGGCAAAATGGGTCAAAAGAAGGACTTGACAGGCTCAGAAAAGTCAAAAATAGTGAGATATCTTGCAGAGGGATGCAGCAGTCTCAAAATTGCAAAGCTTCTGAAGCGTGATCATCGAACAATCAAGCGTTTCATTCAAAATAGTCAACAGGGTCGCAAGAAGCGTGTGGAAAAACCAAGGCGCAAAATAACTGCCCATGAACTGAGAAAAGTCAAGCGTGCAGCTGCCAAGATGCCACTTGCCACCAGTTTGGCCATATTTCAGAGCTGCAACATCACTGGAGTGCCCAAAAGCACAAGGTGTGCAATACTCAGAGACATGGCCAAGGTAAGAAAGGCTGAAAGACGACCACCACTGAACAAGACACACAAGCTGAAACGTCAAGACTGGGCCAAGAAATATCTCAAGACTGGTTTTTCTAAGGTTTTATGGACTGATGAAATGAGAGTGAGTCTTGATGGGCCAGATGGATGGGCCCGTGGCTGGATTGGTAAAGGGCAGAGAGCTCCAGTCCCACTCAGACGCCAGCAAGGTGGAGGTGGAGTACTGGTTTGGGCTGGTATCATCAAAGATGAGCTTGTGGGGCCTTTTCGGGTTGAGGATGGAGTCAAGCTCAACTCCCAGTCCTACTGCCAGTTTCTGGAAGACACCTTCTTCAAGCAGTGGAACAGGAAGAAGTCTGCATCCTTCAAGACAAACATGATTTTCATGCAGGACAATGCTCCATCACACGCGTCCAAGTACTCCACAGCGTGGCTGGCAAGAAAGGGTATAAAAGAAGAAAAACTAATGACATGGCCTCCTTGTTCACCTGATCTGAACCCCATTGAGAACCTGTGGTCCATCATCAAATGTGAGATTTACAAGGAGGGAAAACAGTACACCTCTCTGAACAGTGTCTGGGAGGCTGTGGTTGCTGCTGCACGCAATGTTGATGGTGAACAGATCAAAACACTGACAGAATCCATGGATGGCAGGCTTTTGAGTGTCCTTGCAAAGAAAGGTGGCTATATTGGTCGCTGATTTGTTTTTGTTTTGTTTTTGAATGTCAGAAATGTATATTTGTGAATGTGGAGATGTTATATTGGTTTCACTGGTAAAAAGAAATAATTGAAATGGATATATATTTGTTTTTTGTTAAGTTGCCTAATAATTATGCACAGTAATAGTCACCTGCACACACAGATATCCCCCTAAAATAGCTAAAACTAAAAACAAACTAAAAACTACTTCCAAAAACATTCAGCTTTGATATTAATGAGTTTTTTGGGTTCATTGAGAACATGGTTGTTGTTCAATAATAAAATTATTCCTCAGAAATACAACTTGCCTAATAATTCTGCACTCCCTGTATATCTGACAGCCTGACAGAGACACGGGCTGATTCCCCTGCACGACTCTACGAGAACGTCGAGGAATCTGAGCAGACACATGAGTGACCGTCCTGTCACGAGACAGTAGCAGTCACGTCTGCCCCTCTGATACGGAGCTCAGCATCATACCGGTGGTAATGCAGTAATACGTCTCGTGCGGCGACACGTGGTGGATGCGGTGGTGTTTCCGTGGCAACACCAGATGCCAGTCCTGGAGCAGCGTGACCCATCGCGGGAGGCCAAAGTAGGAGTGGCTCCACTTGTGAATCTGATTGGTTAGCGTGACGAAAACCGCCAGGGCGAAGACGTAGCAATCCCAGGGGTAGGATTCCAGCAAGGCCTCTGAAAGGTGACAACAGACACAAAGAAAGAAGACGAGGGAAAGTTAATGGAATAATTGATCAAAGTGTTCAGTGTAATGAAGGAGCAGGACTCCCACAGAGATGCTGAACCTCGGAGGTGCTGAAGAGCCTGAAAGGAGAGGATGAAACATACTTTATCTAAAGAAGATGTTAGCAATGGTTAGCATGATGTTTCCAATCAGACGACGAACAGATGACTGCACACATTCTGCCACACTGCAGGCACCAGGTCAGGGGTGAGGAAGTAAGCAGTCTACACTCAAAGAAGGAAACGAGGCCATGTTTCCTGTTCTTTACTGAGCACCTAACTTCCTGCTGGTGTTTAAACGTAACTATGAATCATTAAACATTAACCCTTTAAGACCTACCATAGAACCAAGTCCGCCAGAGCTTATATTATATGTTTACATGCTGTGGAGCCATTTTCGGGAGCATTTCAAGTTGCTATACATCAATACAACCATTATAGCCCAAATTTTAATAATATGTCTGCATTAGGTGCATAGTGATTACATAAATTGCAAAAAAGTGCAATAAACTACAAAAAAATTGAAAATCGTTTTTGCTTTTTTAACATATATTTGTAGTTAGAGAAATTTAAGAGGCTTATCCCTCAAAACTGTAAATACAAAAAAGTTGCACAAAATAGTTTCCCACCACAGGAAATTTATTTTGAGTGTCTTAATAGTTTTATTTTTGAAATACACCAATTTTTATATACTGCAGGAAAAACGAAAATAAATATTATACAACAAATTTGCAAAAAAGCAGCATATGCATCAAAATAAACTATTTCCAGCAGTGCAATATGAGTCCTAAGCATCCCAGAAATGACACAGAAAGTCATAAAGTCAAACATAACTTTTAAAAGCACCAGTATAGGCTCATGAGGCCCTGATGGTAAAAAACTACATTTCCGTGAAAATGACGTCACTTCCAGTTTTGGGCAGGTCATGGCGGACATGCGAAAGTTCGAGCTGATGGACGTAGGAAGTGTTACAAACAGCTGATCGGATCAGCAAAGCGTGTTTCTGGAATATTATGTTTTTGTTGCTGCAAGTGCTTTTTATGATGTTTTTGCAAAGCTGTATGTGGAAGGAAACTGTGACCGAGGACAAGCTGATGGCATAAGATGCAAGTACAACTCCTCCGGTTTCATATGCTTACGCGGTTCCGGTTCTACCGGGATTTAAAAATAGTTACGCACAACAGAGCGTGCCCGCTCCGACCGGCTTTAAAGGGTTAAAGAACTTCTGAGGCTCAGGATACACGTCACACCTGCACAGGTATGGAGGGAGCGACCCGAGCGCTGCTGGCTTTGTATGCGAAGGCTGGGGAACGAAGGTAACACAAAGTCACAGTGAAACACAGTAAAAGGTCACTGAAAGCTGTCAACCAATGGGATGAGAGAGCACTTCAAAAAATATGGAGTACTTTTATTGAGAAATATCTGGTGTGATGTTAATTTGCACCAAGTAAGAGGTAACCTGCTGAGTCCCATTTATTCATTCTTAGCCTGAACTCTAACAGGAGCGGAGTCACCATCAAACAGTCGACATTAGCTGAGATGTTATATGACAAGTGACCATCTTTATTCTGAATATCACGCTCTGCAGTGTCAAACTCCACGTGCAGCCCAGTCTGATGTCAGGAGCAGTAAAACTCCTGGAAACCTCCGAATCTCTCCTCTCAGCGAGAACTGTAAAAAGGTGCATTTTGATTTCACATTTGAACGTTTAATGAGCCGTGCATTTACAAAATGATGTTGAAGACTTTCAGTTATTCTTTGTGGTGCTACAAAGGAAAAAACAGCTTTCAGTGCAGCTTTTGGAAGTATAGAATAGAATAGAATTCAACTTTATTGTCATTGCACATGCACAGGTACAGGGCAACGAAATGCAGTTTGCATCCATCCAGAAGTGCTTTAGTGATATAGATATATTACAATATATATTAGCAATAGTATAGATATGTGAGTATATTACAGAAATGGGTCTATTATGGTATGTTATAATGTACACGGTATGAAGTATGTTGTGAATATTCTATAACTAAGTATGTAAAGGCTGTAGTGAGTACAAGCTATGTACAGGCTATGGACAGGATATAAATATGAAAAACTATACAGAATATGAAATAAATAACTTTACAGAATCTGAGATATACAGCTATACAGAAATGGGAACTATGCAAGTTGTAAACAGTTGTAGGATTAAAAATTATCGAATGTACAGAATGATTATTTACACAGAGCTATACAGTAGTGCAGTTAAGATAAGTGAGGGTGTATATAGTTTCTACAGAGGCTATAAAGTGCTAGTGGTTGTGAGTGGTGGTTCAGTCCATGTTATTATTGTGTTTGAGGGTACAGTTGTCCATTGTGGGTGTGTGTATGTTCAGTCCATGAGTTTAACGTGGGTCAGATGTCAGGAGACAGAGTTCAGGAGTCTGACAGCTGTGGGGAAGAAGCTGTTCCGGTACCTGGTGGTCTTAGTCTAAGTCTAAGTCTAGGTCTAAGTAAAGGGTGAAATTAAAAGTATCTGATGCTGACTCAGTGACAACACTACATAAATCACAGAAACGGGTTAGCGATGTCTTTTTTCCCTTTCTCGGCCCTCTGTGATGTCAGCAGGATTGGATACACTGAATCTGGTCAGGCACACAGCACTGAAAGCACAGACGCTCCATCATTGTTTTACAACGAGCAGCCAATCAAAAGAAAGTTGGATTAACTGGAGGGGGGCTCAAAGGAAGATGTTTATCTCAGCCTCGCCGAGCCTCGCTCGATCGTGGAAAGCTGTCCCACACTAACTGCAGCTGGACATGCGTCCCCTTTGATGCAAACTCTGACCCAAAGACAACGACAGACACCGGTGGACTGATAACACTACAGCTGATTAATCAGACGTCCTGACCGCGGCCACGCACTCGCCTATAACAAGCATTTTGTCATCGGTAGCTGAAAACTGTTTACGGAGTCAGCGCTGATTTGAGCTGACAGCTGACAAACATGTCAGGACTCACACAGAAGCAGCTGCGCACAACATTTCTGACAATAATGAATGCATGAACAGTATAAGGATGCGCACAGCCTCCATGAACGTGTGAGTCTGGTTTGTCAGCTGATAGCTCTCGGTCTTCCTGTGACTTACAGCTGTCCTCTCTCTGTCCGTCTCCATGCCTTGTCCCTTGTCTTTGGTGAAAACTACAATCTCTTGACCCCAGTTCAAGTGCAGACATGACAGCTGGAGATGTCACCTCGCGCTTTTCAGATTTCCCCGTCTACCTCTGTCTCCGTCTTTGTCTGGTGACCGCTCGACACTGCGAGGAGCTCGACATGACAGGTTTAGATGTCATCTCACCGCTACGCGACCCTCCGCTGCCCCTGCGCGCTCTCTCGCTTCCTCTGTTCTCCGTGCGCTCTCGCCCTCGAACGCTTAGCTGCGACCTCTTAAGGCGCGGACATGACAGGTGTGGATGTCACTGCGTCCGTTTGGTGACCTCTTGACTCCCTGTGGTGTGTGACATGACAGGTGTGGATGTCACCTACAAGTGGACCTCACTGTTGCTGCCTCTAATCTCTCCTCCCTCTCGCCTCATGCACGGATCCCTCCTGTGGACAAGCAGCTGAACTTTTAACATTTTCATTCTTTTGGTTTCAGACGATTTGTTAAAGTCTGACTCCCCTTAAACGTACCGATGATCTTTTACAGACACTTACACCGTTCAAACACAATAACACTTTTAACCTTTACTTTCTTTTGACATTTCTGGTTAGTTTTACATCTAATCTCTAATATCATGTCAATAACTCAAATGTATTTTGCTCATGCACGGTAGAGCTAAGTTAGGAAAGCTAAAGCATTTATTTCTTCTGAATGGAGACTTTTTAAAAAGGGATGTTTTGCACATCAACACTTACCAGACCCTCACAAACACCTGCTGAGATAATAATGACGCAGGACTGTTTAAGAAAGGCCATCAAATCAAAGTTTTATGTTTATACTCCGAGAAACCACAGTAAAGGTACCCAAAAGAACTGGAAAACTACTGAATACGTGTGCACAGGAGGGATATGGCCTATACTGGATAAATGATGTTAAATATGGAGCTGCCAGGCAGGAGCAGACGTGCACAGAGTCATGGATGTAGTGAAGGAGACTATACAGAGGGTTGGTGTGACAGGAAGGAGGTAGGAAGATGGTAAGATGGAGGTAGATGGTAAAAATGGTAAATGGCCTGTATTTATATAGTGCTTTACCAGTCATTAAGGACCCCAAAGCGCTTTACATATCCAGTCATCCACCCATCCACACACACATTCACACACTGGTGATGGCAGCTACATTGTAGCCACAGCCACCCTGGGGCGCACTGACAGAGGCGAGGCTAGATGGTAGATGATGTGCTGTGGCGATCCCTAAAAGTAGCAGCCAGAAGCAGGAGTAGTAGCAGCAGTACTAGCAGCAGTAGTAGCAGCAGTACTAGCAGCAGTACTAGCAGCAGTACTAGCAGCAGTAGTAGTAGTATTATTTAGGGTTTTATGCGAATGTAACAACTCGATCGTTGTCTTTTATGTTCTAAAGCATATAGTTAGTCCTGGACCAGGTGACCCTGAATCCTCCCTTAGTTATGCTATTTTGGTCGACGGCAAAATATCTATAATCCACTTTAATAGTAGAAGTTTATATGCAAATTTTCACAAAATAAGGGAATATTTAAGCAAATTTACACATCCATTCAGTGTGATTGCAGTATCTGAAACATGGATTAATAAACAGAAAGGAGAGGACTTTGTAATAGATGGATATGAATTAAATCTTACAAATAGAAAGAATAAGAATGGCGGTGGTGTGGCCTTGTTTGTGGATAAAAATTTAAAATACAAGATGGTAGAAAAAATGACGATGGCGGTAGATAATATATTAGAGTGTGTAACAATAGAAATTAGTATGGGAAAAGAGAAAAATGTCATTGTAAGCTGTATATATAGAACACCAGGTTCTAATATTGAAATTTTTAAGGAGTGGGTAGATAAAACATTCATTAGGACAAATCAAAAAGTCATGTTCATTTGTGGGGATTTTAACATAGATCTACTAAATCCAAACAAGCAGAGAGCGACAGAGGAATTTATTAATACAATGTATAGCTTGGGACTTTTTCCAGTGATCACTAAGCCCAGCAGGATTACAGCACAGTCGGCAACCCTAATAGACAATATATTTACTAATGAAATAGAAAATAGAACCATAAGTGGTCTCCTAATTAATGACATCAGTGATCATCTACCTGTTTTTATAGTGTATAACAGCAATTACAGGAAGGTTAAACAGCAAAACACAATAAAATACAAACGAGTGAGAACAGAAGAGTCAATAAACGCATTCAAAAGTGATTTACTCAAGCAAGAATGGGAGATGCTGTATAAGGAAAAAAATATTGATAAAGCTTATGAGATTTTTTTAGGAAAATTTAAACTGTTATATAATAGTCATTGCCCAGTAAAGAAATATAGTAAAAAACAAAAATATGCAGAGTGCCCATGGATTACAAAAGGATTGCAAAATGCATGTAAGAAGAAAAATACCTTATACAGAGAATTTATAATGAACAGAAGCACAGAAGCTGAAAATAAATACAAGAAATATAAAAATAAATGAACGAGTATTTTAAGGTCATGTAAAAAGGAATACTATGAAAAATTACTGATTATGAATAAAAATAATATTAAAGGGATCTGGAAAACATTAAATACCATCATCAAAAAGGGCTCGGGGCAGGCAGACTATCCTTCGTATTTCGCAAATAATGATAGAAATATTACTAATATGAGCGATGTGGTAAATGAGTTCAATAAATTCTTTGTAAGTGTTGGGCCAGACTTGGCTGAAACAATTCCTGATATAACAGATTCTGTAGAGAAAGAAACCAGACTCATTGACCGCAATCCTCATTCAATGTTCTTAACGGTGGTGGAAGAAATGGAAATCATTGATATTGTTGGGAAATTACAAACAAAAAACTCTACAGACTCTGACGACATTGATATGGAAATCGTTAAGAGAGTGATAGAGGGCATTTCCAAACCCTTAACACACATTTGCAATTTGTCCTTACAAACTGGTACATTCCCAAAACAAATGAAAACAGCTAAAGTAACACCACTGTTTAAAAATGGTGACAGACACCAATTCACAAATTATAGGCCTGTCTCTCTACTTTCTCAATTTTCAAAAATACTGGAAAAAGTCTTTAGTAATAGACTTGAGAAATTTATAGATAAACACAAAATAATAATGGATAGTCAGTATGGTTTCAGATCAAATAGATCAACATCATTGGCATTAATGGAACTGATCGAAAATATCACCAACAATATAGATAAAAGACAATGTATAGTTAGTGTATTCATTGACCTAAAAAAAGCTTTTGACACAATTAATCATGACATATTACTTGATAAACTGGAGTACTACGGCATTAGAGGAGTGGTGTTAGAATGGGTAAAGAGTTATTTGAGAGACAGGCAGCAATTTGTGAAAATTGGGGAATATCAATCAGAGTGTATGGACATTGTTTGTGGAGTTCCGCAGGGGTCAGTATTGGGACCAAAGCTGTTTATCCTCTATATCAGGGGTGCTCACACTTTTTCCGCATGTGAGCTACTTATAAAATGACCAAGTCAAAATGATCTACCCACTACAAAAATCCAAAACATATACTTATTTATAAATATATTGAGGATTCTTTATATCTACAATGTATATACATGCATAACCGCAATATCCAATATTTCACAACACAATTAACTATGTAAATTTTTTGTCATTACCTGAGTTTACTCTGATGACTTGCACTGAATTGAATCAGCCAGGGATGCATAGTCCGGACAGTAGCTGCTGACGGCCAGGTTTAAGAGAAAAAACCGAGAGCTAAAAATTGGAGTTAACTCGCTGACTAGCTTGTCAGTTTTACTACACTTCGCGCCGCTGTTTGCGCATGCGCAGCGACCTAAGCGTCAGAAAAAATCTGCTGTCATCTGACTGGCTTCCCTGTATCAATCAAGTGACGGGATGGATGATAGGCTGGCATCTATTTTTTTAATGCCATGCGATCTACCAGTACTACCTTTGCGATCGACTGGTCGATCGCGATCGACGTATTGAGCACCCCTGCTCTATATCAATGATATATGCAGAACATCAGATATACTACAGTTTATTCTATTTGCAGATGATACAAATATTTTTTGTGCTGGAGAGAACTTACAGCAGCTTTTGGAAATTGTCACACAAGAAATGATTAAACTGAAAACATGGTTTGATAGAAATAAGCTATCATTAAATTTGGAAAAAACTACATTCGGAAATTGTAAAAAAGATGCAGGAGCAAAATTATTAGTAAACAATGTTGAAATAGAGCAAGTTTCGGATACAAAATTTCTGGGTGTGATAATAGATAACAAAATCTGCTGGAAACCTCACATAAAGCATATACAAGCCAAACTGTCAAGAAGCATCTCCGTACTAAGTAAAGTTAAATATTTTTTGCCTTCCAAATCACTCCGGGTACTTTATTGTTCACTTATATTGCCATATTTGGAATACTGTGTGGAAATTTGGGGAAACACATATAAAACTGCACTTCAACCAATATGTAAAATTAAAAAAAAAGCAATCAGGATGATTAATAAAGCAGGATTTAGAGACCATACTAACATCATGTTTTTGAAATTAAAAATACTGAAGTTTATGGATCTTATAAAATATAAAACTGCAAAAATTATGTACAAGGCCAGATACAATATGTTACCAGGAAATATACAGAGGATGTTCTATGACAGAGAAGGAGACTATGAATTGAGGGGGAAATTGAATCTAAGGATTCTTAAAGCACGGTCAAAGGTTAAAACCTTTTGTGTCACTATTTATGGGGTAAAACTGTGGAATAGTTTTACTATAGATCTACAGCAATGCTCAGGAATTAGTAAGTTCATGAAAATACTTCGAAAACTGATTTTGGAAGAATATGATACCGATAAAGATGATCACCCATTGTATGTATAAAAATATCAAATTATATCCAAATTATATCAATCACGGTAGCCAAGTTTATATAGGTTCTCCTCGTGTATCGTGTGGAGTATGTGATGATGGGAATTAGGTGAATTATGTGGGATCAATAAGATGTTGAGCAGGGGTAGGAATTAATAAGTATGTTCATACTTCTTCCTACTCCTTTTCAGACCAAACATTGTTACATCATGTCAGACGATTTTGTTTTATTTCATTATATATTTTTTGTTTATCTGAACACATACGTGTGTGTGTATATCTACATATATATTCGTATCTGTAAATGAAAATATATGTAGTGTGTATATATTGTTTTTTGTTTTATATGTCTGAAACAAATAAAGATACAATACAAAAATACAATACAATAGGTGTAGCCTGCTGAAGGACTCCCATGATGCACTGGGTGTTTCTTCTTCACTCACTATGTGTTAACAGACCTCTCTGCATTGAATCATATCTGTTATTAACCTCTGTCTCTCTTCCACAGCATGTCTTTATCCTGTCTTCCTTCTCTCACCCCAACCAATCACAGCAGATGGCCCCGCCCCTCCCTGAGCCTGGTTCTGTTGGAGGTTTCTTCCTGTTAAAAGGGAGTTTTTCCTTCCCACTGTCACCAAAGTGCTGCTCATAGGGGGTCATATGATTGTTGGGTTTTTCTCTGTATCTATTATTGTAGGATCTACCTTACAATAACAGGCGACTGTTGTTATATAAATAAATTTGTATAAATAGAATTGAACAAATAGAAACAGACTTGTTTCGTGCATGCATTTCTTTTCCTCTGAATGTATGAATGAATAGAATAGAATAGAATTCAACTTTATTGTCATTGCACATGCACAGGTACAGGGCAACGAAATGCAGTTTGCATCCATCCAGAAGTGCTTAGTGATATAGATATATTACAATATATATTAGCAATAGTATAGATATGTAAGTATATTACAGAAATGGGTCTATTATGGTATGTTATAATGTACACGGTATGAAGTATGTTGTGAATATTCTATAACTAAGTATGTAAAGGCTGTAGTGAGTACAAGCTATGTACAGGATATAAATATGAAAAACTATACAGAATATGAAATAAATAACTTTACAGAATCTGAGATATACAGCTATACAGAAATGGGAACTATGCAAGTTGTAAACAGTTGTAGGATTAAAGATTATTGAATGTACAGAATGATTATTTACACAGAGCTATACAGTAGTGCAGTTAAGATAAGTGAGGGTGTAGATAGTTTCTACAGAGGCTATAAAGTGCTAGTGGTTGTGAGTGGTGGTTCAGTCCATGTTATTATTGTGTTTGAGGGTACAGTTGTCCATTGTGGGTGTGTGTATGTTCAGTCCATGTGTTAACGTGGGTCAGATGTCAGGAGGCAGAGTTCAGGAGTCTGACAGCTGTGGGGAAGAAGCTGTTCCGGTACCTGGTGGTCTTAGTCCGGAGGCTCCTGTGGCGCCTCCCAGAGGGCAGGAGGGTGAAGAGTCCATGTGATGGGTGACTGGGGTCTTTGATGATTTTCCCAGCCCTTTTCAGACACCGCTTCCTGTAGATGTCTTTTATGGCAGGAAGTGGTGCTCCGGCGATGCGCTGGGCAGTTTTCACGACCCTCTGCAACGCCTTCACTGGTACTTTGTTATTTCGTTTCCTATCCAGCTACCTCGGTTTATCACTTTATCAGACATGCACAGTGCTAGATGCTTGGGAGCAGCTTAACCTCACAGCACGGTAGCTAACCTAGCCTTTAACCCAACTAACTGATGTCAACTCCCCTCCGCTCCTCCCATCAGTGACCTTTCAGCTCAACTTGTAGTGTAGACATGACAGGTGGAGATGTCACCTCCTCAATAACAGCTTGCTCAGTTTCTCCTGCTGATCTTCCTCCTCCAGTCCCTCCCACCTCTTGCCCTGCAGCTGTAAGGTCAGTGCACATGATCACCTGCCCTATGCTTTTCCTTAACTTCCATTAGTCTGGCACCTTGCAGTACTAAGGCACAGCTACAAACTGTTTGACACTGTAGCTGACCTTCTGAAGTCCTTGCATTTTCATCGCCAGTTTGAGGTTTAATTGTAGGAAGTTAGCTCAAACGTCTACAATGTTACACCCTCGAGCTTCTCAGGATAATAAGAATGGCAATGATGATTTTCTTTTCTACACAGGAAGCAAAAGAAGAATATTTAAGGCTATGACACACTGAGGTTTCCAAACAGCAGCTGTCTGTGTCCATCCTGGGCTTCCTTCACCTGATCAGATCGACAAATCCCAGCCAGTTGGTTGGTTGGTGAATGTTTGGTTCATCCAATCTGAAAGAAGGGCTAAAATGACTTTCCACTTGTTGGTTTACCTTTCTTCTTTCACTGAAGAAATACTCATCTTTTTTCTTGGTTGTTTTCAGACACTACTACTACAGATAGACTTTAAAGTTCTGATGCTGGCCTATAAAGCTCTGAATGGTTTAGGACCAAAATACATCAGTGACCTCCTGACCCAGTATGAACCTTCCAGATCCCTCAGGTCATCTGGATCCGGTCTTTTATCAGTTCCCAGAGTCAGAACCAGACACGGAGAAGCTGCATTCAGCTTTTATGCTCCTTATATCTGGAACAAACTCCCAGAAAGCCTCAGATCAGCTGAAACACTCAGTTTATTTAAATCCAGGTTGAAGACTCACCTGTTCACAGCTGCATTTGAATAAAACACCAAATCCACACTTTAAGCTTAAAATTCAAAACTTACATTTAACTACTGATCTTATCTACTGTTCTGATTTTATCTGTTTTGATTTTATATACTGTTGTTTGTTTGTTTGTTTGTTTGTTTGTTTGTTTGTTAATTAGTTAGTTAGTTTATTTGCTTGTTTTATTCAATTTTAAATCATGCTTTTTATTTGTTCTTGTTTCTAATGTCTCTGTAAAGCACTTTGAATCACCTTGTTGTTGAATTGTGCTATACAAATAAACTTGCCTTGCCTTGCCTTGCCTTACAGAGATAGTGGGCACAAAGGGGAGAGAGGGCTTTTGCTGTGGCTGCACCCAGACTGTGGAACAGTTTACCTCCTCACATCAGATTCTCCACAAGCCTAGGAACTTTTAAAACTGCTCTTAAAACTCACCTCTTCTCATTGGCTTTTAGCAAGGTTTAACTTACTGTTTTAACTTATTGTTTTATCAGTGAGGTGTTTTATGTACTTGCGTTTTATTGTATTTTATATTTGTAATTTATTGTACAGCACTTTGGTCAGCCTTGGTTGTTTTTAAATGTGCTTTATAAATAAACTTGACTTGACTTGACAAAGATATGATGGAGCAAAGAAGGAGCTCCCAGCTCTTTCTAGTCTAGTGTTGACACTAAAACTACATGTGCCAAGATTCTGCCAATCCATCACATTCATGCTGATTTAAACACCAGTTAGATTAGGGGATGGCGTGCTCCATCAAGTCCTCCATCAGCAGCAGCGTCCATGTTCTAAGGACCCTACTGACCATCAGGTCACCAGTTCTGATAGATGGTGGCATTCGTGCAGACTGGTTACAGAACTGCTGTTCTCGTTATTGACCAACCTTTATCACATCTAAGATGTGCCCACAGCTGCTAGCAGATATTTACAGGAAACTGACTCGCCCAGCAACAAGAGCACAGCTCAAACAGTGACTGCGATAGTGCAGAGATCTGTGTCTCTGCAGCCGGTATAAGCAGATGTGTGATTTACCTGGTGTGTAAGTGAGGAACTTGTAGGCCATGTGAGCCAGCGGTAGGATGGGGATCATGCAGTTATCGCCATTGGTTTCGATGAAGTCGTGGCGAGTGATGGCAGTCGGATCGATGTGGTGCTCCCTGAATGGTCGAAGAAATGCCTGCAAAGAAAAGAAATGAATAAAACTATTCTCAGTCTAAGCTCCGACGAGTTTCTGCTCGTACAACAACTGGCTTTAGAGGGAGGACTTTATTTAAACCATCATTATCTTATTTTTATATGAAATGAAAAATACTGAAGTGGTGGCCTTTCCAAATCAAAGTAATCCACACAGATCCCAAACTAGACTCTGCTCGCTGTTCCTGCCTCAGCAGCTGCACATCCGCCCGATCCTGACTGAGAAGTGCGGATATCAGTGAATCTACAGGCCAATCCATCCACTTCAGTTGTATGTTGTTCTGTATGCACTTTGTAACTCGCAACAGCTAGCAGGAGAACTAGCGTAGCGTGGAGGAAGATGAAGGTGAGAAAAAGCAGCTCGGAGTTACCGACTGCCGTTTTTATATGTTTGCAAAGCTGTGCAGACGGCGGTGAGTGAGTCGGCGTCACCTAAACGCTTTGGCTTCTTTTGTTTGCTCGTTTTCATGTCAGAGAGACATTTAGTCCATTTGTTTATGGCCAATGACATTTTTATGCACACGACTGCAGCGGAGGTTAAATCAAGATTTGGTTCGACTGCACACTTTTAATCCAAAGGTTTGATTTTATTCATGAACCATTTTGAGAGGCTCAGACGTTGAGATAACAGCGTATTAATAACACAATCATGACATCAGGACACAAATGAATGGAACAGGGTGAAGAGCCGATCTAGTCTGTGCTAAATAAAGGGGCTACAGTTACATGCACTCACAGGCTGAAAGTCATCGTTGGGTTCCTCTAATGAATTTAAATTCACTTTAAACCACAACACAAAACCATGTTTATCCTCTTTACACCAATGCAGATCAAATACACACACACACACACACTCACTCACACACTTAGTGGTGCTGAGCACCCTGTGCAACCCCAAAGCTCATATCCAGCATCCTAATAAACCACAGAACAGCAGTCAACTTGTGCAAACACACTCATACACATAAATGACCCATGGACACCCCACCAATTCAAAAATGTGTGCTTTAGAACACACACAGACACACACACAGACACACACACCCAGCAAACCCCAGCAGCACTGTGCAGAGGCAGACACCCGTCTGTGAGAGCATGGGGGTCTCAAATGAAAGACTGAATCTGAATCTCAGAAGCACAAAAGAGGACAGAAAGAAACACACCCACATGCACACAGAGGATAAAGGTAATTTATTTCTCTGTGTGGAAAAAGCAAAAAGAGGAAGGTTTGCATGTGTTTGTGCACAGTGCGCATTTATCCGAGTGCGTGTTTGTGTGCAGCCGTCGAAACATCAGCGTGAAAACTCATTATTGTCGGGTTAGCCGCTCGAAACAATCGCACACGCCTATCAGCAGACATCGTCGGTAGGTGCCACTGCAAACGCTGAAACTATCTGTTGATATCCTCACAATTACGTGCCCAGCTCCCTTCTCTACCGCTGCTTCCCCCTCCTCCATCGTCCCCCTCCTCTCACCGCAGCCCTCAGCTAGATGAAAGGCCGGCTAAGCCGCAGAGGTCGTGCCGAGAGGGGCGGCACGGGCGCTCCCAGTTAACGGCGGGCCACCGGTCGCTGCATGTCCTCTAATCCCACACCGTTTAACGGCCTGCCTTGCACGACATCCGTTAATCACCAGCTCACATCGCCCATCGCCCCAGCAACCACCGCTGTCCCACTGCTTGGACGGACACGCCCTTCCACCCCCTTCTTTTTTTGTCCTTCCAACCTCGTCTGCTGTATTTTTTATTAGTTTCTCTCTTTTTTGGGCCCAACCTTACCATCCTTTAATATCGCACTCTTTTTTCCTCCTTCTGTCCTTTAAATAAGAACCGACTTACATCATTCAATTAACTCTCTTTCAATGCTCCAATCAGCCTCACTGGAGAGTTGCCTTGAAAGAGATTTGTTCGTTAACGACACAAGGACAGAAGTAGCGATGCTTTTAAAATATGACTGCACAAGTGAACTAGATGGGGAGAAAGGATCTTAAAACATATATCCCAAAACTGTAAGCACATCTGGCAAATTTCCGTGTGAATCGAGCATCATTGGGAACTAATGAGCGTGACTTTGTCCTCAAAGTGGTGTCATTAGAGGACTGCTAAATCCTTGTTGAGTCAATTAAAGCTCAACGACACGATGACGACAAAAAGCCTCCTAAAGGAAATGTGGAAAGGCTACAGGGAAATTGTCGAGCACTTCTTAAACTAGTGTTGCAATTTTAGCACTGCTGAGTAGAGAAAAGGCTTTCTGTAGACTCACAGAAAGAACAAATTGGTGTTACACAATTTCTCCTGGAGAGCAACAACCTCGCAGTGTACTTTGTGCAATAATTCTCGCCCTATTTTGTCTGAACAACAACATATTCCAACTGTGATGTGGACAGAAGCATGCATCATAATGCGCTCTCTGAATGTGTTCGTACACAAGTTTGTACTCCAGATTTTCTTTTTCTTTTAAGCCAAATGCTGATATGATGCATGTACTCCAGAGTACAGCGGGTACTGGCGGGTTACGTTTCCATGAGGACAGCGGCTGACTGACTCCACTAGCTTCCTTACTTTGACGCATTCCTTAACTGACGACTGTTGTTACTTTGTAGCTAAACACACGAAGCCCCATGTTTCACTAATGACACACAGACTAATTCTAGCACCCAACAGCAGTGCTTGTTACTGTAACTGCCATAAAAGCCTTGATTTGAATAAAGTCTTTAATCAAACCACCTGTTTTAAAGAAAAACGTCTTCTTCAGCTGCTCCCACCCACAGACGTTTACTTTACTGGGTCTAAAAATCTAAAGCTACACAAGTCCAAATAAAAGCGTGTGTGTGCAGATGAATGATAACTGTTTAAATCAGGCAGCTACCACACTTTCAACATCAGCAGGAGAGCAGCAGTGACACAAAAACACGACCCACAGTCTGAAATATAAGGTGTGACATGAGACGTGTGGGATGAATTCGATGACCTTCAGTGGGAGCCGGTCTGAGACGAGACACGTTGAACAGCTTGGAGATCAGCGGTACATAAAGTACAGACAACACATGTTTACACAGGTCATCACAGGTAGAGGCGACAGGAAACTGGACATACATCAGCAAAAACAGAATAAAATAACAGAAGGCAAAAATAAAGGACAGCGCCAACTTCTAACGCTCTAATACGGCCGCCATTAGCCTCAGGTGTTCTGAATCACGCTCGTGTTTGATATTCAAACTAACGCTAACCGGGAGCACGGGCCGGCTTTATTCTCAGCCTCACAAATGCAGCAGAGGTGGACGCTTTATTTCCAGCAGACTATTGTCAGCCCTCTGTTCTCTGTAAAGGTCCATTCTTCTCTGCCAGTTAAAGTCTTTATTAGAGGTCTCCTACAGTGTCCAACACACCATGCAAATCTGTGACTGCTGCTGTGCCTTTGGTCCCAGTAACTACCCCAAACCTCAATAAATGCCACATTAGAAATAAACATCACACCAAATAATACCTTCTGCAAACACAACAAGTAACACAGGGATCCTAAAATTACTGTTCAGCATCATCTGATAGTACAGTGCACATATCAAATAAATATTATTAAGGTAGCATCTAAAAATAGAGACATACATTAGGTACAGCCCAAATTACACGAACCATTAGAAATCCTCACATCGAAGTCAAGACTGTCGGTGCTGCAGCTAATCAGATTACACTGAAGTACTGGCAGTAATCTCAAGCCGGAATCCAGCAGGCTGCTGAGCAGAGACATATTTGATTCACACACAACAACAATGCTAATTAATCAATTCATGTTTTTTTTCCTGGTGTGTTTGTGCAATAACTACAGTCATGTATACAGCCTTTCATTTTACACGTTACATTTGAATATGTACTGCATGTAACTACATAACAACATCTGTACCTGTTCGTGGTTTTAAGGTTGGAGCCAAACATCTGTATTTATGTTTAAATACATAATCACCTTGTATGTATAAAGAATACAAGCAGACACGGGATTATTTTAAATGAATTTAAAACAAACATCATTCATTCCTTCGCGTGCACTGCACTGATAGACGACAGCGCTCTACACAGCCAGCCTCCAAGCTGTTACACTCACGAGCTGGTAGCCAACCATGCAAAAATAAGGAGCTGCAACACAACAGTCTACAAATGCAGCACTGTAATAATAATAATAATAATGGATACTTTATTGATCCCCATGGGGAAATTACTTGTTTTTCTCTGCATTTGACCCATTCACTCAGTGAAGCAGTGGGCAGCCCACTAAGCAGGCGCCCGGGGAGCAGTGTGTAGGGACGGTACCTTGCTCAGGGGTACCTCAGGGTAGCCGTTAAGTGGATTCGAACCGCCGACCTTCCGATCATGGGGCGACCACTTTACCTACTGAGCTATCCCTGCCCCCCCCCCTGTAGTGATGAGGTGTGACAGCCTGCACGTGTCATCATGTTTAACACAAAGCTCAGAAAGACAACGAGGAAACAATGAATGACATGCATGCATCACGCTGGAGACGTGTTTATATAATGTTGTTTGAATCACATTAGAATCTCTAAGTCGTTATAATATCAGTCAAGTACAGCAAATACTGTCTTGTACTACAAAAATACTACAAATTGCATTACAGGTGTTAAGGTGATTCTGGTGTTTGCGGTCATATTTAACTATGATAATAAGTATTTGTAAATAAAACACGTTTGCATATGTTTGCAGTTTTTCAGTCAAAGTAACAAATGGTGTGAACTGCAATCAAAGTGTGAACAATATCAAATTATTATTAATGATGTAGTGATAACATGTGGGACAGTGTGATTAATGCCTACGGTTCTTACAGGGATGCTTCACACATCAGCTTCCATTTTTCACACATTATTTATATATGAATAATTCATAAATACAAGGAACAGTAGATGAAACGCTCCCACACTTCCACTCACTAAATTCACACGCCATTAATCAAAGTTCACATGAACCAATCTGCATGCTGCACCGGATCATACTGATTTTAATTGGATGAAATGAGGATAACCTTTACTCTAATTGGCTGAGAGGAGTGTGTAGATTACTGTAACGCAGCCACATAAATATATGCATACTGTATGTGCACTGTGCGCTGAAAGGTCGTCAATATTCAAGGTGAGACTGTTCACATGTGACCCCGTGTGTGCGCGTGTGTGAGTGCAGTGGACATTACTGCCTACAGGGAAATCGCTTTGTGTTACACTGACATTTAGCTTCAGATCACTACGGAAGTGCAAAGCTGTGGGGACGGGGGCGACTGCTACCACGGTGATGCAGTCCCAGGAAAGCGAAGACACCAACTTTTAACAAAACCTCCAACTGTAAAAACCAAAGAAACCCGTCCCATCTGGCTCGCTGGGATTATTCAGGAAAACTGTACCAAAGCAAGAACGATGCAAAAATAATGGATCTGAGGATGGACGTGTTTTTAAAAAAGGCTTTTTTAAAATACTATCATTTATAAAGGTGCTCTTCTGCACTCATTTCAAATACCAGGCGCTTTCTGACAAACAAATAAAATAAATGAAAATGACATCAGCTGCCTCGTCAGTGCCGCTCTCATCCCACAGACGCTCCAGTTCAGTCAGCAGGACATGAACCCATTCTCCACCTGCTGCAGGTATCAGCTGCAGTGGCCTTCCAGCTCAGAGTGCATTTAAAGTGCAGGAAAAGCACTGCAGTCACCCGCTGCAGTCACCCGCCTGCAGTCACCCGCCTGCAGTCACCCGCTGCAGTCACCCGCCTGCAGTCACCCGCTGCAGTCACCCGCCTGCAGTCACCCGCCTGCAGTCACCAAGACTGTACAAGAAGCACGATGAGACTGTGGACTCACAGCAGGGAGTCAGCCAGCGGGGGAACAGGCGAAGGACAGAGCTAGGTGGACTGTCCACTAATAAGAACTGTAACTGTGTGGTACTTCTCGATTAATGAAAAAATAAATATTAAAAATGCCAAAACTTGTTTCCAAAAGTGTGCACAGGTGGCGCTGATACAGGTATTTCTGACAGTAGGCCCAAATAACCTGACACTGGGCCATTTGACCTTTGTGTTCTGAAAGGTCACTAAAGATACAAAAATATATGTCACTACTAGTAATACTACTGCTGCTGCTACTACTAGAATATTTTGGTGTTTGGGACATACGACTTGTATTTCTTTTGAAGAGCAGACATTAATCTTCCTTCTCTGTTTAAAGTGCGGAGCTCAAAATAAGAGAGGACGAGATTTAACAACCAAGCTTGGAAAAAGTAAACAGTCGGCTGTAAGATGAACAGTTTGACTTTGTCCTTCTATGTTGAGGGAAAAAAGAATGATGAAGGGAAAATGTTTGCATAACACTCAGAAGCAATCGAATGAACCATGTGATCTGCTAAACTTACCTTGACTGAAGAAACTTAAGAAGCCAAAGTTGGTGACAAAGCAGCTGCTGTATCAAAACCATTGCAGTGATTGCTTGGGTTGAACTACGAGGGGTTTAAAAGGGTCTCAGACGTTTGGGGAGTTGGTTGTAAATGTCTGCAGACAAACCAAATCAATGACCAGGAGCTTTCCAGTGCAACCAGTCTCTCTGACCAGCCTGTAGGCCTGCAGAAATGGAGCTTTACCAATTGATTTCACAGAGACAGCCAGCAACAACTAGTCAGTGATTACACACTTTCCAGGTGACCAGTGGTTACCAGCTGGTCAGCGACCCGCCTGTCTGACAGAGGCAAAGCAGAACCGACACTAGTGAGACTGCTGCACACCTGATTCAGAGTTCGGTTGGCAGGAAAATGAACTTGATTTGATGTGAAATTATTCAAAGGTGTTTGATACAGCCTGCCTGCCTGCCTGCGTGCGTGCGTGCGTGCGTGCGTGCGTGCGTACCTTCCCAATAACAGGGATGTCCACCGACCCCCAGGTATCTGCTCCCCAGTGCACAATCCCCGATGCAAAATCTGCCGTCACTATTCCGAGGACTGTTACATAAATGCAGGCGTGGACAGAGAATTACAAAAACTTGATTAGAGGTGTACATGAACTCATGAAAATGATTATTAGCATTTACATACAAAATCCCAGCCATCACAGTTTAGTGACTTCGTGTGAGTGTCAGCTTACCGATGCCGAGGACGATCTTGTAGATGTGAACGGTGGAGAAGTGCAGGAGGAGGAAAGAGAAGTTGATGATGAAAAGAAAGAGGCACAGGATCACACACACCCACTCCTGGAGCCGTTTACCTGAGGACGACACAGAAACACCTGACACTGCTGGGCCGACAGGCAAATACAGACAGACAGTGGGTGTCTGTATTAATGAAGGGGGGGTGTCCGCTGGGAGAACGCGTCGCTTTTTACCGAGGGTCAAAGGACCCGTCGCCCACAACGACCACGCCCGTGTGTCCAGGCTGTTAATATGTAATCAGATGAAGACAAGTGTACTCCAGGCTGCGGGGTCATGACCTCTCATATGTGAAACACTGACACGGACGCAGCACCGAGCAGCACACACACAAGGGCTGTTTCAGGTGGGAGGTAGACCTCATAGGTCAGCAGTATCAACTAAAGAGGAAGAACAGGGACTAACTAAAAGTACTCTATTGCAATTCAGCAATATTAGAAGGGAGAAAGCCTCCAGCCAACAGCACTGAAGATCAGAGATAATATATTATTGAAAAAGAGCACGCAGCATAGAGCACGCAGCATAGAGCGCGCAGCATAGAGCGCGCAGCATAGAGCGCGCGACGTGAGCGAGAAGCGTCTCCCACAAACTTGCAGTCTTCTGAATGGCGCCTTGCTTCCTTCTTCGCGGTCCTTGCTCGCGTGACCTGCCAGCTCAAGCAGGAAACGTGACATCGTTCAGTAAATAAAGCCACAAATATAAACCACCGCTGTAATGTTTTTAACTCACTTTCTTCTTCTTTTACAGCCACGCCCCCCACGCCGTTCTCCTAATCCTTCTGTCATTGCCAATCTAATGTGCCTTTAAAACTTTAATGTGTCCAGATCCTAATGTATCACACAGCATTAGGAGCCTATAAGATATTCATGACAGTTTTTTCTAATAAAGCACACAGGCCTGTAGACCTGAGTATGAATATGCTATCAGCCTCTCATATGGACTGAAGCGGTCACCCGAGATTTAGAATATGTGATTATGGATATTTCACGAATCGTCAAACGTGACCCTTCACCTTCTAAAAATAGACGCCATCAAAGTTGTAAAGAAGCAGATGGTAGAAACTTCTAAATGACTTTGACTTTGCTGGTTGTTGAAAATTGTTTTGAAAAACTTTCAGCTGTGAACGAGTCGTTTGGTGCGCTGATAACCACATACTCGGCTTGATTCAAACAATCATCTTTAACAGGAAGTCTGTACAGATTATATTTAATGTACTGCTGAAAAATAAAAGTCAAAGGAATACATTTTAACCAGAGTTCAGCATCAAATCAGTTAAACTTCGAGGATATTGGTGGGGAACCTCCAAAGAGGTTTTACAGTGACGTCACTTTACCCCTCGTCATCTTCTCTGACTGCTCTTACAGGAGTCAGGGTCACTGCTGGTATCATGATACCTGGATACCCTCCAAAGGCTGCAAATGTTGTCCAACTGCTCCAAGATGGCTCAGTCATACATGCCACTGGCAGAAGGTTTGCTGTATCTCCCGGCACAGTCTCGAGAGCATGGAGGAAATTCCAGGAGAAAGGCAGTTACTGTAGAAGATCCATCAGTAGAGTGGACATCTGCTCCTCTGTCCAAGGAGGAACAGCAGGAGGAACTGCCAGAGCCTGACAGAAGGACTTCTAGCAGGTGTGAATGTCTCTGACCAACCAATCAGAAAGAAGACTTCATGAGCCCAAAATCCTCTAGTGAGCCCTGTGTTCACTGTGCAGCGCCATGGAGCCTGGCTGCTGTAATACCAGAACAGGCAGGTCCGCCACCAGCACATGTGGCAAACATGGGTCTTGATAAGGCGTGGGGGATGCCCATAACCTCGTTCAGCATGTGGTCAGTGACGGTGTAGGGGAGGCACTGAGCATACTCACTGAGGAACAACAGCATCCTGATTACTGTCAAGTATCAGGATGAAATCCCTAAACTACTGTCAAACATTACGTTGGTGCAGTGGCTGCTGGTTCCTCCGAGTGCACAACAACGCCGGCCTCATGTGGCGAGACAGTGCGATCAGTTCCTGATAACGCCGACTGGCCCCGGTGTTCGCCTGACCCAAATCCGGTAGATCCCCTCTGGGAATGATGCTTCGATGTCAGATCCATGGTCTCATCAGGAGCATGGCCCAACATCGGCACACACAGAAGCACACGGGGCCGTACGAACTACTGAGGACCATGTTGAGGTGCAACATTATGCTGCGTTACTTTACGTTGATTTGGGGGTTCCTTTGAATTCAGCCCTTTGTGCAGAAGGTTGATCGTTTTCCTGTAAGTGACGCTGCATGCTCCAGTTTCTAACACCGTCCATATCAGCACAGAGATCAGCAGGACCCTCTGACATCTGATGTGTTTTCAAAGTGTTCCTTTAATTGTTTCTTAGTAAGATAAGACAAGACAAGATAAGATAAGATAAGATAAGATAAGATAAGATAAGATAAGATAGAACTTTATTAATCCCTCGGGTGGGTTCCTCTGGGAAATTCGATTTCCAAAAAAAGCACAGCAACGACTGAAGTTACAGTTACAGAATTGTTATATATATATATATATATATATATATATACACACACACACACACACACACACACACACACACACATATATAAATACAGAGACAAATATAAATAAAATATACAAAGGGGATAAATAGAATAAATAGGAATAAAAAATAAAAATACAAGTGAATTGCACATTTCAAGTATTGAGTCTATTGCACTGTTGACTATTTACAAAAAGTATTGCACAAAGGTATTGTACAGTGAGGTGCAGAGGCACTACAGCTTAGTTGTTCCCCCCTCCTTTGTCCTCCTGTTTCCCCTCCCTCTCCCCTCCAGGGAGGAGTTAAACAGTCTGATGGCGTGTGGGACAAAGGAGTTTTTAAGTCTGTTAGTTCTTGTCTTGGGGAGAAGCAACCTGTCACTGAACAGACTCTTCTGGTTGTTAATGGCCGTGTGCAGAGGATGCCCAGCATTGTCCATAATGTCCAGCAGTTTCTTTAGTGTCCTTCTCTCTCACCAGAGTGTCCAGCTTCATGCCGACCACAGAGCTAGCCTTCCTGATCAGTTTCTCCAGCCTGGATGAGTCCCTCTTTGCTGTGCTGCTCCCCCAGCACACCACAGCATAGAAAAGTACTCCAGCAACCACCGACTGGTAAAACATCCTCAGGAGCTTCCTGCAGATGTTAAAAGACCTCAGCCTCCTGAGGAAGTACAGTCGGCTTTGGGCTTTTTTATACAGGTGCTCTGTGTTGCATGACCAGTCCAGTTTATTGTCCACCCACAGCCCGAGGTACTTGTACTTGTTGACCACCTCCACCTCCTCCCCCTCTATCTGAACCGGCAGTGGACCTGCTCTGGACCTCCTGAAGTCCACAACCAGTTCCTTAGTCTTTGAGGTGTTGAGTTGCAGGTGGTTTGTGTGACTCCATGCGACAAAGTTCCTCACCAGACTTCTGTACTCCTCTTCCTGATCATCCCAGATACACCCCATGATGGCCGTGTCATCTGCAAACTTCTGAATATGGCATAATTCAGAGTTGTAGCAGAAGTCAGAGGTGTACAGGGTGAAGAGAAGAGGGGACAGCACAGTTCCCTGTGGTGCTCCTGTGCTGCTGACCACAGTGTCAGACGTGATGTCCTTCAGCCTGACGTACTGTGGTCTGTCGGTGAGGTAGTCGGAGATCCAAGCCACCAGGCAGGGGTCCACCTCCATCCTGTTCAGTTTTTCCTGAAGCATACAGGGCCGGATGGTATTAAAGGCACTGGAAAAGTCAAGAAACAGGATCCTGACCGTGCCTTTTCCCCCATCCAGGTGTGAGTGGGCTCTGTGTAGGAGGTACAGGATGGCATCCTCCACTCCGACACCCGCCTTGTATGCAAACTGTAGTGGGTCCTGGGCATGTTGTACCTGTGGTCGGAGGAGGTTGAGGAAGAGCCGCTCTAGAGTCTTCATAAGATGTGACGTCAGTGCCACCGGTCGGAAGTCATTCAGCTCATTGGGCCGGTTCTTTTTGGGGACCGGGACGATGCAGGATGTCTTCCATAGGGCGGGCACTCTCCCCAGTCGCAGACTGAGGTTGAAGACTCGTTGTAGCGGCTCCCCAAGTTCAGCAGCACACGCCTTTAGCATCCTAGGACACACCTTGTCTGGGCCTGCTGCCTTTCTGGGCGAAGCTTCCTCAGTTGCCTCCTGACCTGATCCACTGTGACACTGGGAGATGTTTGGGAGGAGGGGGGGGGAGAAGATGTCTTGCTGCTGAGAGAGGGATTGGAGGAGGGGGGTGTCATGGTGTCAGGAAGGGGGGGAAGCGAAGGAGGTAGGAGAGTGGGGAGAGGACTCTGTAGTGAAGGTGAGGGTGAGGGTGGGGGTGGGGGGGTTGTGGGCTGGTCAAACCTGTTGAAGAAGTTGTTGAGTTCGTTTGCCTTCTCCACAGTCCCCCCCACTGTGCTTTTCTTGGTGTTGTGGCCTGTGATGGTTTTCACACCATTCCAGACCTCCCTCATATTGTTCCTCTCCAACTTCTGCTCCACCTTCCTCCTGTAGGTGTCCTTTGCTTCCCTCAGGCAGCGTTTCACCTCCCGCTGTGCTGCCTTCATCTCCTCCTTCACTTTGCTCCTGAAAGCCTTCTTCTTCATGTTGAGGACAGCTTTGACTTCCTGTGTTACCCACGGTTTGTTATTAGGATAACACCGTACCGTCTTAGCAGGGGCGACTGTGTCCACACAAAAGTTGAGGTAGTCTGTAAGACAGTGTGTCGCCCCCTCTATGTCCTCACCATGTGGGCTCAGGAGCACATCCCAGTCTGTGGTGTCATAGCAGTCTCTCAGAGCATCCTCCTTTTCTGGGGTCCATCTCCGGATGGAGCGCGTTGTGACAGGCTGCCTTTGGACGAGGGGTGTGTATTGTGGCTGTAGGTAAACCAGGTTGTGGTCTGACTTCCCTAGTGGGGGGAGGGGGGTGGCTCTGTATGCATCTCTCACATTAGCATACAGTAGGTCAATTGTCCTGTTGCTCCTTGTGGGACAATTCACAAACTGGTGAAAAGCAGCCAGAGTAGAGTCCAGTGTGGCATGGTTAAAGTCTCCAGATATAATAATGAAAGCCTCGGGGTTTTGTGTCTGAAGTCTTGCTGTGACTGTGTGTATTTTCTTTAGTAGTGGATAATATAAACATATAATTAAATCTTGATGGCTCATGCCAAGTATCGGCTGGTGTCACCGCTCCAACGCTGCTTCCCCAGCACATCACAGCAGAGTACATCGTAGTTTCCACAACTCAGTGACAGAAAACCTGTCAACATTTTGCAGAACTCACTGAAGGATCTCAGCTTCCTCAAAAATCAGAGCTTGTTCGTTCCTTTTCGGTCTCTCAGTTCTCGATGGGCACATCCAAGCATTGGGCCCAGACACGACATCACCTTCCTGTCTGAGGACAGACATAGGTCGTGTCGCCATCCTCTTCTTTCTGGAGTTGATCGCCATCTTTCTGGTCTTATTCACACACACCATATCATACCATTCACGTATGATATGGCGGTATTTATTTTCTTATTGTGTTAGGCAATGATAAGAAAATAAAATATCTCCTCCATACCTGCTTCATACCCTGGAGGACGGGGCTGTGGCTCCCCACACTCCCTAGCAGATCGTTACATGGAGAAACCTTTGGAATACAAGCATGCTGATCCACACAGGTGTGCACACAGGTGTACACACAGGTATGCACACAGGTGTTCACAGACGCGGACTACAGCTTTCTTGGCTGCTGCCTCAAAGCACATTGTGTGCTGTCTATCTTATGTGCTGCACAATATCGTTTATTATTTAGTATCTATTGATATCTACTGCTAGCTAGTTTATTGTGATGGTGCTTTTTTTTTTATTATGTTGCTCTTTGTTGTTTGCTTTCTCTTCTGTTTTTCTTTCTTTCTTCCCCCCTTCTCCCCGTCTCTTCTCCCCTTTGGTTTTCTTTCTCTCCCTCTCTTTCTTTCATTCTTTCTCCCTGTCCTATCCCCCAGTCATGTCTGTCCCGTTTGTAGCAACTGAAAATAAAATAAATTCATAATTATAATAAAGGTCAATCCAATGGGCCAATATGGCAAGACCATGATGATCCACTTGGTAAAATAAATCCGCTTGGCATCTTTCTTGGCCTTAAGACAACAATTCTGATGGCTAAAGATCCAAAAGAAAAAAAAAATTGCGATAGAATATGGGTAAAACACGCATGTGCAGTGCCTTTGTTTTCATACGCACATGGCCGAAAAAGCATGGCGGAAATGGAGAATGGGATGGGGGAAACCGGATCGTTGAGTGAAACGGATGAACCAGAATTGGTTTGTAAAAATGGTGCCACTTCAGTGGTGTGACACTGGTTTAGCTTTCGTCCGTCAGATACACACCAAAGCAAATTTTTTTGTCGAACATGCAAGCGGCCGTCATTATTGTCGTATTTGTCGGACTAAGATGCTCATAAATCTGGGAGTAATCTGGGTCCTAACCTCCGTCTGCTTCATGTCTCAAAGTCAACGAACACTGCAGCATCACTGAGAGTTAAAAACTGTCTAAATTCTTTCATCTTTAATAAAATCATCAGCGTTGCTGCTTTACCAGGTGTAATCAGAATCAGAATCAGAAACTTTATTGTCATTGTCATGAGAACAACGAAATTAAGAATGGTCCCCGATCATTGCATCATCCCTAGCAATATCAAAATATAAATAAAACAATAAAATTCAATAAATAAAATAGATAGAATACTTAAAATACTAATAAGATATAACAGTAAAACATTCACATACATTCCCACACACATGCTTCAGACCGTGCATAGATTAACACAAGAGTGGCGTGATGGACATTTTTTTGTAGTATTCAGATGTGTTATTGCAGTTGGATAACAGCTGTGTTTGAGTCTATTAGTCCTTGCTCTGATTGCCCTGTACCGTCTGCCTGAGGGCAACAGTTCGAACAGGGAGTGGCCAGGATGTGAGGTGTCTTTTATGATGTTTTGGGCCTTTTTAAAACAGTGGGCGTTGTGTAGAACTTCCAGTGTGGGGAGAGGGCAGCCAGTGATCTTTTGGGCGGTGTTAATGATCCCTTGGAGTGCTTTCCTCTGAGCCCCTGTGCAGCTAGTGTACCAGATGCATATGCAGTAAGTTAGAACACTCTCAATGGTGGCTCTGTAGAAGGACACCAGCAGTCTCTGTGTGATGTTATTCCTCCTGAGAAGGAAGTACAGTCTCTGTTGGGCCTTTTTCAGCAGCTCGGAGGTGTTCACACTCCAGGAAAGGTTCTCCTCTATATTGACTCCCAGGAAGCGGAAGCTTGCCACCCTTTCTACACAGTCCCCATTTATGAATAGTGGTTGGATCTCTGCCTTTTTCCTTCTGAAGTCTATTATGAGTTCTTTGGTTTTTGAAGTGTTGAGGAGGAGGTTATTGGCCTTACACCATGACGTCAGCTGCTCCACCTCGTCTCTGTACGTAGACTCGTCTCCCTTGGAAATGAGCCCCACCACTGTGGTGTCATCTGCAAATTTCACAAAGATGTTGCTGTGGTGGCGAGGAGTGCAGTCGTGTGTGTAGAGAGAGTAGAGCAGTGGACTGAGCACACAGCCCTGGGGTGAGCCAGTGCTGAGACTCAGGGCTGAGGATGTGTGATGGCCAACTCTGACTCTCTGTCTACGGCCCGAGAGGAAGCTATTGATCCACATGCAGGTGCTGTATGGAAGCCCCAGGTCAGTTAAGTTTAACATCCAGGCATCCATGAAAACAGGATTTATTACATTTAACAGAGTTAGAAGTTAGCAGGAAGTTAGCTCACTAGTGTCACTAGTTACCTAAACATGATATAGCATGTTCTGACTGAGAGATTTCTGAAAAATTCAAACGCACAGCTCTGCTATCACTTCCAACATAAATGAAGACAGAAAACTAAACAGCAGTGACGTTTGTAGGGTTACTGAAGTTGGGCTAGCTGGTATATAATGATGTGCTACGTGATCGCTAGCTACACAGCTATGTTAGCATAAACACAGTGAAGCTGGAGGATGAACGCTAACTTTTTTCCACTGGATAAAAGTTAACGTGAAGGTTCCTCATGGTTAGAGACAAATGTAATCGATGGCAGGATGCTGTAAACGGACCAAACTTCAGTCAGGAGAACAACTGAGATAATCCATCCACAATACCAGGTTAGTCATTAATATACTGCAACAACATGGGAATAGAGCAGCTGTGATAGAATACAGCATTCATGAATCAATATTCAATAATATTGAAGTGGAGGAAGTAGAGCTGGGTGATAGAACGATAACGATATGTATCGCGATATAACTTTTACTCGATAGAGAAATTAAGCTATCGCGATAGACCTCGCCGCTCTTGTCCTCAAAAAAAAAAAAAAAAAAAAAGGTCAGCCAATCCAAATTAAGTAGCGCAGAGCCAAACCAATCACAGCCGCAGCGTCACGTCGCGTGACTTGTAACTTACAGCACAAGTGCCAAGCCGCACGTGTGTTTGTTTGGGAAGCAGCCAGCGGGTAATGGAGCCAGCGCGTAATGGAGGAAATGAGTGTGCCGACTAGAAAAATCAACCGAGCGTGACCGAAGAGAAAACAGATGATGGTTCCAATGCCGGAGAGATTGTCGAACGGAAGAGCCATAGAAGTTCCGTAGTCTGAAGGTATTTCGGCTATTTCAAGTCTGACAAAAAACAGAGTAGCGTGCACTGTAAATTGTGCCGAAAGCAAGTCTGGAAATACAATAAACTGGTGCATGCGTCACACTGTGCGCCACGTTATTGTTTCGGTGAAATGAATTTCTACAATACTGTTAATTCTACTCTCTGCAGTGTTTAAATGCTTACATATACACACAGTTACTGTCCCTCCACACATACGACTCGGTTCTGCTTCTATGCCCCAGCTTTGTTTACTTTTTCCCACCGAGGCTTCTAGACTTCTGATTGGCCAACATTTCTGCACGGTTAGGAATCTAGCGCCACCTGCTGCTTTGGCATGTTCATAGCAGCGTTTTCCTTCATTTCTGCCTTTATGTGTGGACGGGATTATTTTTTAAAACGAAAACGGAAAATCTCCGTTTTCAAAAATACCCGTGTACGTGTGGACGTAGCCTCAGTCTCTGACTGGAAGCGCTAATTCGTCATTCGGCTTTTGTCAGACTAAAGTAACTGTTAAAACTGTTTGAAAAGCTCAGCTATACAACAAGGAGAGATTGAGAATTTCCTTTTAGTTCTCAGTTTATTTGATATTGACAAAAGTTAGTCAGTTTTGTCTGTTCTTCTGTAAAACAAACTAAGATTTATTTTTAGAATTAATATTTTGTTTCTAAGTGGAATTGACAGTTTAGTCTGTTTCGTTTGTTCTATTTTGAAACTTAAACGCTTTAGCGGCTGCCTTTTGTGTAGTTTGCAATATTTGCCTTTATTTATCTGAAAAAGTCTCATGTTCCTTAAGTACATCTACCCTGTTGAACTTATTATGGGAAATAAATATTTAAATAAAAACAAGCTGCTGATTATTTCACATTTTACTTGTGAGCAACGGCACATTTAAATCTTACAAATATAGTTATTTGGCTCATATCGTGATATATATCGTTATCGCCTGAAATGAAAAAAACATATCGTGATATGAAAAAATCTCATATCGCCCAGCTCTAGGAGGAAGCAAGAAGAATGAGTTGAATAAAGTTTGATTTATCTGACTGCTCTGTTTCGCTTAATGTGCCTTATAGTCCCGAGCAGCTTATGGTCCGAAAAATACGTATTTGACTTTTTTATTTGGCACACTGCAGTTTAATGTTGCAAAGCTCCTCTTTTTACCTCCAGTGGATATTATACATGGTTATGCTCAGGATATGTCAGCACATTTCTACTGCAAATGCCTTTTGGTTAAACTTTCAGCAAGGAATTTGCATTTGCACTGTTAAATGTTTATATAGCTTTAATGCACATAAAAAAACAGCTGCTTGTTTAAGTGAAAATAAATGGATGTTTTTTTGCGCTAGTAAAGTGGTGGAGTTGCATTTTGTATTTTGTCTCGCATCACTTATATCGTCAGTTATATCGTTATCGCAAATTTTCAAATACATATCGGGAAAAATATTTTGGGCCATATCGCCCAGCTCTACTTCACACAGATGATTCCTCACAGACAGCACTCACACATCCAATCACTACAGAGCATTTCTAAAGGTGGCCTGACCCTGGGTGGTGCTAAAAATGTAAGGTGTACCAGGTGAACCTGTTCTGCTCATCACAAGAACAGATGCAGATACATGAATTTCATTCACAGGATAACAGGACAATAGCTAAAGGCCTGATTTCTTCACATTTATGTTATGCAACACGATTTTTTGGCAAGATATCCGAGACCTGCAGCTCTCAGCAGGTCATCAAAGCAAAACAAAGATCTACCAGCAGATGCAGTCTGAGACGGAGGAGTGGAGTCGCTTCATCTGCAGGAGGTTTAATACCCAGTATTAAACATAATATGAACTTTCACAGAACCATTGAAACCACTGAAATATAAGAAGAGAATAAGTGACGAAGAGAGTAGAAAATGTTTTGCGCAGAGATCCTGGTGAAGTTTTTAAGCTCCAACTTTGCAGCACAAAAACTAATCTCCAAATGTTCGTCTGTGTCGGTGGAAATGCTGCAAATTCTTCTTGAGAAAAGCATCACGTGTGAGCACCAGGCCCGTGGACACATCGATGGTACAAAGACTACGATACTGCGAACATGTGACGCAGGTCCAGTGTGTTTACATCATAGACACACAGTCCATACGAAGGTTAAGTGGACCACATTTAGCTCTGTTGTCTCCAAGCTTCGTCTGACACCATTTTCTAAACTCTATCCCAAAGGCAGGCGCGCGCGCGCACACACACACACACACACACACACACACACACACACACACACACACACACACACACCTCAAGGGATCACTACACCAAAATTCACTCTCTCCATCTCTCTGACTGTCTGCATGCACACAGACAAAGACACACACTAACAGACGTACCATGACGCTCAAACTGATGGATTTCCTAACACATTTTCACATCTCTTTCTATCACACACACAATCATCTGACACATACACACATTCAGACACTCCATCTCCTTCACACACACACACCCACAGTGCAGGGCCGTGGAGCAGTGGGGCGGCTGTCAGGTGATGTGCGTCAGTCCTTGGATCCTCCAGCTCCCTGGTGAGGGGAAGGAAACTAGGACAGGCCTCCACAGAGCGCGTGCACACACACACACACACACACACACACACACACACACACACACACACACACACACACACACACACACACACACACACACACACAAGCCCTCGTCCCTCAGGCCATGGCATTGCTGGATATCGCACACAGCTACAGACACACAAACAGGCTTTACGAGCATGTATGGACATATGTTAGCGTGTTTGAACACTCACACACCCTCAGCAAACACAAACCTCTCTCTCAATAAGAACACACATACTCGACCTGCCTTTACTGGGCACAACAACACCCAAATTAAAGGCACGTAAACACACACACACACACACACACACACACACACACACACACACACACACACACACAGGGCCAGAGCGGTGCACTCATTAATATCATTCTGACAACAACTGGCTCCCTGGCAACCTCTCTGCCATCGCTCACCCAGCAGCACCCCCTGCCTGCAAGCGTGCATGTGGGTGTGCACGGGGATTTAACCTGGGCGGAGCTGGGGGAGGGGAACGAGGGGTGCTAATAGGCTGAAATTAATCAACGCCGGCTGATTCGCTGTCTGGGGAATGAGTGGCGGGCAGCAGGCAGGAAGGCAACACATTGTGAATACTAATGTCCTAACACATAGGAAAGATGCCTTTACCTGAGCTTCTTTGTCAGGTACATACACAGTGAGTATGTAAAGGATGTGGAGCGTGAGTCATTTATACCCGTTTATACAGTAACAGCTGCAGTACGAGGCAGCAATACAAAGACTCCTACAATCTGTAAGAAAGAAGAAGAAGAATAGCAGGTCAAGTGTTCGGCACGCTAAGCCGGCTAAACCTCAAAGCACATCTGTTCCTCCCTCTCCCACAACAAACTGGAGCAAGAACAGATCCAGGTGTTCCACGTGTTCACCTTTTTCTCTTTCCTACGTGTGAAAACTTCCAATACGATGTTTGGATGTGAGGTCGCCATGTTTCCTTGTGATCAGGCCGATGACAAACAGGAGCCCAGATACTTTGTGTGCACAGGCATAAAAGAGAGCCAATCAGGGCCTCGTTTGACATCGAGCCACTAATTTGCTTTTATGCATTAGTCCAATGGTGACACAGGGTGTACGGTGGTTCCTAAGAAGAGTCTCGCTGTCTTAGAAAGCTGCTGGCCATCGCAGCGGGTAATTAGGCCACAGAAGACTGACAATTTTGCTGGCTTTTGGCTCGATGGGAGTTATCAGATCATATCCATTATCAGAAAACCAAATGAGACCCTATCCCCTCATGACCTGCACGGGCAAATGATGGAGGACAGGGAGGCGAGAGGGAGATAAATGTAGGACAGTTCCTGATGTTGGTGTGGGAGTACACTTTATCGAAGGATTAGGAATTCTGGTTTTTAACTGTGTTACACTTAAAATATAGAAAACGTGCACATTGGTGCAGAAATGACAAATGTGTAACCATCTACAGGCCTGAATGATAAACCCGAGGCTGTGAAAGAAGATGTGTGACCCTGCATTGAAGAGCAGGGACGCTGCTTCTACCGTTTATTAAAAAAAGCCTTTCATCTCTCGTCACTGTTGTTCAATAGAAAGGTACAATGGGAAGCAGACAGGCAGGACTGCTTTAAGTCAGCCATTGTTTTTTAAGTGTGTGTAAAAGGGAGCTTAATTACATCCCTGTACAAGTGCACAGAAACCAGCGGGGCAGTGTACGGAGAGGGCTACAGGTGTTCATTAACCCTTTAAGACCTACCATAGAACCAAGGCCGCCAGAGCGTATATTATATGTTTACATGCTGTAGAGCCTTTTTTGGTTCAAGGTTCAAGGTTCTTTATTTGTCACATGCATAGTTATACAAGGAAGAATATATATATATATATATATTAGTGCTGTCAATAGATTAAAAAAAATTAACTAACTAATCTCACAATTTTCGGTTATTAATTGCGATTAATCTCAATTACTTTATTAATAGCCTGGCTCCAATTACATTTTTTTATTCTTTATATTTTAAGTAATTATCATTGTTCACCGAAGTCCAGTGGTCTCCGGTGAGAGCGACATTCCTTACTTGCACAAGCTTGCTGGACTGCTGAGCCCTCTGGTCCCCATACAAAGTGTGCAGTCTCGACACAATGGTTCCTCTCGAGGGCAGATTGTAACACTCATCTCCTGATGCAGCACGAATGACTTCTCTCAGTCCATCATCTTCTACTATGCTAACTGGTCGGCAGTTTTTAGCTATCCAAACAACCAAGGAATTGGTTACCTTTTCTCTCACATTTTTTGTTATTCGTCCACAAGCACCATACTCCTGAAGCGTAGACTGGCGAGGTCCCGTAGAGGTGGATTCAGTTGGGTGTTTTGCTCTCAGGTGATACGCCAGTGATGAACTGCTTCTGTGGTACTTGAATTCAGCGTTGCAAATTGTGCATCTTACTCTCGTTTTGTCCAACAAGCCATCAGGCAACTTCTTAAAGAGAAACTTTCCACCCAAAAGTCCGCCCTCGTCCATGCTTGCGTGTGTTAGCTAGTGTTAGCTAGATAGTAGCATGGTGTCACTTCTTCTTCTTCTTCTAATCATTTCTGTCAGGCCAAACGCCAGCATAGCACACTGTTGCCCCCTCCTCCAGAGGTGCTCATGAATTTAAAGGTCTTAGATTACAGGAAATTAATAAAAAAACAAAATCAGCGTTAAATTTTTTTAATGCATTAAACATTTCGCGTTGATCTTAACAATTAACGCGATAATTTTGACAGCACTAATATATATATATATATATATATATATATATATATATATATATATATATATATATATATATATATATATATATATATATACACACACACACATACATATAGTATATACACTGGGTGAATGTGCAGTAGTAGCAGCAAGCGGGTGAATTCTGTACATTAATATGAATAGACATCTGACATCTGACTATTTTACCGGGAGCATTTCAAGTTGCTATACATCAATACAACCATTACAGCCCAGATTTTAATAATATGTATGCATTAAGTCCATAGTGATTACATAAACTACAAAAAAATTGAAAATCGTTTTTGTTTTACATATATTTCTATCCATCCATCCATCTTCATCCGCTTTGTCCGGGGCCGGGTCGCGGGGGCAGCAGCCTAAGCAAAGAGGCCCAGACCTCCCTCTCCCCAACCACCTCCTCCAGCTTGTCCGGGGGAACACCAAGGCGTTTCCAGGCCAGCCGAGAGATATAATCTCTCCAGCGTGTCCTGGGTCTGCCCCGGGGCCTCCTCCCGGTGGGACATGCCTGGAACACCTCACCCAGGAGGCGCCCAGGGGGCATCCTTGTCAGATGCCCGAACCACCTCAGCTGGCTCCTTTCGATGTGGAGCAGCAGCTGCTCTACTCTGAGCCCCTCCCGGATGACCGAACTTCTCACCCTATCTCTAAGGGAGAGGCCAGCCACCCTTCGGAGGAAGCTCATTTCTGCCGCTTGTATCCGCGATCTCGTTCTTTCGGTCACTACCCACAGCTCGTGGCCATAGGTGAGGGTAGGGACGTAGATCGACCGGTAAATTGAGAGCTTCGCTTTTACACTCAGCTCCCTCTTCACCACGACGGACCGGTGCATTACTGCAGCTGCAGCCCCAATCCGTCTGTCGATCTCCGGCTCCCTTCTCCCATCACTCGCGAACAAGACCCCGAGATACTTGAACTCCTCCACTTGGGGCAGGAACTCATCCCCGACCCGGAGTGGGCACTCCACCCTTTTCCGGCTGAGAACCATGGCCTCAGATTTGGAGGTGCTGATCCTCATTCCCGCTGCTTCACACTCGGCTGCGAACCGTTCCAGTGCGAGCTGGAGGCCCTCACCCGATGAAGCCAACAGAACCACATCATCTGCAAAAATCAGAGATGAGATTCTGAGGCCACCACAGCGAAAGCCCTCCGCCACTTGGCTGCGCCTAGAAATCCTGTCCATAAAAATTATGAACAGAACTGGAGACAAAGGGCAGCCCTGGCGAAGCCCATCACCCACCGGGAACGAGTCCGACTTATTGCCAGCAATGCGAACCAAGCTCTTGCAATGGTTGTATAGGGATCGAATGGCCCGTAGCAATGGGCCAGACACCCCATATTCCCGCAACACCTTCCACAGGACACCCCGAGGGACACGGTCGAATGCCTTCTCCACGTCCACAAAACACATGTAGACTGGTTGGGCAAACTCCCATGCACCCTCAAGTATCTTGGAGAGGATAAAGTGCTGGTCCAGTGTTCCGCGACCAGGACGAAAACCGCATTGTTCCTCCTGTATCCGAGGTTCGACTAACGGACGAACTCTCCTTTCCAGCACCCTGGCATAGACTTTCCCAGGGAGGCTGAGGAGTGTGATCCCCCTGTAGTTGGAACACACCCTCCGGTCCCCTTTCTTAAAGATGGGGACCACCACCCCGGTCTGCCAGTCCACAGGTACTGCCCCTGATCTCCACGCAACATTGCAGAGGCGTGTCAACCAGGACAGCCCTACAACGTCCAGAGCCTTCAGGAACTCGGGGCTGACCTCATCAACACCAGGGGCTCTGCCACCAAGGAGTTGTTTAACTGCCTCAGTGACCTCGCCCCCGGAAATTGGCGGGTCATTCCCCTCATCCCCAGACTCTGCTTCCTCCTCGGAAGACGTGTCAGTGGGATTAAGGAGGTCCTCGAAGTATTCCTTCCACCGCCTGACAATTTTCTCAGTCGACGTCAGCAGCGCTCCGCCAGCACTATACACAGTACAGGTAGAGCACCGCTTTCCCCTCCTGAGACGTCTGACGGTTTGCCAGAATCTCTTCGAGGCAGTCCGAAAGTCTTTTTCCATGGCCTCTCCGAACTCCTCCCACACCCGAGTTTTTGCTTCAGCCACTGCCCGAGCCGCATTCCGCTTGGCCTGTCGATACCTGTCGGCTGCCTCCGGAGTTCCACAGGCTAACCAAGCCCGATAGGACTCCTTCTTCAGCCTGGTGGCTCCCTTCACCTCTGGTGAACAACTAAGCTGTAGTGCCTCTTCACCTCACTGTGCAATACCTTTTGTGCAATACTTTTGTAAATAGTCAACAGTGCAATAGACCTCAATACTTGAAATGTGCAATTCACTTGTATTTTTATTTTTTATTTTTTATTCCCATTTATTCTATTTATCCCCTTCGTATATTTTATTTATATTGTCTCTGTATTTATATATATATATGTGTGTGTGTGTGTGTGTGTGTGTGTGTGTGTGTGTGTGTGTGTGTGTGTGTGTGTGTGTATATATATATAATATTCTGTAACTCTGTAACTTCTGTCGGTGCTGTGCTTTTTTGGAAATCGAATTTCCCAGAGGAACCCACCCGAGGGATTAATAAAGTTCTATCTTATCTTATCTTATCTTATCTGGTGTCCACCATTTGGTTCGGGGATTACCACCACGGCAGGCACCAACCACCTTGCGGCCGCAGCTCAATGCAGCAGCTTCGGCAATGGAGACGCTGAACATGGTCCATTCGGACTCAATGTCCCCAGTCTCCCTCGGAATGCTGTTGAAGCTCTGCCGGAGGTGTGCGTTGAAGATCTCGCGGACTGGGGCCTCTGCTAGACGTTCCCAGCACACCCTCACTACGCGTTTAGGTGCACCAGGTCTGTCCAGCGTCCTCCCCCGCCACCTGATCCAACTCACCACCAGGTGGTGATCAGTTGACAGCTCAGCCCCTCTCTTTACCCGAGTGTCCAGAACATATGGTCGCAGGTCTGCTGATACGATTACAAAATCGATCATCGACCTACGGCCTAGAGCGTCCTGGTGCCACGTGCACTTATGGACACTCTTATGTTCGAACAGGGTGTTTGTTATGGCCAAACTGTGGTTAGCACAGAAGTCCAATAACAGAGCACCGCTCGGGTTCAGATCAGGGAGGCCGTTCCTCCCAATCACGCCCCTCCAGGTCTCGCTGTCGTTACCCACGTGAGCATTGAAGTCTCCCAGCAGGACAACAGAGTCTCCAGGTGGAGCACCCCCCCCCCCCCCCCCCCCCCCCAGGGACTCTAAGAAGGCTGGGTACTCTGAACTGCCACTCAGCGCATAAGCGCAGATGACAGTCAGGACCCGTTCCCTGAACCTAAGGCGCAGGGAACAAACCCTCTCGTCCACCGGGAAAAACCCCAACGTACCGGCAGCAAGCCGAGGGGATATTAGGATACCCACCCCAGCCCGCCGCCTCTCACCAGGGGCAACTCCAGACTGAGACAGAGTCCAGCCCCTCTCCAGGAGACTGGTTCCAGAGCCCAAGCCATGTGTAGAGATGAGCCCGACTATATCTAGCCGGTACCTCTCAACCTCACGCACTAACTCAGGCTCCTTCCCCACCAGAGAGGTGACATTCCATGTCCCTATTGCCAGTCTTGGCAGCCGGGGGTCAGTCCGCCAGGGCCTCCGCTCCTGGCCGCCACCCAGCACACAATGCACCCGACCCCTATGGCGCCTCCTGCGGCGCCATATTTCTACTTGGAGAAATTTAAGAGGTTTATCCCTCAAAACTTTAAATACAAAAAAGTTGCACAAAATAGTTTCGCACCATAGGAAATTTATTTTGAGTGTCATAGTTTTATTTTTGAGATACACCAATTTGTATATACTGCAGGAAAAACGAAAAACAATCCTATGATGCAAATTTGCAAAGAAAACAGCATGTGCATCAAAATAAACTATTTCCAGCAGTGCAGTTCGAGTTCTAAGCATCCCAGAAACTATTCAGAAAAGTCAAACATGACTTATAAAAACACCAGTATAGGCTTTTAAGGCCTACAAGTAAAAAACTACATTTTCCGCGAAAATGACGTCACTTCCGGTTTCAGGCAGGAAATGGCGGACATGCGATAGTTCGTGCTGACGTCTGTTTCAACGTCGGAAGTGTTACAAACAGCTGATCAGATCGGCAAAGCGTGTTTCTGGAATATTATGTTTTTGTTCCTGCAAGTGCTTTTTATGCAGTTTTTGCAAAGCTTTATGTGGAAGGAAACCGTGGCCGAGGACAAGCTGATGGCATAAGATGTAAGTACAACTCCTCCGGTTTCATATGCAAAAAATGTATTGCACTAGCTTACGCGGTTCCAGTTCTACGGGGTTTTAAAAATAGTTACGTGAAACGGAGCGTGCTGCTCCGACTGGCTTTAAAGGGTTAAGCGACTCAGGTATATTTATGAACATCTCAAACTTTATGCTGCTTATGTGTGTTTCTGCTACAGGCTGGAAATGTTAATTAGGCTTCGTTTAAAAACAAATCTAATGTGGCTGAACTCTCGAGGTGGAACGTTCTCGGTGAAAGACGTGACAACAGAAAATATTCAGATTCAATACACGGAGCTCACGTTTAGAGAAGCATTACTGAATACACACTGTCGGTGTGTGAAGGAGCCAGGACCCTGTGCTGTGCATTTGTATTCATGTATAACATGTCATTATGTTTCCACTGCCAGTGACACATTCCCATGTTAAAGTGAGAAGAAAAAAAGCTTTCTGATACAGTTATGACCAATCAAGTGAGCACGCACAGCGAGGGACCGAACCAAAGGCAGGAGCACAAAAAACACAAACAACAAGCGAGGCAGCCCCACTCGTGCTGAATAACCACCCACGGGGCCTCTGACAAAAAGGAGCTCGCACTTTCCCCGCGCTAGCCTGACAGCGGCTCAAAGACCGAGTCGGAGCTGCCAGCGTACCTCGACCACGCCTTCACCCGCCGCTCTGAGACAGAGCCCATTTACAAACACTTATTCGCTCTGATGTGGAGGCTGCCAACACATTAGGCACCCAATCACGGGGGTGATGACATACTGTATGGACGAGCGACACACACACAGCTCTGCTGCTCTTTTCTCTCTCTCTCTGTCCCCTGGTTGGTTCTCAGAAGACCGTCTCCTAACGGGACTCGGGGAGAGGGAGAGAGAGACGTGGGTGGTAAAAGTGGGTCACATGCTCAGAGAGAAAGAGAATGAAGGGGGGAGACGGAGAGAGAGAGACTGGGGGAGAGTGACAGTAACATGGAAACATGGCTGGGTGAGCGAGGTAGAGTCACAAAGAAGGGGAGAGAGAGAGAAGGGGAGGTCGAATTCCCTCGTTCAGACGAGTGGATCCGTCACAGGCCTCCTTCCTTTCATCTGATCTCAGCGGACGGCAGAACCTGGGACACACACACACACTAACAGCACAACACAGGGAGCCAAGCAAACGCACACATTCACCCACACACACTCATCGGTACACACAAAACCAACATCAATGCAAAGTACACATCCACAGATGAAGAAACACACAAAGACAATATGTATGTCCCACACACACACACACACACACACACACACACACACACACACACACACACACACACACACACACACACAGTATTGCCAGACAAACTTAATAAATCCATTACCCTGTAGATTCAACAGCAACAAAGAGGAATGTAGCAAATGAGATTCAGTAATGGCATACCGACACAATGCTGCGTGCACACACACACACACACACACACACACACACACACACACACACACACACACACACACACACAGACAAACAGATGCATATATGAGGCACAATAACACACACATATTTAACCCACATGAGAATCAGTGTAAGTAGGCCCTGCTCCAGCCTCGCAGAAAAAAAAGGATGGACAGATCCCATCAAGTGTGTGTGTGTGTGTCTGTGTGTGTGCGCCATCCCCTCATCTCCTGGGTTTTCCTCTACCACCATATTCATCTGTAGCCCTCATAAGAATAATTACACACACATACGTGCGCACACACACACGCCCGTAGCTCTTCTCTGGAAACACACAGCATTCCCAGCTCCTCTCACGCGTTGGTCAAGGTCAATAGCAAAATCCTGCCTAGAAGGCTCGCCTAAAGCCACAGATGCGCTGTGTGTGTTTGTGCAGAGTGTGTGTGTGCGTCTGAATTTGTGCTCACATCATTTATGTGAATGAGTAGTGTGCGCTAGCTTTGTCTGCGAGCCAAAAGTTACATTTGGCTTCAAAATGTACGAATAAAATGTAAACGTAGTAGGACCTAATTCAGGAGGAATATTCCTGATGATATTGTTCCGACATGTTTGCACAAATATTGATAAATTCTTACTACTCTGATCTACTCATGAAATGAGAGAATTCATGGTAATACCACGCTGGCACTGTAGCTTCTCCCTTCTGATTGGCTAAAACACGGGCATGCACTCTGATGCTAGTGAAACAGGTGGTATAAAAAGTACAAAGAGAAGGTAAACAAGGCAACGAACAGCAACAGAAAGGTGAATATCTTCTCACGATGCAAAAATAACTCCTGTTTGGAAGGTGGCGTGTGAGGACTTTTAAAGGGACATTAACTGCAATGAAGACGGCAGCCTGCAGGTCTGAGCGCCAGCGTCAGGCAAACGCAGAGCAGGTGTACAGCTATGTGGAGAAGCTTCAGGTAAAAGCAGGAAGTAGAGCGCTCACACGTCTCTGGGTGTGTGAGTGTGAGTCTGTGTGTGTGTGCGCGTGTGAGTGTGTCTGTGTGTGTGTGTGAGTGTGAGAGAGAGAGCATGCTAAATGAAGGCACTCGCCATCAAAAGACTGAAGCGCAGAAGTATTCTCAATGTTTGAGTCCAGCTGACTGAAGAGGAGGAAAATCAGAAAAGGATCAAATGTCTCTTCACCGAGTTCTGATGGACAGACTTCACTGACGCTCCAGTTGTCTAAGCAACCCTGTGAGGTATTATCTGCTCTCCAGTATGCTGTGCTCTCATTGGTGGTCGCTTCAGTGCCTTTGTCTCAAAGCTCAGTTTTACTTCTTTAGCACAACAGCAGTTGCCTGCAGGTGCTTTAGACTGCAGGTTAAAAACTGTACAATACACAGAGAAAACCCAACAACAACCCTTTGAGCAAGCAACAGTGGGAAGGAAAAACTCCCTCTTAACAGAAAGAACCGGGCTCAGGGAGGGGCGGGGCCATCTGCAGATCTCCAGGCCAGAACACGCTTGTCGTCCTTCAGTGGGGCTTACTACGACTCCACTGCAACTTCACTTCAAGTAAAACACAGAGGGCTGTCAACTCCTGAAGCACCGCGAAGAACAGATTTAATATGTTCGGTCTGTTTGTCCAAGTTTGAATCAGGTTCATTTCTATACGGCCAAATCACACCAACAGCTGCTGCAAGGTGCTTCGTACAGGAAGTACTGCACTGTGTTATACATCGCCACGTTACCACGCAGGTCTGTGGGAATAATGAGCCAAACGTTCAAAGTTATCTGATGTTTGATTCAGATGCAGGACCCCGGAGTGAACTCACTCCTGAGCTGAGCGCGTTCCAGCAGTAAAGCTGGAAACTTTGGGAAAAATGGGATTTGTTTGGCTCCTTAGCAAAGAAGAACCATTCATGCATCAGCAGCCACAGCACACATGCAGCACAGTCATGGATAAACCTGCTCTGTGTGTGTGTGTGTGTGTGTGAGTCACAAATAGACAACAGCAGCAGACCCATGTTACAGTTTCACTACGGTTCACTGTCGCTATGTTAGATCGTTAGCAATGCAGCAGTGAACCGCTTCGACTCTCTACGTTGGAAGTCCGACTTGAGGGAGAATTCCAGGTGAAAATTCCAACTTCAGATGGCTGTACCATGAGCCAAATGGTTATATTATATTAAACAGCTATATTATATTTATTGGCCATGTATATGCACAGACACATACAAGGAATGTATATCTCAACAATGTAAGCAACACAATTCACCCACACACACACACACGCGTGTGGATATACACAGCTGCGCATGCATACACAAGCTGTGTAAACCAACCATAAATAACCAATCAAACGATTTAATCTCTATTTCAAGTGGCTAGACTGTTGCTGAAGGATGTGCTAATTAACAATCACAGAATTTTCCTTCAACTTTTTGGTTTCCAAACAATTTAAAAAGCTGCTGTGTCTTTATTCATAGCACAGCCCTTTTATGTGTTTATATGTATGTTTGTTGGAAATTGCTTGAATGTGCTCGACTAGACCAAAGTGACCTTTACCCACCAAATTCTACTCAGTTTATCCTTCAGCCCTCTTCGGTTCCACATATGAAGAGATTTCCTTCAGATTTACAGCAGCTTGACAGCATACTGCCTCACCATTATTAAGGAAACAAACCGGTGTGGCACTAATGCAGTCAGACACAAACAGAGACAGAGCATCATCCAGATACACTTCTCAAAACCCAGAATCAGTACTGACGACCAAAAACATTTGACCTCGAGTCAATCTGCTGAATATTCTCATATAACATCAGTAAAACTAAAATAAACAGCTGTGTGACAAATAGCAGTATATTCTTCTTCTTAGTTGGAAATGTGATGAAAGAAAATGTGATTAAATCCGTTTTCAGATAAAGCGAGGGAGACGTGAAAAAATCTCAAGTACATCTGCACCTGTAATCTAAATACACCTGAAGATGTATTTATATGCTGCATATTTACATTTTGCATATTGTAATTATTGTTTTGACACCTCGACCGACAGCATTAATCACAAACACACATATTACTTCTTTTAGTAAATTGCAACAGTAAATTTCACCTGTGAGGAAAAAGGAAAAAAGTATCATCTCTCCTTCTCTTTATTAATAATCCAGGGCAAAAAAAAAGCATCGGGCCGATCTAATGTTCTGATTGTGCTGACTCTGCGATAACGGTCCTCTGCAGCTCGCAGCAGCCACACAGACGCTGAGGTCACGATCACACGCAGAGGTTAAAGCCAAGCACAGTCCGCCTGTTCCTCTGGGCTCGACACACGTGCTCCAAAGGTTTGTGACCCCTGACCTTTACAGCCCTGGGGTCAATAGTTCAGGGAGTCAGGCAGTGTGTGTGTGTGTGTGTGTGTGTGTGTGTGTGTGTGTGTGAACTGCCACATATAAGAAGAGAGAGAACTCGCAGAAGCTCATCGTTAAGACAACAATCAGTCCAATTTTACAGGTGAGAGTGTCGCTCATGTCACTCAGGTGTGTCGTTCTCCACGACGGGACTCAGCCGGATGAGATGGGAGTCGACGGTGCTCCGTTCCTGGGGCCGAGCACAACTATGCATTTCCACAGCAGCCATAATTTTTCCTGCAATCATGACCCTGGGCGTGCACACACGGCTGTTTCTTAACCTCCTAAGACCCGAACTCTTCCACGACATGCATTTTTAATTTCTCTTTGATATTTGGGCTGATTGGGACCCGATGAATGTAAAAACAAAGAATCACCAGATTTTATTTTTTTTACCCAATTTTTGTTTCTAAGGAAAATGAGAGCAACGTATGAGGATATTCGTTTTAAATTTTGATGAAACAGAGACAGTATAACGTCCTCGTGAGTGGATATCAGGCCCCTGTAGAGCAAAGTTTAGTATTTTGGTCTAGACAACCCAAAATGTGATGTCCACATATGTGGACGCAGGTCCTAGGAGGTTAATTAAGACTAGTTTTATTTTTCCAAGTCAGCTAACATGTTTTGGTCTTGTGCTCTTATTTCACATTATCATGATTATAAGGAAAAGCTATGAAACTGGGCACATGAACTCATATATATCAGAGCCTAATGTTCCTGTGAATGTATGACATCATGCCAGTGTGATGATAACAGGAACACTAAAACTGCATACAGTACATCCTACTGTAAACGTTCACATCACACTCTGTGAGGACCGACTCATTTCTGAGGCCTCAGATGACAATTCAAGGAAGTGAATCTTTATTTCTGGTCACCAAACGAGGCAGACCTTACGATAAGTCTGAGTTTAACACAGAAACACAGAAAGAAATTAAGCCAAATGCATTGGGTGAATTTGGCACATTAGCATAGCAACATGACTGACTAACGTCATGAACAATAAAAATATTGTTGTTGGTTTTTTTAAGTCAATGTGAGCTAGAATCAAAACATCCATAACGTCCTACATTATTGAAACAGATACAGCAACGCGTCTGATTTTGTTGAAACACTCACAGTTGGTGGCTGCCTCGTCATTGTTGTCTGTTAACATCCAGCCGCTCGCTGGGAAAGAAGAAGTGCATTTACTCATAATGCCTGTTCAGGTGCACAGCAGGCTTCAGGTAAAGTCCTTTTAGATCAATCTGCAACCCTCAACTGAAAATCCATCGTTCTATTCGCAGGCAGGAAGCTGTGAAAGCTTCAGTTATACATGTGTCAGGATTTTGTAGCTCACCTGCTCACACAGGTGGGACTTGTGATAAATAATTTAGTTATTAAGCATGTAAACATGGCTCTTTGTGTTTATTCTTTCACGGAGGTGGGTAGTAACGATTGCACGATTTAACGACGCTAGAGTTCCACGCACATGCAAACAGCTCGTCTCTACTGCTTTAACTGTTAAAACAGAGGCAATACTGCGGCTGACAGGGTTTATTATGTCAAACAGCAGCTTGTTTAGTTTAAACAGTCTGCATTAAGCTGAGCAAACACTGTGCGATTTTTTCTGTCGCATTATTCAGCTCCTGCTCAAACTGTACAAATCGCAGGGGTTAGAAGTTCATAGGTCACGATGCAGGTCTCACACTATACGGCCCGATGCTCTGATGCGACCTGAGTGCTCACAGAAAGAACCTTGAGAGCAAACTGCTGCTGAAGCTGAACCATCACCTCACTGAGTGAAGAAAGGGCACATTTTTGCTAAACATGCAGAAACAGATGCACACCCATACAACTTATGGTAAACTGAGCTGCCTTGTGTGAACATATGTTAAAGTTGCCTCATGCTAATGTTTTCTCTGAGGCTGCTGTGCCATTTGGAGCAAACATGAATATAAAGTTTACAGCATATCTAGTCACTGGAAATTGTTTGCACTGTTTATATATTTATATTATTTACTGCAGGTATTGGTGAAAAAAGCTTTATGTTGTGAAAATCTGAAACCTGGAAATTAGAATTGTTGTGCCTTATTTTGTTGTTTTTACATATATTCCTGTTGAAAATACTAAAACTTGTATATTTATTTATTTTTGTTTGTCTGATAACATTTATTTATAAAATACATCGGACATTTCAAACAGTTACTCGCTACTTGAGTAGTCTTTTCACCAAGTACTTTTTTACTCTTACTTGAGTAACTTTTTGGAAGACTACTTTTCACTTATACTTGAGTAATAATATTTTAAAGTAATGCTACTCTTACTTGAGTACAATTTCTGGATACTCGACCCACCTCTGTTCTTTCAGCACTGCTCACAGGTTCAAATATTGCCGGCCTCCAAAAACACCGATTAGTGCATGTTCACACATAAGTGCATGTTTGTGTTTAATGGGAGCAGGGTGGCAGATGAGCTGGATGAGGCTGAAGATCACTCAAACCCACGGACACTAGAGCCTCCGGGGTAACTCGAGACCACACGCGCGCACGCACGTCAGAGTCTTCCACTGTACTCGATAGAAATGTGCGATACGTGGAAGTCGATGATACATTTAAAAAGGGGGAGCGGAGAGGAGCAGCAGACCGTGACACTTCAGACATACGGCAGGGCCGAGGAGAGACGAGGGGATGAATGAGAGAAACGGAGAGATGCAGAAACAGAGGCACAGGGAGATATATCCAGCTGTTTGTCCATCCTCGCTTTGCTGTAATGAGCCCATGTTTGGCTCTATGGAGCATTGCCAACGCCTCATCAAACTTCTCCAAACTCTAACAAGCCAAACTGCTATTTAGATTTACCTCCTACGGACGCTGAACCGAACCCAAACAACTAAGCACATAACAGCGTGACGCTCCCTTAAATGGACACTTTGACATTTTGAATTTTAGCTGTTTATTTTTCTTTAAACAGACACTTGTCAGCATGTGGGGGAACGTTTTTGCTTTTAAGTTTTCATAAAATGGCTCGGCAGCATTGTTAGCTTCGCTGAGCATATCTTCCACTTGCCGCCTGCTGTGCCCTTTGGCTGAAATGAGGGAAAGCTTCTAAGTCATTTAGAGATTCACCTGGTGAAGAAGCAAATGCGCACACACATAACCGTGCTCTTATTACAGCCAGGAAGCCACCGGCCTCTACTTTTAAACCCAAAAACCACATTTTCCTCTGGGAAAGGCCATTAGAGTTTGTGTCTGACAGCTGCCCCTGCGCTTCACAAACAGCGACGCTCGGCCAAACTGAGAAAAACTCAAAAAGAGCAGCAACAAACACCCAGAAGCTAAAATGCACTCTTTCAGTATGAACGCTGATAACTCAGAGCTTTACCTGCTCATCCGATATTATTCAAGACAAAACATTTCTCAGCAATACTAAAAATTCATTTTAGTTTAAAAGATTATTTGAAGTGTTGAATTAAAAAACTAAATCTGCGATAAGCCAGAAGCCATCATCCACGCCATAAAGCTAGCTATCCTCATCCCTGAGATCTAAAAAAATAAAAACTTGTCCCGTTCTTCTTTCTCTTTACGACAGCGGCCCCCAACCCCCGGGCCACGGACCGGTACTGGGCCGTGAGAGTTGAGGCTCAGGTGTGAAATTTATCGTTTTCAGGGTTTTATCGAACCCCATGTTGTAGTTGTGTGTCTTATTTTGAAAGAACTATTTACACGTCACCATAGCGACCATAGAGCATTAAGGGGAAGAGAGGAGGATGTTACTCTCAATGTTGTTGGCGCATTTCAGGAGGACACTGCTAATAAAGTTACACAATTACACAGTGAATTCAGTGAGTTTGATATTATATTTACTAAATCCCACAGTTTTTGTCTCGGTCGGATCATTTTATTTTGTTGTATTTATCCGTCACACCTTAACCTCCTAGGCCCTTTTGCTCTACAAGGGCCTGATATCCACTTACAAGTAGGGATGGGTATCGTTTAGGTTTTATCCGATACCAGTACGAAACCGGTACTTTTGAAACGGTGACGGTGCTTAAAGAATGGAGAACACACACTTTGTCCAAAAACCTCTCATGTTCAGCTGTTTTTTTGTAAAAAGATAACAATGTTAGCCTTTTCTGCAGCTATAGAGCATATATGGCATCACTCTATCAAACAAGAGGACAGCCGCATGTAACTACGACGGTGTTTGCTAGTTCACCTTACATGCATTAATGTAATAACGTGGTTAGCCTACTCAACGTAAATTACACACGAACAACATTAAGCTCCTCACGCAGAGAAGAACGGCTGCTGCTGCATCATCATCCTCATCATTCCTGCTACACTGGCAGGGCTAGGGGCCAGGGCTCTCCTCTTCGTGTTTTTGGGGGATGTTGCATAACAGCCAACCCACCCACAGTAGATGCGCTCGGTGTGAGGTCTCGCAGCAAGCTATCAAATACGGCGCATTTCTCGGCTTAAAAAAAAAAATGCTATGCGTCGCCAGGTGTTTCATCAGATTCGAGGTGTTACCTCCTTTGACAGCATCACAGTATCAGCTTAAAGCACTTGTTGCTGCTGAGTTTGCATCTTTTGCTGTGAAGTACAGCCAGACTTTTGACCGCTTCGCCTTGGACATTTTTAATCTGTAGCTCTGCTCTAAAAGAACGTATGTACCTGGGCCCGCCTACTACACTCGCAAAGATAAAATGATTGGCTAGAATCCAAAGTGTGTGACATCTCAGTAAAAAAAAAAGAAGAAATAAAGCACCGAAATGTGCGCTGTTTTTCGGTCTGGTTACTACCGTTTATGTCAGAACCATGGCATGGCACCGGACACCGGTACCCTTCCCTACTTACGAGGACATTATACTGCTACAGTTCTACCAAAATTTTAGACGAATATCCTCATATGTGGCTCTTATTTTTCTTAAAAACAAAAATAAGGTAAAAATAAATAAATAAATAAAAATCTGGTAATTCTTTGTTTTTACATTCATCGGGCCCCAATATGCCCCAATATCAAAGAGAAATTAGAAATGCATGCCGTGGAAGAGTTTGGGTCTTGGGAGGTTAAAGGCCGATCCGTGAAAATATTGTCTGACATTGAACCGGTCCGTGGCCCAAAAAAGGTTGGGGACCGCTGCAAACTCAAGCGACACGCTTTATGACAGGACCTCAGAAAAAACAGTCAGAGACCAGATTTGGGCATTGACACGTCAAATCTGGTGTTCAAACTTAATTTTGAAAATATGTCTTTGAGGCTTTTAAGGTAAAATACCCCAAAAATACACAAAAGCCAAACACGATGGGATTCAGAGGAGGCACCTGGGAATTCAACTGCCAACCCAACAACAGATCATATATAACTACTATCCCTTTCAGATAAATTTGGATCGTTTGTTTTGATGGGAAAACCTTGAATAATTGTTTTATTTGAAAAGCTGAATAATATTTAAACACTCATTACACTCTCAACAGTCAAAGCAGCTAATTCAGCTAAGTCTGATACCTGACCTTGTCCTTACTACAGTCCAGGACATGTTTAGTGTTGGGCTGGGCAGATGTGAAAGCCTGTGTCCATAAAACCATAATTGTCTGCATGCTAACCTTTGGTGTGAGGAACAAGCTTTAAAAAAGGGCCTGGGTCACATCTTTGAAGGTTATGGTGGCTTTTTATTGTTTTATTGTTTGCCTGACCTACTTCCCTCTAGTATAAATAATAATAAACTTTACTGCCGAGTAACACTGTGTAACAGACCTATCTGAAGTTCAACAGCAGCTTGTGTTGCATCATAATACTACCCATATTTAAGCCTTGTGTACTATTTCTACCCAAAGTCAGCGCGCTAACTAAGCTCCGCTGTCACTAAGTGAGAGGGGATAAAGTGTCAGGACCCCAAAAGCATGTGTGATCCTCTTATCCATCAATCAGTGCTACACTCAACAACAACCACAGGCCAGTAAACACGGCCAGGTTCTCGATCAACATCATCCCTCCTACATCAGTGTCACCAAAATGTTATTACCGAACCGATTTTATGTGCTACACAGCGCTCAAAAAATCTGCCAAAAACTGTTTCAGTACGACTTTGCTGAGCTACGAAGCCGCACCGCTTGATGGATTGTCGGAGCATTACGGCTATCGTAGGCGGAGCCTCGCGGAGTGATACGTACTGTGCTTCAACATAGTATTACCGTATTGTGTGTGTATAACCTCTTTTTAAGTTGTGTGGATATTATACATGGTTATGCTGAGGATATGTCGGCCAGTTTCCACTGGAAATGCCTTTTGGTTAAACTGTCAACGAGGAATTTGCATTGCACTAATAAAGTTGTGGAGTTGTAAAGTATTTTTTAATTATATCGTCAGTTATATCGTTATCGCAAATTTTCAAATATATATATATATATATATCGTGATAAATTATTTTGCCATACTGCCCTGCCCTTGTGTCCACTCCAGGTCAGGAAGAAGCTGCTGCTCCGAGTGGAGGAGTTTGGGTGGGAGTTTAGTCCAGAAGGGGAAGGACTGGGGCAGCGATGCTGAAGAGAGAGCTGTATCATGGAAGGACAGGCCCCTGCACGGTATGTACCACCGGCAGATAGAGGAGGTGGCTGATATCCAGAAATCCTACCAGTGGCTGGACAAAGCTGGACTGAAAGACAGCACAGAGGCACTAATCATGGCAGCACAAGAACAAGCTCTGAGTACAAGATCCATAGAGGCTGGGGTCCATCACACCAGGTGCAGGCTGTGTAAAGATGCCCCAGAGACAATCCAGCACATAACAGCAGGGTGCAAGATGCTAGCAGGCAAGGCATACATGGAACGCCATAACCAAGTGGCCGGCATAGTGTACAGGAACATCTGTGCCGAGTATAACCTGGAAGTCCCGAGGTCAAAATGGGAGATACCCCCAAGGGTGGTGGAGAATGACCGAGCTAAGATCCTGTGGGACTTCCAGATACAGACGGACAAAATGGCGGTGGCTGACCAACCGGACATAGTGGTGGTAGACAAACAGAAGAAGACGGCCGTAGTGATCGATGTAGCGGTTCCGAATGACAGCAATATCAGGAAGAAGGAACACGAGAAGCTGGAGAAATACCAAGGGCTCAGAGAAGAGCTGGAGAGGATGTGGAGGGTGAAGGTAACGGTGGTCCCCGTGGTAATCGGAGCACTAGGTGCGGTGACTCCCAAGCTAGGCGAGTGGCTCCAGCAGATCCCGGGAACAACATCGGAGATCTCTGTCCAGAAGAGCGCAGTCCTGGGAACAGCTAAGATACTGCGCAGGACCCTCAAGCTCCCAGGCCTCTGGTAGAGGACCCGAGCTTGAAGGATAAACCGCCCGCAGGGGCGTGCTGGGTGTTTTTATATATATATATATATATATATATATATATATATATATATATATATATCCATCACCACCAATCACGGTGGGCTGCCTGGACCAAAACATGCCTGTTTTTTTTTTTTTTTGTCCCAGTCAGATCTGGATGCAGCCAATAATAAGAATGCTCATTTAGCTGCATTTAGCCATTAAGATGTCTTCTGATCAGAATATTATACATGCGATTATTTAACAGCCTGTGTGTGATGTTCCGTTTACACACAGTATGCTAGCGATCACATGTTAGTAAACATGGCAGTCACACAATCATGTCAGTTGTTGCTCGTCCATTGGAGCTGTGATTTCTGAATCACACATCCACACAAACAGAAACCCAACTCTGGTCAAACATCTCTCGTACCTTACACCATCCATTTCTTTCCTAAATAACTTAAATAATCTCTCGTCTGTGAGTGGCTGTGTGCAGGTAAACCCATCTGGTTACATTAATGTGTAATGTTTGTGTTGCCTGGCAACAGCAGGAAAGAAAAACCCAAATATCAGAGCTGAGACGTTATCTCACTAATGTAATTGCATTGAATAACAGATCCAATTCCACTAATGGGGAAGGTGACTCTTACTCACAGTGACTAAAAATAGGACGCCTGGTGTCCCCAGGTTCCAGTAAAGTCAGGGGTGATGGCTGATTTTAAATGAAAACGAACGTTTTAATAAATCTTGAGGAGCCTTTTCAACGAGTTGCTCTGGGGCACAAATACGACAGGATTGCAAATATGAACCAAATTTACGTCACCAGGTATGTCACATGTGGAGATAGCGGTGCAAACCTTTTTTTCCTCTGATCATCATTCCTTTTTTTAGAAATTGTCAACAAGTTGCCAGCTTAGCTCGACCAGAGGCAATTAAAATGCTCAGTGAAGTGAGACGCAGGGCAGATGGTCAGGCAAAAAGTGGCACAAGCCAGCTTGATGCACAACTGGTAACACAGGTTGTCTTTGCTTAGGTCTGAGCCCCAGCGTGCCCACCCTCGTGCCAAAAGCAACGCATGTCCGCTGATGAAATAGCTCAATTTATCTTGTGCCTTAAATTGTTGCCATCTATTTCACCAATCAATAAACCGCAAAACGTGGAAGTGTTGAGGAGGCTCAACATCCCACTGTGAAAACCTGGATTTAATTATTTCCATAAGACACATTTACCTACAATGAGCTACGTATTGACTGATGTTTTTTTTAATGAAAGAAACAAATGCAGGAGGGGGGAAAATATTCAGGAAAACCACATCATACAAGAGCTGATGTCACAGGAGCTACACCTTGTTGTGATGGAGGTGTTGCCTGTCCCAACAGCGGTACTGGGAGTTTCTCCCACAGGGTTCAGACTGCTCCTTGGTTTTATCCTGCCAGGCAGTTTCTTTCCAGGTGCCTAATCAGACTTACCCGTCCTGGAAGACATAAGGTGAATTTAACCTCCTAGGACCTGCGTCCACATATGTGGACATCACAATTTGGGTTATTTAGACCAAAATAGTCAATTTTGCTCTACAAGGGCCTGATATCCACTTAGGAGGACATTATAGTGCTACTGTTCTATCGAAATTTTAAACGAATATCCTCATATGTGGATCTCATTTTTATTAGAAACAAAAATCAGGTAAAAAAAATTTAAAAAAAAATCTGGTAATTCTTTGTTTTTACATTCATCAGGTCCCAATCAGCCCAAATATCAAAGAGAAATTAAAAATGCTGCTGTGGAAGCGTTCAGGTCTGAGGAGGTTAAACTAGCGGGCAACAAAGAAAGCCAGCCACACTCTGGGCCGAGGACTAGACTGGAGGATTACTCCTGCAGACTCTGTCACACATCGATTTTGAACTGAACACCTGAAGGCAACAACTTCACTAGACTGTAAAAACTACTCATTAATCCTGTGGCAGCGTCAGGGACCAAGCAGTAAAGCATAAAGGACACAGGTGGTTTTAATTCAAAAAGGGGTTTTATTGACCCAAAAATATGAAAACATATTTAACAAAGCCAAAACTCAAACAGGCAGACCAATAAAAGAGGTCAACTCAATAGACTAAACTCAAGATAATAATTAACAAAACCTCAAACAAACATATGATAAACTGACCTCCTGAAATGACACACAGGGGAACTTAAATACCGGTTTAGCTAAACCAAATGACACACACGGGGGAAAACAAGCTGGCTGCCATATAACCAACTAATACAAAACAATGAAACAAACATGAAACACCCCCCAGGCAATGAAGCATGTGGTGCAATCCAATTAGGCTGTCAGTGGTACTTCAGGTCTCGCAGCCCTTTGCCACACCTTTTGCCAGACAGGAGAAGCCAACCCCCAGGTAACTCAAACAAAGAAAGATGTATTAATATAACATAAAACAGAACTTTGACCTTGCAAGGTTAATATGTGTGCACGCCATATAAACATTGGAAGGTGTGATGGAAAAATAAATACATTTAATAAAGAAACAATATTGAACAATAAGTAGAATATTTTAAAGTAGTGACTGTAAATTAAACTAAAGTGAATCAACGGGTGGTGAGGTGTGGAGCTTACCATGTGTGGCATGCCATCACAGGCAGGAAGGGCTTCGTCCCCACGACTGTGCCGTATCACACTGTCCACAGCACACGGGCATACATATTCACATGGTACAAAAACATATCACGATGTCATTGCTATACCATCGCCATGCTTTCCTGTTTCCACAGCAAGGAGACGAGCCCTGCATGGCCTCAGCCTCTGATGAAGATTTCATATGTAGTAAGGGAGCTACTTCAATAACAGAGCCCAGTACTTTTGCTCCAGTTACAGGCCATGTGTAACCGAAGCAGTGCTCAGCTGTACTCCATGTGACAGGAAGAGCAAACTGTGGAGCAACTGATGCAGTTATATGATTGAAAAGCAGGGCTTTAAAAGGCCAAGTTACTTTAGTCACTGTAAAATTAATGTGTTAAGCAATTCTTCTACATGGTTTATTGACAGGTTTTAGGGACAGCACTACCTGGGCTGCTTCTGTTCGACCTATGCTGTGTTACTCCTATTGCCATGACAGGAGTTCATCGAAAAAGGAGGATGAAGAACGCCTATCGTTTACGTACCCTGATAAAGGCTGCACCCGTTCAGTGGCTTTTTCTATATCATCACAAATCATTATCACAAATGTTCTTGAAAGGCTACATCGCCCTCCCTTACTCCGCCCTGATAGCTGACTGTAAGGTTTCTGGAGCCCTTTTAACACAAGTACTTTAGAAGAGTTGGAGAAAGAGCTGTGAGTACAGCGGCTTCATCCCCCTCCTGTTTAAACATGACGCCTATTAGAAACACGTTTGCTTAAAGGGAGGGTAAAGGAGCAAAAGTGCTGAAGTGAATTAAATGATTAAGTATAAGATAAGTCCCCTTTGATTCAGGCCAAAACATGACGCCGTGTTGACGATGGTTACGCCTTTTAGCGCGTCCATCCAGGTGTCAGCTCGTCCCTTCTTCTAAAATATTTTTCACCTTTAGCAAAACAGAAAAACACAGAATGGGTTTGAAGGCCTGCATCACCACTCGGGCTGCACAATGTGTAATGTTGATAATACGTTTTTTCATCACAATCCCCTGATTTTAGTGACAAAACTGTTTTGCTGTCACACAAACATAGCCCTACGTTTTCCATGTAGTGGGACACACCTGCTGATGCACAGATCTCTGCAGTAAAATAAATCAGTGCTCTACAAATAATGAATTTATCCATCTACTAAAAGCAGGAGATAAAGTTTTGCACCCCACTCATTGTACCTGCATGATGCATGTGACCAAGTAGGAACGTTTGACGGCCTTCTCTTTTTCCCAGTGTTTTGTGTGCAGTGAAGTATCCCCACTCCTGTGTCCATTTTCCAGAAGTCTTCATCCCTCACCGTGTTTGCTGGACACTTATCGTTGGCCAGAGGGAATGCAGCTGCTTTGGTGATTTCAGTGCATCTGTGTGAGCTGGATGGACGTGCTGACGAGCTGCACTGGCTGATGTTGGACTTTTCACATTAGCAACCGCCGCAGTGTTTTTCTTGGCTTTAATGCATTTGTTGTACTGCAGTCAGTGGTGTGTAACTTAGTCGTGTTGCTTTGCAGACCCACAGCAATCTTTGCACATTATTTCATCTTGGTTGGTCACTTCCCATAAATCCAAAGTATTTCCAAACAACGGATGGCGATCTGCTTCGAGTTCCAAGTTCTTCTCCTTTAGCTGTGATTTTTGTTTCGATGCTCTGTTGTGTATCCGTCTTATCTAGTCGCCATTCAGGAAACTTTAAGCTTTCATTGGCACACGTCATTCGATCATGTTCGTTTAGTTGTGGGAAGCCTAAATGGTGACTGATTGTCCTAAAACTACCAGAATTGCCCTAGAGCTGGGAAATTGGGATTGTTTGATCACTCTTCACTTACATGTACAAGCTTGTAATCATGGGGCAAGAAATGATGTGAGACAGACGGGAGGTCGGTCACTGACACCCACCTATCCGTGCAGGACATTTCACTTTGAAAGCATGGATAGGAACATACTCCCTGAGTGGGCCTTCAGTAAGAAAAAGTCTGAGGTTTGTTAACATGCATAAATGTCTGAGCGGAACAGCGTGTGCACGAGCTTAACAGAGGCCTGAGACAGAGGTACTTCAACCATGCGAGCATGGTGGGGGGGTCAGTCAGCTGAAACTTGTGCCCCCCACCTTTAGACATTAGGCCTTCACAGTACGTTAATGCAATAATTCACTGTCTGCTGCACAGTCTTTGTAGTAATTAGTCGTTAATTACATATCGCTGTTAAGTTTGTTAACGGGACTGCCATCAAAATAGTGACCCTCACCCTCACCACCATCATCATCATCCCCGCGTCTGTCAGCTCTGATGTCGCACTGTGGGCTGTTAGGCCTCCGCTGATGCACACAGACAGTAAGTCACACCAGCACTAACACCACCGAGGACGATAACGACGCTTTTACCTGGCGAGTACAGCCGTGCTAGCTGTCGGGCCCCGGCGTGCTGCGGTCCCCAGCGAGGCGCCGCGCTGCGTGCAGCCGCCCCATGCTCGTTGCCGTTCGGATCCTCCTCCGCCATGGACCGGTGCCTGATGTCGGTCTCGGAGAGTAGCGACGCCGCCATGACTCTCCCCGCTTTGGGCTTTCAGCTACAAGACATCCACCGTGGAGCTGTCCCGGGCGATAGTGTCACGGCCTCCGGCTGTCGCGGCGACCGAGCGGAGGAGGTAGGCTCAACCAATTGATGCTAGCTGGGATGTTACCGGAGCAGCCTCGTGCCACCCGGAAATACACACACGGACCTATTTCACGGGGCTGTACCCGCCACTGCTGTGAATGTGCACCAAACGACAACCGGACGGTTAAATGTACCGCGGTTTAGTTCCAAGTGTTCTGCTAAACAAACTTTATTTGTGCCTCCGCTGAAAAAAACACAGGTCCTCAGAGTTCACCGAGCTGTCGTCAGCGTTAGGGACCGTCTGCGTTTGGCAGCGACGTCACAAAGTGAAAGTACGATCCGAGTACCTGCAGGTGCACAGGAGACTGTAGATCATGTATCTTTAAATATCCATACACACGTTTCTAATTGTTTTAACTGGTGTTGTAGCACTAATGATGGCGCAGTGGTTGTAAGGGTCCGGTGTCAGCATCTGTGGATGTGTTGGCTTCATCCCGCAGTCTTAACATGTGCGCCTCGGGTCATTTATAAACTGGGTGTAAATGATTGTCTGTGTCTCTGTGTTAGCCCTGTGATGGACGGGTGGCCTGCCCTAGTACAGGAACAAATACGGTAGTTTTAAGGTAACAGTCAGCCAGACATTCAGGAGCTGGAGGACGAATAATAGGACAGATGTAGAAATATATGTTTGTTTGTTTGTTTGTTTGTTTTTCTTATGAAAAAAGAGTGGAAACGTGCGCGTGTGTGCAGCTATCTCAAAATGCCTCTTGTTACTTATTAGTTGTTTCATATTATTTCTATTCACTTTAATTTAAAAACCAAAGTTTTTAAAAGCCTTTCCCGTTGGCATGTACTCGTCTCCCACCATCTGTGCTGCAATGGAATTCTCCCATTAGTTAATTAATGTCTGTGGTAATGGTAAAAAAAACCGCTGTGTGCAGTTAGTTTGGTTAGCTGACAAAAGGATAACATACATGTGGGCATACAAACCACATCCCAGTGAGTCTTTTAGAAGTAAAACTGAAAGTGTTCAAGGCTGCACAAGGCCAAACAGTTCAGGAACCAGGATGAGTGAGTGTGATCTCCAGTCCCTCAGACTACACTGCTCTAAGAATGGGTGCAGTTCTGTAGGGTCACAGTTCATCGCTGTATCCACAAATTCAGGTTAATACTGAACCGTGTAATTTTAAAAAAGGACATAAACGAGATGACGAAACATTACTGCCTTCTCTGGTCACAGACTTGATGAACAGTAATCAGGCACAATATTGTCTGACAGATCGATATTCTTTTTAGGAACACCTGATAAAATAACACATTGATTCGTGCCATATAAAAAGTGAGACATGTCAATTCAGATTCTTTGTCAAATATACACTAACGAATCATTTTACATCAGCAGCCTAACCACTGTCATGATAATAAATACTAGTTAATCTATAGCACCAAATCATCAGCCAGTCACCTGTGAGCTACAACATGGCAGAGCTGCCTGTCACCTGATAAACAGGACATACATGACAATAAGAATAAAATGTGGAGCTGCTTCAGTGTTTCTGTCACTTTGTGCAGATCTTGACTCGTCAGTAATGTTTGTAGGCTGAGTGCATTTTAAAACTGTGCAAACTGCACTACAAGGTGGAATATTTGCAAAATCCTGACTACATCATGATATTTTGTCTCAAAAATGAACCCTATGAATACGTCAGTGCGATTAGGATGAAATTATTGTGTCACCAACATGTTAACGTTAGACATATAATTCTAACAGCCTCTGTAAACTAATATCCGGGCTGCTCGAGGCTCCGTTTCCTCTGACAGTTTCAATCAAAATTAGAAACGCTGCTCTGAGACTGAGAGAACTAACAGTGCTGCCTGCTGTGCAAACACGTTATTCATGGTTACGTACAGTTTTAGACTGATGTGGGCCAAAGCCTAGCACAGCCTGTAACGTTATTGTGACACATTTTATGAGTGAACTTGGCTTTAAGTGACTGACAGGTTTCTTTGAAAAACACTTTCTTATATCCAGCTTCTTCCTCTTTGCTGCCGTCCTCCTCGCAGCGCAGGTTTGCCGCTACTGAAACTAAACAGAGCTCCCTGAAAGGCTCAGCCAATCACATTGGCCATATTTGTCACATGACGTAGGACTCCAGTAGAGCACGTAATTTAACTCTTTCTGCTCCGCTGGGTGAATGAGACGCTGACAGATCGGTTTTTTTTTTCTATCGGGTTTGATTTTCTTTACTCAAAGAGATCAAATTATTGGTGGGGACACGTCCCTTCCGTCCATGCCAAATCTACACCCTTGCTTGTCACCCATTGGATTATTTCTGGAGACATTTTTAATGCTGGCTTCAAGTGCAGTTATTCTAAGAAGGAAACAAAACTGTGCAAAGTTTATGAAACGTTACTGCATTACTAATATCAACTAGAAGTGAAAAAATGATGAACCTCTCACTCCTTTATATTTTGCATCCAAACAGCCGTACCTTTTCAAATTAAAGTCTGCTAATAGTTCTTTTTGAAAGTCTTTCGAAGTTCTAGACATCAGCTGCTTTTTCACTCATATTCAGTCCTCGTGCTGGATTTTTGTTTGTTTAGAGCATAAAAAGGCAGTTAATTGAAAGGATGAACCAGTGTTGTGTCTTCACATAACAACATTAGGCACGTTGTTTCTAGTGCCCTGGTGCAAAAACACATGGAAAAATCTGAAAAGATGCAAAAGACAACAGACTGACAGGCATAAAATAGAAGTGTTGCACCAACAAGGTGATTCCCAAAGAACTGTTAGCTAAACACCTGCTATATCTCAGCGTGATGTGCAGTTTGCCCTTCAGAAAATATGAACGACCTGGACAGTTGGAGGAAAAAGAAGAAGTGGCATGTCTAAGAGAATATTTGCGCCAGGTGAACAATATCTGGAAGTCATGAGAGAAAATTCAGCAAAGACCTGACATGGATTCAGAGACGCATCTGGCCCTTCAGCTGATCCATCTCCTCTTCATCAGAAATGGTCTCAGTGGGAGGGTGGCTGTGAAGAAGCCATCCATAAGGAAGGAGCACACAAAGGCTGAGGTGTGCCAAATTACACAAGAGCCAGGCTGAAACTCGGTGGCTACAGATCCTATGGAGTAATTCATCTGTGTTCAAAATATTGGAGGGAGGGGACCATCAGAGAACTATAACTGTGGGTGTCAGTGGAGGATCGGGCGTGGTTTGGGGCTGATGTTGGGGAAGTTGTTTGAATGATCAATGCAGAAAAGTGCAGCCAGATTTTGATCCATCATGCAACACCATGTGGAAAGAATCTAAATATTTTAGCACAACAATGATCCCAAACATAGAGTATATTTACATGTGTGCTTCCCCATGTTTCAGTACAAATATAAAGAAATGAGGGGCAACTCAAGACTTTTGCACAGTGCTACATGATTTCAACACACATCAATTCCATTGTAAAAAGTCACTGTGGGTCAGCAGAGGAAAAGCTTGATGAAAGCAGCTGTGTTAAACTGTCAGTGCAGCCGGTACGAGGTGCAGAGCGAACGGCTCCACGGCCCTTTTTGAACGGAGCCTTCGGCCTCGTTGTCCCATTCTTTCAGCCCACACGCACTGCATGCTCGAGACACGCACACCAAACCACAATATCTGTACGTGGTCATCACCAGTGAGACGTGTATGATTCTCAGCCGTGTCAGGCTAATTATCTTACAATGCGCACTGCTGCTGTTGATAAGTGTGGTCATCATAAACCTCGTTCTTGTGTGCGTGACCTTAGATGAAACTCGACACAGATGGTCCACTGTGCCTTTTTTCAAACAGATCTATTCACAGAGGATTGTTGCCAGGTGTGATCAGTCCAGCTATCACCTTGTGCCTGAGCATAACGATAAAGGCCAGATTATGCCGTAGTCGCTTGTCTTTGTGCGCCGAGCCGAATGGCTGCATCGTTTCCAGCGCAGTTCTTGGTCACTCTCTGTGTCGCAATATCAGCAAACACAGCACCCAAGCAAACTCATAAATCACATCACACAGCAATTCTTTATTTGTCATTTATTTATTCCTTTCATCTTTTTTCTGTACTAGATTATTGCAATCTGGTTAATTCACATTCAAAAAGCAGTCGTTGACCAGACGCATTGAAATCGATGATATTTATTTTTTTACAATAACCATTATAGGCCCCATAGAGACTGGAAAACCCAATCCAAAAAAAGAAACATCTGTATGGTTTTCTGCACTTTATTTTTGTTTTCATGTCTTTTTGTTTTCATAGTAATTACAAAAAGGAAAAATATATATAACAATAATCATAAAAAGGATCGTTTTAGGTAGCGGTTTAGGAATATTACGACTGGCAAACAATCACAACACAGCACAAGTACCTACTTACTGCAAGAAATGAAAGGTACAAAAATGAAAACAAAAGCAAAGAAGCGCATATGGAAAAGGAAAAATCAAAGAAAACGGCACCTATGAAGTCGAATACAATAAGCGACCGAGGGGACGAGAAAGTACAGTCTATGAAAAAGCAAAACAAAAAAATCCCAAAACAAAGGCTGTTTTCTTGCTTTTTTCCTTTTCTATTCATTAAAAAATAAAATAAATTGCATGACCTGGGGAGTGATTGGTGGGAGGGGGGAGACGGGGCGGACGAAGAAGCTGGTGGGGGTTTTGGCGGGACAATAAAAAATACTGCACGTACAATACCTTGGTTCTCTTTCCTCCAGCTAGCGCTCACTGCTTTCCTCACCCACTTTTTCCTTTCTTTATTTAATAGCATATCCCATTAATATTCCTTTCCCCCGCTGCTCCTAATAGCCGCGCCCAGTGGCGCGATCGTTAGAGTTTTACATGTGAGTAGCAAATGACACTTTGATTGGCTGTGATGTGGAGATGGGGGTCCCCCGCCGGCTCTGGGTCGGGGGCCCCGGCTGAGCTGCGAGATCCTGCCGAGCCTCGGTCTCACTGCGCGTGCTGACTCAGTGTGTGGTTCTGCAGGGAGAGGGCGAGAGGGAGAGATAGGGAGAAAAAGTGAGAACACATGATGAGAGAAATAATGGGCTACATGAGCGGAGTGCTTTCCACTTGCCCCCCCACCCAATAATAGAGCAGAAACACAGCCGCCTCCCACAGCACAGACAGCGAGGCCTCCTCGCTCCTCCATACGCCGGCTGACGAAAGACGAGAACGGGAGAGAAACGACTCTGCGACGTACCGGTCGGTGCAGCACAGAGCCTCACGTGTGCTAACGGGAAAACAACCGAGGGAAAAGAAAAATGGCAGTTTGAAAGCAATTTAAACACCAAGCTCAACACGCGGCCAACAATAGAGCAACAACAGATCCGCCATTTTTGCAGATGGAATAGGAAGTCCGTAGGACCAACTCAAGACCGTGTAGTGTTTGGAGCGCCCCGGTTTGTTTGTCAGGGCCTTGAAACCCTCGTAGCTTTTCATATTGTGATTCATATTTTACAGAAAGTGTCGCCATGACTCAGAGACACGTTCACATCATTACATCATCACAGTGCAAAAAGAAAAATACACTTTTTTTCAAAATGAAAATTCACACCAGCTCAAAGAGAGACCGAAGACGTGACCTCGAGGTCAAAACAGAGACGATGGAGACGATGGACTGAGGCTGAGCAGCATGACGGTGGATGTACGGCACAGTTTATCTTAATGGAAAACTAGATGCACACGTAAAGGTAAGCTGGAGCGCGCACAACTCTCACTGGGGATGTTAAACACACACAGAAACATGCTTTGTGTTCTCGTGAACATGAACACACACAGAGTCCGTCCTCCGTTCCATATCAGAGACAAACTGAACCCCTGATAATCTGGATTTGCCAGTTTTGGAATTTAGCATAACATCTAGAGCTGGGGAGTTAGTGAGTGTGTGTGTGTGTGTGTGTGTGTGTGTAGATGACTGGAAAGATCTTTTTGGAAATGAGTGCGTGTATCAGAGAAAATTCCACTAGGATTTTTTCCTCCTCCTCATTTTCCCTGGATGTTACCGCTTTCTCCCTGTGAAATTTTCTCTCACACACACACGCACACACACACACACACACACACACACACACACACACGCACACACACACGCACACGCGCACACAAACATACAATTCCCAGTGAGATCTTCCCAATCAACGCCCCCACCCCCACCCTTCGCCACCACTAAAAGCAGCTTTCTCAGATTAATCGTTGTGTCTCACAGATAGGCCCCACTATGGAGAGAAAAAAAGACAAAAAAGAGGAGGGGATGGGGGGGTGAAGGGAACAGCGAGGCGAGGATGTGGATGGGGACAGAAATGTGAAGGATTATACGTGCTTTGGGGTTGATAAATACTTATTTGTCATTCTATGGCCCTTATCTTGCTGCGCATGTTTTGTTGAGCCCTTTGGTGTGTGTGTGTGTGTGTGTGTGTGTGTGTGTGTGTGTGTGTGTGTGTGTGTGAGAGAGAGAGAGAGAGAGAGAGAGAGAGAGAGAGAGAGAGAGAGAGAGAGAGAGAGAGAGAGAGAGAGAGAGAGAGAGAGAGAGAGAGAGAGAGAGAGAGAGAGAGACAGAGGCTATGTGTGTGCTGTATGACTGTGTATGTCCGTTTAAGAGTCTCTGTCACTCGGCTTTAGAGGCCAAGCTGCCCTGTCCAGAGAAAAGCAAAGGGTATTAATGCCCTACACTGGAGAGCCTTCCCCACACACACACACACACACACACACACACACACACACACACACACGCACGCAGGGTTTTACAGAAATGGATGAGCATATGAGGAATATAACGAACGGGACAGTGAAAAACAAGTGTGCGTGTGTGTGTGTGAGTGCGTGAGTGTGTGTGTGTGAGTGTGTGTGAGTGTGCGTGTGTGTGTGTGAGTGCGTGTGTGTGTGTGAGTGCGTGTGTGTGAGTGCGTGAGTGCGTGTGTGTGTGAGTGTGTGTGAGTGTGTGAGTGCGTGAGTGTGTGTGTGTGAGTGTGTGTGAGTGTGTGTGTGAGTGTGTGTGAGTGTGTGAAGGACTCTAGTGAGGAGGGAGAGCTCACTGGGAGCCACTGACCCCATTATGATAGAGAAACCCTCCTCTCCCTCTCCCTCTCTCTCTCTCTCCGCCCAACTACTGCGGCTCACTCTGTCGGCCTCGCTCGTCCTCTGCCTCTCTGCCAAACTGGCTGCATTTCCTCTTCCCACCAGAAGAGGTCAGGCTAACTCCTCTTTACAAGACAGAGAGGAGAATTTGGCCACTGCTCATGTGTCCAGTGTTCACTTGTTCATTTCCAAAAGGACCGTGCATATCTGGTTTTTGTCTCATATATGAGGCCGTATATGAGACATTAAAAAGGGGAGTGGAGACGAGGAAGAAAAGTAAATATGATCCGGTTGTAGGAGGATCAAAAGTAGGAACAAGGAAAGCAGAATGGAACTAAAGAGGAAAAGAGAGAGTGTTTTCCCTCAGGTTCTTTGGGTCCAACTGCTGCTGTATTGATTTGTAGATGGAGAAACGGATGAAAAGGAAGGACAGAGGACGAGGAGGGAGGAACAGAGGGAGGGAGGCTGCGGTCGCTCCCCAGAGGGCCTCACGGCGCTGCAAAGGACTGCTGGAAATAGACCAAAGGAGAGGGGCAAGGAAAGGAGGAAAGAAAAGAGAGGGAGGCATCAGGGAGGAAGGAAATGAAGAGACGGATGACAGTCTGACACGCTTCGTACGACACACTCCCCGACAACTCCTCTTCATTTACACAGTAGTCAGGGGTTTGCTATCGATTATGCAGCCCTGTAATCAATCAGTGTGTGTGTGTGTGTGTGTGTCACAGTGTGAGATCTGCTCTACAGCAGAGTAATTGAAATATTCCACAGAAAGAGGGTGACAGAGGAAGGTGCGAGTGGGGAGAATGAGGATGTTTGAAGTTTATTTAAGAATTTACAAAGAAACTCCACCTGTGTTATTTTCAGAATAAAAGCTTTTCAGAAAAGTGAACAGAGTTTGTCCCCTAAATTTTAGGAACGTTTTAAAGTGAAACAGCTGAACCGACATTTGTAGTCACAGTAATTTATAATATTTTAAACTGAGGAAACAAGGACGGCATAAATAAAAGCAAAAGTCTGTTGCTATGTAAAAGTTTTTAAGCTGCTTTTTTACTTTTTGGTATATTTTACTGCAAATTTCCTGAAAGGTTTGATTTAAAATGTGAATTCAGAATTTTATTTGATCTTTTAACCGAGGACATTGGAGACGTAGCAAGAACCCAGACGGGCCCAGTCGATACACAGGACTGTCAGACTGCTTAGAGAGAGCGAGGCTAAAGCCTGCAGAGCCACGGGCCCGGGGGAAATATGGCCCTGTCGCATTACCCACGCTGACACACACAAACAGGAACAGATTCATAGACTTGCACTCACGGCTAAGGCCACATGCACGTACACACACACACACACACACACACACACACACACACACACACACACACACACACACACACACACACCAAGGAAAAAACAAAAACAAGCAGAACAGAAAACTAGAATATACACACAAGAACACACAGCCTCATGGGGAACAGATAGAGATAAGAGAAAATCTAATCCTATCTGCTGCCTACACCATTACGCACACACAAAAATGGGGGGGTGCCTTTGTGTTGAGTTATAGAGGGGGGAGGAGCGCCACCGCCGTCTCTAATATGTACGTGTATGCACAGGCGCGTGATGGTTGTTAAGCCCGGTCAGCCTGATGCAGAGAGAACAGTGGAGGAGGAGAAGCCTGCGCAGCTGCAGCGTTTCTTCGGCTGAATCAGTCCGAGGTGCAAACCTCCAGGTACGGTCGCACACTTTGCTGTTCTGTGATGATGTAACAGGTGCACTCTGAAAAGCAGCTGCCAAGTGTGTAATAGTCACAGGAAGAGGAAGCACTGCTGTTGGAACAATGCCGTGTGTCTGTGTGTGTGTCTGTGTGCTGCCTCCACAGATGAGTGTGTGTGTGTGTGTGTGTGTGCGTGCGCGGGGGTAAGTGGAAGCAGTCCACATGCTGTGTGTGTGTGTGTGTGTGTGTGTGTGTGTGTGTGTGTGTGTGCGTGCGTGCATGCATGCATGCATGCATGTGTGCGCGCGCGGGGGAAGCAGTCCACATGCTGTGTGTGTGTCTGTGTGTGCTGCCTCCACAGATGAGTGTGTGTGTGTGTGCGCGCCCCATCTCTGTTGCTGTTTTTAACACCAAATGAAAAATCACCTCAGTCGTCTTGTGCTCTTCTTCGGGTTCAGTGTATTTATAGCTCCGAGCTGACACTCCTCCAACAGCATCCGTGTCTGTGTGTCTGCGACGAGCAGATGGGCCGTCTTAGTCCTCTTCCTCTGCTCCCTGGCTCGTCTTTAGCCCCACCTGTCCAGGACAGGATGCTGCCTCGGGAGCAGATCAAAAATAAACGCACCCCCTGCCCTTAACGCCCCGCCGACATGTATTCCCTGCTCTCCTTCTGCTTTTCCATCCCTCAGTCTTATGTCTCTCTAGCTCTTCCTCCTATTGTAAAGAACACACGATTGTCAAATGATCAGAAAGACCTCCTTTACTGCCGTCTCTTTCCAAGTCACGATGACCACCCCCACTACACTGTCACCACACCCAGGGTGACTCCTCTGACCGTGTCCTGTTTGGAGGGCTCCCTCCCTTTCTTCCTCCCACGGGGACGTCCCCTCTCCTGTTGCTCCTGGCCCATGCAGCCAGGCTTGGACCGGTACGCGAAACCCAAAATACACTCACAGCATGAAGGGCACGCACAAACACAACGTCAAAGACAAATACGATTGACTCTCCACCAGATTCGCAGCAAAGGTGGCGCCTCCCTGCTGGAAGCTGTTACACAAAGTAGGAAGTGACCTCACCTCCAGCAGAAATAACCGATCATTCCCGAGCACTGCACAACACATCTGAGTCACACCATTACGGAGACAAACATGTGCTGCTTCAAGTGAACCATGGCTCTCGTCCTCACGCACACAGCGCGCTCTCAGTGCTGAGGAATGCAGCGCTCACACATGGCAAAGTTTAGTGCCAGATGACCACTGCTTAACAAAACACAGAAATATCCTCACTAACACGCACGCACACAAAATGTCAACAGACAAGCAAATAAATGGAAAGGGAGAGGTTAAATAAATGCACGCACACGATTCAGCCGATACATGCGCTCGCAATTCAGCAGAGCGGGCTGGTCGTATTACCGCACACGCCCAAACCACATGAAGCCCTGACCAAAGATTAACCGAAAAATAATGGATGAAAGGTGAGAGGAAAGGGTTGAAGCCACAGATGAAGAAATGGGGATATAAGTGAATGCAAAGCTGCAGATGAAGACGACTGAACAGAAGCTGTTAATAAATATCAGATAATCAAGAAAGTCCCATTTATCTGAGTGTTGAGGAGCAGAGAGAGAAAACGTGTGTGGCGAACAAACCAACCAAACAATAGTTTTTATGCTTCATTTTAACGACTTAAGTAATGAACATCTAACAGGCTGAATCTCCCAATTTAACCAATAAAATATGCTCCAACCCACGAGCTTCATATTTACTATGGGCTTTCTTTCTGTGCACTGTATTTAAAGTTACTCCAGCTGTGGCTTTTAGTCTAAAAATGAACCACATCTGTAAAGCTGACACATGGAAATGAAATGCGAGGACGCAGCTTCTCTGTTGTGAATATTTGCTGGTGTGTGACAGTAAACTGAACATGTTTGACTCATCAGCTGCTGCTGCTGAAGAAACGTCTGTGAATGAAATAAGTGAAAAAGCCGGGACACTCTGTAACAACTCCAAACTGCTACAATCAGCTGATGCATTCAAAACGTACTTAAAATGTTTCTGAGCCAGTTTACATGTAAAAGCAGTGAAGAGTGAACGAGAGGAGAAGACTGTGGTCAAACTATCACTGATGGCTGACGTAATAATGTCCCAGACAATCAGACTTACAGGGACCAACACATGCATGGAGGTGCAGTGTGTTTGCGAGTGCCTGTATCTGCCACAGTGTGTTTTGGCAGAGCTGCTACAGCACAACACTACAGTGCCTCTTCTGTTCTATGACACATTGCTGCTGTTTACCTGTCTCTCACACACACACACACACACACACACACACACACACACACACACACACACACCAAATGACAGGAACCTGGTCCAAGCTGTTAGGACCCCTCCAGGCGTTGGCTCACATAGTGTCCGTTGTATTTGTCGCTCCACTTCATGTGCATCCATTTGTTTATCGCACCACATCAAAGTGACTTCGTGGTGGTGACTACGGCCTCTGTGACTGCTGCTGCCGATGCCTTCGACTGTTTTACGATTTTACATTCGTGAAAGCATAAATGGGAACGCGTACAGGTGTGCCCTCACCCCCTCATGGACATCCTTCTATGTAAATGCAACATGAACAAAACGTGCTTTGCGTGTGTGTAACGGTGAAGACTGCACAAAGTTCCTACAGTGTTAACAGCCACAGACACAATTTGGATTGAATTTTTCCTGGGGGGCGGTGACCAGAACATTTTTCTGACTTTCCTTTTAAAATATTTCTGTTGACATATTTAAGCTGCTTCTGCTTCAACCTTTAAACTACTATAAATGAAAACGCCTTTTATTCAGAATATTGTAGCGCTCGAAGCATCAGTGATGGCTGAGGTCGTATCAGCAGACGTGTTACTGTAATCAGCTGCTTCTCTGTCTCCGTGTTTCTGTCTCTCCGTGTCTCAGTCTCTCCGTGTCTCAGTCTCTCCGTGTCTCAGTCTCTCCGTGTCTCTGTGTCTCTCTGTCTCCGTGTCTCTCTGTCTCTGTGTCTCTCTGTCTCCGTGTCTCTCTGTCTCCGTGTCTCTCTGTCTCCGTGTCTCTCTGTCTCCGTGTCTCTCTGTCTCTGTCTCTCTGTGTCTCCACCTCTCTCTTCGGTTTTGAATCACTTTTTCTTTCTGTGTCTTCTCCCTGCTGAACAACAACAAGTCTGGGGATTCAGGGACATCACTGTGTGTTTGTGTGTGTGTGCGCGTGTTTGTGTGTGTGTGCGCGTGTTTGTGTGTGTGTGTGTGTGTGTGTGCGCGTGTTTGTGTGTGTGTGTGTGTGTGTGTGTGCGCGTGTTTGTGTGTGTGTGTGTGTGTGTGTGCGTGTGCGCGTGTTTGTGTGTGTGTGTGTGTGTGTGTTTGTGTGTGTGTGTGTGTGTTTGTGTGTGTGCGTGTGTTTGTGTGTGTGTGTGCGCGTGTGCGCGTGTTTGTGTGTGTGTGTGTGTTTGTGTGTGTGTGTGTTTGTGTGTGTGCTTGTGTGTGTGTGTGCGCGTGTTTGTGTGTGTGTGTGCGCGTGTTTGTGTGTGTGCGCGTGTTTGTGTGTGTGTGTGTGTGCGCGTGTTTGTGTGTGTGTGTGCGCGTGTTTGTGTGTGTGTGTGTGTGCGCGTGTTTGTGTGTGTGCGCGTGTTTGTGTGTGTGCGTGTGTGTGTGTGTGTGTGCGCGTGTGTGTGTGTGTTTGTGTGTGTGTTTGTGTGTGTGTTTGTGTGTGTGTGTGTTTGTGTGTGTGTGTTTGTGTGTGTGTGTGTGTTTGTGTGTGTGTGTGTGTGTTTGTGTGTGTGTGCGCGTGTTTGTGTGTGTGCGCGTGTTTGTGTGTGTGCGCGTGTTTGTGCATGTCCCAGGTCCCCATTCTAATAACACAGTCTCCCAGTGAGCAGTGGGGCAGCTGAGTACGCTCCCCTGGAACGCCACAGGGATCTACGGATCAAATTCACACACACACACACACACACACACACACACACACACACACACACACACACACACACACACACACACCCTATTGCCAGTTCAGCCACATCCACACCTTTCCATAATTCAGTCAGAGCGAGACAGTGAGGCTCTCGGATTCACACAAACACAAAGATAACATTATTCACAGACAGACTGCTAAACACAGCTCATTCCACATTGTGCTCTAATACCAGCAGCAGGCAGTGAACACGTCTCCCACCATATTCTTTGCTTTGCATTAACTACCAGGAGCACAGCTTTTTTCATAGATTTACATATTTTCTACTTTCTAGGTAGCCTCAACATGCAGCACTTGATGAGGAGCTGCACCGATGTCTTCATGCTGCTGTACTCAATAATATCATTGCACTATATATGTGTATATATGTGTATAGAAACCAACACACAAGCAAAAGGACCCCCCCCATCCATCTTTCTATTCATCTGACCAGCGATTCACCCATCCAGCAGTGTTTAAATATTTACTAGAGCTAAAGGAAATGATGTTTCAAAACAGATGAGGGGAGAAAAGTGGGTGATTTAAACAAAACGAGGGGGAGAAAGAAGCATGGAGGGCAGACGCTGCAGTCTAGCACCCCCTGGAGGCTGAAGACGAATGTGACGATCAAGATGACTATCGGAGAACGAGGGAGGGAGCCAGAGCTGAAACAGAGCTGAACGACTGTTTAGAAACATCCACAAGAGGGAAATACAGTCTTCAGGATTCATGCGACTACCGTACATAATGTACATATTTGGATGGAGATGAACTACTGGAAATAACGCAGGCTAAAACCCAGTATAAGCTACGTTTGGTAGTTTTTAAGAATGTACATCTATTAGAGGAGCGAATGTAAGTCAGCCTTTTAACACAGATACAGTGATGCTAATTAGTGAGAAAAAAAGGAGCAAAGCAGGAAAAGAAAGAAAGAAAACAGAGAATGAGAAAGTCGTCTGTGAAGTCTGGGAGTAAAGGCAGAGAGATCCAGAAGGGCCTCACTGATCAGGGCCACAGCATTTTTTATTTACACACCCACAGACACACCAAAACATCTCTTATTTACCAGCTTACGTCTGCACTATTTATGGGGCGCTGGGGAGAGGCACAGAAGAGAGGAAGAGAGGAGAGGGGCTAAAATATGCATAGGGGCTGGTTCTTCTGGGACGGCGGCGGGGAGTCAGAGCGAGGGAGGAAGATGGGAAGGGAGAACGAAAAGATTTGAGTCTGTATGTGTCAGAGACAGAAGGATGTGAGCGATGGAGGAAGCCAGAACTTTGTATGCAAAGAGAGAGACGGAGAGAGGGGCTGAAGGAGTCAGAAGGGAGAGAGGATGATGCAGCGGCGTGTCCGTGCTGCAATTACCCTTGGGGTGCAACTGTGTGTGCACGTGTGTGCACGTGTGCGCAAACAGAGAGTGACATCATATGGCCCCTCGGAGGGGCTCAAAGAGGCCAAAGCCTTTGCTAGCCGGCCAACCAGCCTTCTTCATCCATCCATACCTCATTAAAACACGCACGCATACACACAAATGACATCTATTCCACTTACTCTCTCAGTTCCACGCGCGCACGCACACAGCTAGCAGTGGCATTAACTTCCATGCTTGTAGCTCTCCATCTCCCCCAGTCAGCCTTTCTGTCTAGCCCACTTAGAGAGACCTCCCATGGGGCAGTGGAGCTGTGGCAGGTCAGGCTCGGGCTTTTCACACACACACATACTCACACACACTTGGGTCAGGACCAAAGAGTAACAAGATGGATTTAGCACCAGTGCAACAGCCAAAGAGGAGGAAGGAGAAGGAGCTGGGAAAAGCTCAGCGAAGGTGATGAAGCAGACACCTTCTATGATCCATGTTGGAGCTCGATATGAGGCGAAGTGATGAGGCGAGATTAAACAGGAAACGAGTCTGATCTGAACTAAAAACGGGCTAAAATATTCATTTTAAATACGAGCATTGTAACGCGTTCTTCTTCTTCTTGTAACACCATGAAATTATGAGCAGGAAATGTTAAACACAAACATGTTCATGAGTTTAGCATGGAAGCGTCTGCCCGCGGCGCCTCCACACAACCAAACAACAATCGTGTCAATTCATCACTGTGAAGATCCTGTGACCTGGTCAGACGGCAGGAGAGAAATCATCTGGTATAAGTGTGTGTGTGTGTGTGTGTGTGTGTGTGTGTGTGTGTGTGTGTGTGCGTGTGCGTGTGCGTGCAGAGAACGAGGGAGGTGTGTGCGTGTGTGTGTGTGTGTGTGTGTGTGTGTGTGCGTGTGCGTGCAGAGAACGAGGGAGGTGTGTGCGTGTGCGTGCGTGTGCGAGCGTGTGTGTGCGTGTGTGTGCGTGCAGAGAACGAGGGAGGTGTGTGCGTGTGTGTGTGCGTGTGTGTGTGCGTGCAGAGAACGAGGGAGGTGTGTGCGTGCGTGTGCGAGCGTGTGTGTGCGTGCGTGTGTGTGTGTGCGTGCGTGTGCGTGCAGAGAACGAGGGAGGTGTGTGCGGTGCCTGTGTGGACATTAACCGACAGGGTCCAGCAGTCACCCTGCTGTTAAATGGACTGGCCAGCCATATGCCCACCACCACTGGCCTTATATCATTGCCATTTTGTGTGTGTGTATGTGTGTGTATGTGTGTGTGTGTGTGCGTGCGCAGGGTAGCTGGGCCTTGCCCAAACTCAAATAATCATGATTACAAAATGTTTTCTTTTTGTTTTTATGTGGCTGACTCTCTCAGTTATCGATGAAGCCAGCACATCAACATAATACATATGTTACTGCTTTTTTGACCGATCAAACGTTAGCTGTGTCATTCTGAGGGGACGGCCAATAAAGATGTAATATATGAAACAGAGAAACAGGAAATAGCACCAAGCAGACGTGTGATGGTGCTTCTGCAGGTTTTATGGAGACACACTGACCCACAAACAAAAATGAATTAAAACTGTAAATATTTAGTATTTTACGTGGGATTAAATCCTGTGTACGTCTCACGTACAGATCCGTCGATGTCACGATGTTTCACCGCTAACAGTAGCCATGTTTGACTTCTCAGCTGCCAAAGGCTTCAAGAAATGGACGATGACAGGAAGGTTTACATCATCACAGACCTGGCCACAGCTGGTCCAGGACCCACTCTGGGGTGACTTATATCCACTCATCTCTTTCACACACACACTCAGTGCGTCTGGACCCTAAAAACACGAAGCATGCCAGAAGCCTGCCGGGCCTCATGAGGAAAGATGGAAAAAGAGGGACAGAAGAACAGGAACTATGTGAAAGAGGAGATGTGACAGGACATACTGAAGTTAGTGGATGTTGAGGAACACTGAAAAGCGTTTGCCTTGTTTCGGATATTTGCGGATTACACCTTCTTGTACAGTTGCACAAAGTTCATTCACTACAGTGTGCTGCAGCAACGTCTGCACTATTCTAATAATTTACCTGGAGCAGTACACAGATGGGAAAATTAGGTCAATGTCAACACAGAGATAGAACGAGGGTGTCCTACCTGTAGTTCTGTCTGGAAAAAGAACTTCTGTGGACACTGGGAACAGTCGTAGATCTTGTCTTCCTGACCGTGGACAGCAAAAATGTGTTGCTGGAGCTTGTTGGCCTGCACAAACACTGAGAGAAGAAGAAACACAGAGCAGGTTACACAGTGTTTATTAGATGAGGTCCTCGTGTGTGAATCGATTCTAGAGGCTTCCTCGGTTCTGTCTGACCGGGTGGGGGACGGAGCAGTCGGCCTGCACCTGAAGGATAGAGAGCAGTCCTCTGAGGACGCCAGCGCGCACATCCTGGACAGAGACGACAGACTAGAGTGAAAGACGTTGTCCCCTAATCATGGGATTTTTGGGGAGCCGTTTTGTGTAAGTGCTGACCTGACTGTCATGTATTTGGCTCCATCTGTTTTGCTTCTATTAAGGACATCAAGGACAGCCCAGCCTCTCGCTGATGCCGAAGACACTCGCTGAGTTTGGCTGACGGTATAAAAAAAGAGTCAGTGGAAGGATAAACTTCAAAGCTGTTGTAATATGTGCTCGTCTCTCTTCAGGTTGTTACATAATAAATGTACATGCTGCCCATCACCTGAGGCAGTTACTTCTGCACGACAGTAAACCTTGTTTGTTCGTGTTTTTCACGATGTTCACATCTGGGCTTGTGTGGAATTTCATGCTGCCTTGACTGATGAGAGCTTTGGATGAGAAAGGACCCACAGGTGGTCTCATACAAAGGCTTCCCACCAGCCATGATGCATCTCAAGTAGGGCTGGGCCATATCATACCATTCACGGTAATACCGGTGTAATTTTGGCAACGATAGAAAAATGAAATATCGCGATAGAATATGGGTAAAACGCGCATGCGCAGTGCCTTTGTTTTCATACGCACATGTCGGAAAAAGCATGGCGGCGAAAGCAAATCGTTGAATGAAACAGATGAACCTGAACTGGTTTGTAAAAATGCTGCAGCTTCACTGGTGTGGAACTGGTTTGGCTTTCGTCCGTCAGATACACAACAAAGCACTATTTTTGGTAGCGCATGCTAGCGGGCCGTCGTTATTACCGTGTTGTTTGGAAAATACGGCGCACTTAAAATCAATCCTTTGATTTTTCTGAAAGTCGACAGAGCCCCTTATAACCCCGTGTGCCTCATGTATGAACTCTGGTTGTGTTTACTGACCTCGAAACGATTTTATGTACACGGCGCTCGAAAATCTGTCAGATGTTTCAGTACGTCTTTGCTAAGCTACGAAGCCGCACCGCTTGATGGATTTTCGGAGCATTACGGCTATCGTAGGCGGAGCCTCGCGGAGTGATACGTACTGTGCTTCAACATAATATTACCGTACTGTGTGTGTTTAACCTCTTTTTAAGTGTTGTGGATATTATACATGGTTATGCTGAGGATGTGTCGGCCAGTTTCCACTGGAAACGCCTTTTGGTTAAACTGTCAACGAGGAATTTGCACTGTTACATTTTTATATAACATTAATGCACATAAAAAACAGCTGCTTGTTTAAGTGAAAATACATTGATGGGGTTTTTTTTGCACTAATAAAGTTGTGGAGTCGTAAAGTATTTTGTCTCGTGTCAATTATATCGTCAGTTATATCGTTATCACAAATTTTCAAATGTATATGGTTAGGGTTGCCAACAGTCCCTTAAAAAACAGAATCGTCCCGTATTTAGAAACAAAAGTACACGTCCCGTATTGAGCTAATAAGGGACGCACTTTGTCCCGTAATACAGTGAGAATCAAAAGTAGTCTATAAATGTTAATGGAATTAGCGCTTTGTTTGAAAACATAATTCCCAGCCCCTCTCCTGCTTTGTGACCAATGAGCTGACAGCACACTTATGACAATTCGAGTATGACAATTCAGATTACCGCTCATCTCATTGGTCGAGGAAAGGTCGCTTACGGAGAAAATACCGGAAGACAACAGATGACCACAACAAGAAGCATGGCCAACAGGGGAACAAACGCCGACACTGCGGTGCAAGTCTCGGACGACAGTACACCTAAAGCTGGGCAGACACTGTGCGATTTTTTCAGTCGCGTTATTCAGCTCCTGCTCAAACTGCACGATTGACTCGCAGGGGTTAGAAGTTGGTAGGTCACGATGCAGGTCTCACACTATACCGCCCGATGCTCTGATGCGACCTGAGTGCTCACACTGTGCCTCCATAACATGAAGGTTATAACAGAAAATCTGTCGCTCGCTCTCTCTCTCTGTCTTTCACTCACACAGACACACCACCACCATCAACTTTGCTAAATTGCTAATGAAAAACATTGATCAGGCAGCTGTGACTGAGCAGCATGTAGATCCAATTATTTTCATGGTTGTTGTGGTCGTGATAATTTTGTGATGCCACATCGAAAAGGCTCGGATGAGCTTTCCAAAGTTCTACAAGTTGTGCCTCCATCGCTTGTGTCCAGATCACACGCTGCACAGCTGTGCTGCTCCGTCTTTTTCACTGACATTTGTGTTTGCGCGTGCGCAGTGTGACAAACTGCGGTGACACCCTCACGACCAAGCGATTGATGATCGGGAGCTGGTCGTGAGGTGTCAATCGCTTCTCGTTACACCACGTATACTACACGATGCACGACGCAGTATATGTGGGGCAGGAGACGGCAGGAGTCCAGCATTATGCTGGGCTCACACTGTGCGATTTTTGGCCCATTTTGAGACGATTTTTGAGTCGTGCGACCGTTTTGGCGATCGGCCCGATTTTGGCCTTCATCGTGCGTCGTGCATCGTGTAGTATACGTGGGGTAACGAGAAGCGATTAACACCTCACGACCAGCTCCCGATCATCAATCGCTTGGTCGTGAGGGTGTCACCGCAGTTTGTCACACTGCGCACGCGCAAACACAAATGTCAGTGAAAAAGACGGCGCAGCACGGCAGTGCAGCGTGTGATCTGGACACAAGTGATGGAGGCACAACCTGTAGAACCATCCGAGCCTTTTCGATGTGGCCTCACAAAATTATCACGACCACAACAACCATGAAAATAATTGGATCTACATGCTGCTCAATCACAGCTGCCTGATCATGTTTTTCATTAGCAATTTAGCAAAGTTGATGGTGGTGGTGTGTCTGTGTGAGTGAAAGACAGAGAGAGCGAGCGACAGATTTTCTGTTATAACCTTCATTTTATGGACGCACAGTGTGACTCAGGTCGCATCAGAGCATCGGGTCGTATAGTGTGAGACCCTGCATCGTGACCTATGAACTTCTAACCCCTGCGAGTCAATCGTGCAGTTTGAGCAGGAGCTGAATAACGCGACAGAAAAAAATCGCACAGTGTCTGCCCAGCTTAAGCCCAGCATTAGAGCAGCAATGTTTGTTCCCCTCAGAGAAAGGGAAGAATGGGAAAAGGAAAACACCTGGCTGGAAAAAGTTAATATGGGCATGTGCAGTGAATATCAGCGCTATGTGGCCAGAAGTGTGATAATATAATTTGTTTTGTGTAATAAACAACTGCAAGGATAGATGATTACAACAAATAGATGACTAATACATAAAAGTAATACATAGATGAATAATGATGATGAGTTATGATGCGTAATCATGGGAACAAGCGGGTTTACAAACAGGAGCAGCTGATTAGCTTTAGAAAAGCTGAAATAATATTTCAACTGAAGCCAATTGTACTAAATGCACTAAATGTGCACAGTTACAAGAATATTTTTCGTTCTATTGCTTTCTATTAAGTTAAGCATGACAGGCTTCTGTTTAAGAAAGAGACCTGTTTTACTGTGTTAATGTTGTCATTTTGAGCTAAAAATAAATGGCTAAATGATCATTTGTTTCCCATATGGTCATATCACAAACAATATGCATCTGCTTAAATCAACTTCAAGTCAAATGGTTAAAAATAATTTCACACACAAAAAAAGAGCTAGAAAATTCACCACAGTGGGAAGGGTGAAGACAACTGGGTCGCCCGGCCCTGGCCACGAGGTGTCCCTTATTTATTTTTCGGGGAGTTGGCAACCCTAATGGTGATAAATATTTTTGGTCATATCGCCCTGCTCTCAATCATCCAGGTGAGTAAATCCCAAAAGGTTGATCGAATTGATCTGGACGTAGCGTTTTCAGTGTCACTCGACAGGTGACCAACATGTCCTTACAAACAGCACATGTGCACAGTGATTCAGCGAGTTTCAGTCATTGTGCACATGTGCTGCTTAAAAGGAAACGTTGGTCATCTGGATGATGAAGAAACGTTTCTCCCACTGGTAACGTCCGGATGAACAGGATCATCCTTTTACGATTCCCATCAGTCAGTTAACGTATGCAACCAAACAGAAGTCCAGCTGCCTTCTAATTAACTGGTTAGGATTAACCAGTGATTACTGGGACTCAAAGATATCTCACCACTGATGGCAGTGACCTGAAGGGGAAGTCCAGCTACGTGTGGGTAAGGTGTCAAATTCAGGCTGTATTACTAAACTTTACACGTCGGCCTAGTCGTGACTCAGGGCACTCAAAGTTGTCCTACATGATCATGTTTTGGGAGAGTAAGAATCAAAACTGACACTTAGCATACACTATAAATACTAGAGATGGACCGATCCGATATTACGTATCGGTATCGGTCCGATACTGACCTAAATTACTGGATCGGATATCGGAGAAAAATAAAAAATGTAATCCGATCCATTAAATATCACGAAAGCACCTCACAAAACTTGCAACACGCCGTAACTCACCTCAGAACGTTAGCACGTCGGAGCAGTATGCATCACGTGATAGAGCGGCGGTGGCATGCGGGACCTGTCGGTGGTCTGGATAGCATTTGGAGCTTCGCTAGCAACCCGGCATTTCATCTCCGACAAAGTTATCCCCGAGAGAAGTAAAGCAAGTGTGTAAGTCCATCTCTGAATGTTTGTAAAGCATTCCTGCATTAAGCTTACCAAACGATATATGGAGTGACTGCCTCTCTCTCTCTCTTCTTGCTGCGACTTCAATCATGAAACTGCTTAATGATCAGCTGATCGGCTTTTCTGTCGCGAGTCCGTCTCTCTGGTTTGTTTTTGGCCCACTTTGCACCAGAAAGAGGAAACCAGCGGCTGAACAACAGCAGCACGTTTAAGCTTGATCAGCTGTTGTTAGAATGTATTTAATATTACTTTCTACTCCAGGATCTTTTTCTACGTAGCTGACGGCTGGTAACTGTGCAGGGGCGGATCTAGCAAAGTTTAGCCAGGGGGGCCGATAGGGCATTAACTGGGAAAAGGGGGCACAAAGACATACTTTTCTTTCTTATTCTCATTTAAAATGTCGAGCTTTTAATAAATAATTATCTGACACCCAAAGTTTTAATTTGATGTAAAATGTATAGAAGTCCATTACTGTATATAGTAACTGTTAAGTCTAATATACCCTAGTAAGCTATAGTACTTTTTACTTTGGGAAGGTACCATCTGTGCAGTCTGCAATTTTGTTGAAGAAAGATGTTGAATCTATTTAATATTTCTTGAAAAATAATTGATTTCTGTGCATTTTTTTTCACACTGCATCAAATTAAGGTTGATTACATTGATTAAGCATCATGAGGTGGAGCGTGAGGGGTGGTTCCCTATTTTTTATTTATTTATTTTTGTTGTTGCTGGGAGTTGGAACCCTATTAGTTAGGTTGCTTAATATTTATGCTAAGTACTCTTTAAAATACCAGAATAGGGAGGATGGTGTAGGTTTAAGTTTATTAGATTGATCAGTATTGCTGAACTATGAAATATTTTTTTTTGCATACAGGTATAACAGAATAGCTTTAGTGTAGTTGTTGTTTTAAACTTGAGTATGAACTTATACAAAATGCAGCAAGATATTTAAAAAAAACAGTTTTGTTGATTAAAAAACACTATATCGGATTCATATCGGTATCGGCAGATATCCAAATTTATGATATCGGTATCGGACATAAAAAAGTGGTATCGTGCCATCTCTAATAAATACCCCCCCAACCACAGTCAAATACATCCAAAGCCAATGAAGGTTGACTGGAAAGGACGGAACATATAAGACGGAGTAAAGCAGTAGAAGGAACGAGAGAAAACAGGAAGCGCTGTCCTCAGAGACCGTGTGCTATTTATCAATAAATTATCTCTCCTTTTTTTAACTTCCGCGCCGTCTCACACACTTTTTTCCTTCTTTCTCTTCCCTTTGTTTCAGTAAACTTTTGGTTTTCGCTGTGAGTGTGTATGTGTTGAATTATTAAGCCTCCCCACAGGAGTGGTGCCCATCTTACTAATTCATAAGCCACCAAGGAATAGAGTTAAAGTTTAAAGCGTTTGTGTGTACCTGGGGGGTAGGCACACAACACAAGACAAACTCAACAACCGAGAGAGGGAAAGAGAGCAACGGAGAGCCAGGCACAGAGAGGGAGATGGAACGAGAAGAAGCAAAAGCAAAGGTGCTGACTTAGTTTCTCCTAAAATAGGTGCTGAATGAGAGTGTGAACACCGCAGGCCTAATGTGGTCATCCAGCATTTTGTTTCTGCCCTCCAGTGTATTGCAAAGGCTGAAAGTACTCCATATTTGGAGACATTACTGTGTTCACATCTGCACACACACACTTCTGGTAGGGGCTTCTTTAGCTGCGGCGCCCTGCTGCGGGATCACTCCCACAGTTTGAAATGTTAAAACAATGAATATTGCAAAATCTGAAATGCCAAAGCCGTTCCAGCACATTTACTGAGCGCGACGCAGAGAGAGACAGCTCTGAGCCGCAGCAGGTACAGCAGCTGATAAGGATGATTCAAGTGCAGATATTAACTTTACCAGGCTGAGCACACCCCTTTGGCTTTCAGACGGTTTTATTTAGCACACAATAAAACACAAAACAGCGAGGACATTTTTCTTTTCGCCATTGCTGATGGCGAAGCATCTGTACAAGCACAGCTGTAAATCTTCACCAACACGAAGAACAACAGTCACCTGTCGTGTACGTCATCAAACTGATGACGTTTAAAATCAAAGCAGACTTTGGACACAAGAGAAAAGGACTCGTCTGTGCTCTCGTCCTTGAAGGTAAATGTGTGAGTTTGCCTCTCACCTGTGAAGCAGACGGGACACTTGAAGGTACCTCCCATGCCTTCGAAGCTGTGCTCTATCAGGTGGCAAAGCAGCTTGGCAGGTGAATCAAACATCTGGTTACACAGCTTGCACTCATGATTGATGCCTTCCTCTGCAAATAGGAGACAGACACGCGTGTGGAGGCCGGATTAGACGACATAACACGGGAACACATGACATGATATCAGAATATTCATACAACATGCACGGTGGATGTTTTCTGTGTGCTCTGTCAGATATGCACACAATGGCTTTAGACTGTTTACCATTCCAGTATTTATAACAAGGAATTTATAATAAGTAATATCAGCGAAATGATGGGAGGCTGTAGTTTGAGCAGAATTGAAAGGACAATGTACGGAAAACTGAACTGAGAGACATTATCCTGCTCACGCTCCGAGAAGAACCAAAATCTTTCCCAGCTGGTAATTGCCTGTCTTCCCCATCGGGTTTGGGGATGATCTACCCCTCCTACAGCTATCCCTTGCCTCCCTCTGTCCTCATTATCTGTCCTTCCCCACTGCAGTCACTCATCCATCCCTCACTCACCCATTCCTTCCTCTGTGTCCCCCTTCGTCTCTCTTGGTCCATCACTCTCTGATTAATTGGTACGGTTTCCAATTCGCACTCCGTGCGACTTATTTTCACGTACAGTATTCGGATTTCCTGTGTAAGACTTGGTCACGCCTTACATTTTGTATCAAATTCAAATTAAGATTGATCGGTTTGTGACAGCCGCTAACGGTGCTCCATAGCTCATCACAGCAGCACTGTAGTATAGATGAGAGATAAGGAGCTCGCTGCGTAAACATAAAGAGTTCTGAACGGAGATTAAATGTAAATATCATCGAGCTTCATCACACGAGCAGACGTCATCAGCCTTCGTCCTCTCTAAGGATCATAGCAGTGTTACTGCGTCTATTTTAAGATGGCGTGAGTGACATCACAACACCCACGGTGAAAGGTGGGCGTGCACCCCTTGACGATCAGGTCTCCTGCCCGTTGTCCTTATCACCATTGTACCACACAGGACAGACGCCCCAGTCGCCCACACACACACAAGCACACCAGAGGCCCGCCCTGCCCGGAGACATCAGATGGCGTCTTCTGTGGGGCAATCTGTGACCTCCTGAGGAACCGCACACACGTACACACAAACATGCGAACGCACAGAGCGCGCGATCTGTGTCTTTTCCCTCGTTTGTCACTTATCTCGTGTCCTGTAAGTGCAAACGTCCACACACACACACCGACACGGCAAAAGAGTCTGTGGAAGTTCAGCGTCAGAGCTGCAGGGGATCGCAAGGTTAATAACGTCTTCAATCACACATCCATGACACCCATACTGACTAATACACACAAACATGCACACACAGATTCCTATCTCTCTGTGCCTCAAAGGCCGACACGAGGGTGCCCTAATCCCGTCTCAATAGCCACGGGGGAGAGTGTGTGTGTGTGTGTGTGTGTGTGCGCCACATGGGCTTATGTGAATGAGATGGTATGCTCCGTGGACCCCAAACATCCCCGTTCCCCCGCACACACACAAACCTCAAAGGCTGCTGGGTTGTGTGGGGCGCCAGAGTGTCCGAGACACACTGAGACAGATAGAGGTTCATTATCATTTACTAGGAGATTGAACCAGCAGGAGAGAGTCACACGGAGCGAGGCGCACAGAGAGAGAGAGGCGTGTGCGGCTCTACCAGCTGAATCAATCGTCACATTTTCATTATTTCCTTAAAAGGACGCCTTTATTTAACAATGCATCATTTCAGCTGTACAGAAGGTGATACGGAGGCAGAGGGCCAACGCTGTAAGTAATGCCTACGCGTCAGTGAGCTCAGCATGTGTGCGCTTGTGTGCACGTGCGCGCTTGTGTGCATGTGTATTGGGGGGCTCTGTCGAAGCCACTTTAAAGCTCGTGTCCTCAGTGGGGGCAAAGCTCTCTTCAGAAGTCGCCTCGCACTCTCCCACGCTGCCAGGATCAGAGGGAGCGGTCAAACATCAGCCACCCTCTCATGTACACAATGATGAGTCCAACATCAGCGCTGCTCCAGGTTATTGTGCAGTTGTTGCAGTTACACAAACACACATCGTTGCACAAATCAAGCAAAGTCGTTATGTTTCTGTCGAGTTGACAGGTGGGTGGGGAATTTCTTTTTAATCTAAGGCATCAACCAGGGTTGTAAAACGCATTATTCCCTCATGATGTGATCATCTTCTTTTCTGGATTTAGCCAATAACGCTCGTATTTTATCAGCCAGTAAAAAGGACTGTTTGATTCGATAAGCACAGATGACGTCAACAAAAACAGAATTACAAAAGAAACCTTTGAAGCTAATTATTGGTCAATCAAATGTAGGGAGGGTGAAAAACAGGGGCCAAAAAATACGAAACTAGAGAAAGAGAGGGCGGCAAAACGCACAAAGAGAGAGAGAACTGAGGGGAAACAGTGAGGTGCAGAGAGATAATTGGGCTGTCCGGCACAAGGGCATGGAGAGAGGCCTCCATCGCCCGTGTGTGTGTCCCATGAAAGAGTTCTCTTTTCTGACAAATACATTGTTTTGATCAGTGTGTGTGTGGGGACCACTGTCTCTGTGTGCTGTCCCCCTCTGAGACACAGTCCGTGTGTGAGTGTATGTGACCCATAGTGAGATGACAGAGTCATAGAGCATCCTGCCGCTACGCTTTGTCTCACAGAGTGCATTTGATCCACCACCGCACACACACGCACACACAGACACACAACCCTGGGAGGCCTGTGCTGGGACAGAGAACACAGGGGAGAGCGGGATGAGAGGGAGAGAGGCAGGGTGAAGGTTAGGACTCTGAGTTTGTTACCACCCAACACAAAATTAACTTTTCTCTGCTTTTTAAATGCACATCAAAGCAAATCTATGCTTTCAACGGTAAACCAGTTATTGGTGGAACATTTAATCGCACTCTTTAAATAAATGTCATGCTGCTATACTGTCATTTAGAAATGTGCGTTGTCGAACATGTATTCTGCCATGTGTCAGGAGCTCTGTCTCCTGTCTGTAATCGTACATTTATCTAACAGCATTCGATTAGCATATCAGACAGACAGAAGGACAGAAAGACAGCACAGCTACAGCGTGATCACACACGAGACAACGCTGGAACCGCGCACACAACAGCTGCTAAAGTTTCGCCTCAAAGAGGAAATATTAGCAAGCGAGCAAACAGTGTGAGTGCAGTATGTGTGGATGGGCAGAAGGCAGCAACAAGGAGGGACACAAGTCCAAACTGCAGCCACACTCATCATTACAATTCCTCCAACACAACCTCCCCACTGCTCGTGTTCTCCCTCAGTCTCATTGTGTTGTTACCCACCTCTCTCTCTCGGCTAATTGACGAGAGGAGAAGGACCAGGTGGCATCATACCCGTCACACACACACACACGCACGCACGCACACACACGCGCACGCACGCACGCACGCACGCACGCACACACACACACACGCACACACACACACGCACGCACGCACGCACGCACGCACGCACACACACGCGCACGCACACACACACACGCACGCACACACACGCGCACGCACACACACACACGCACACACACACACACGCACGCACACACATGCACACGCACGCACGCACACACGCACGCACGCACGCACACACACACACGCACGCACACACACACACACACGCACGCACACACACACACACACGCACGCACGCACGCACACACACACACACACACATAAATGAGCTCCTTGGTTTGTGTTGGGGGGTGACTCCTTAAGGCGCTGCCTCTCCTCTCACATGCTGCACACAGCTACGTGCATACACAAATATCTTAACCCTTTCTTAGTCTCGGCTGGGGACTCCTGTGGGTGCCCGGCCCCCACACCTTGCACCGTCCCCTCCCTCTCTCTGTGAATAGCTGCTGGGGGTCTCTGGGGTATCTACCTTCCATTACTGGCCTTCCCCGTTCCTGTCAACCCCCCCATCCCCAAACTATATGAATGTGGATGTGTGTGTGAGAGCAGTAAATTGTGTGTGTGTGTTTGGTCCCTGGTGGTGTAAAGGCCATAAACCAAGCCAGGCGACTGATGGGGAGGACGGCAAGAGAGAGGCAGCGAGATAAAGGGAAGGAAGGCTGTGGAGAGGAAAGGAGAGATGACGGGACGGACGGGGATAGAGCAACAGAGGCGTCGGGAGAAAGAAGAGAGCAGTGGACGGAAGGAGGAGGAGGAGGAGGAGTATGCACCTCTCTGGGGGGCTCGCTCAAGGTGTGTTTCCATGGCAACCAGGGGCAGGGGGGGGCGATGCGCGGGGTGTGAGCTTGACCCATTGGTAGTGTGGGGGCTGGAGAATACACACATGCACACACACTCGTAGAAACACACAACCTGCTGCAGTGCTGGAGGGGTCCCAAGAGTGCCCCCACCTTTACTCACCCTCTCTCTCATACACACAAACACACACACAGAGGAAGAATGCTGCAGTGCTGAGGTCCCGCGAGTACACAACACCCACACACAGTCTCCCTCCCTCCTCTCATCTTCCATTTTCCCTGTTTCCATCACTCTCTCTGTGAGGTAACTGTTAATATTTTCATCATTTGTTTACTCCTCATCTGACTCTGTGGATTTTTTACATACTGCTGAATGAAGATGGGATGCTGAGCTACAACGCCCGATCTGTGCATTTAAACACATCCAGTCTGCTTTCAAACGTTTGAAGGCACCATCTCTCACAAACGCGTGATGGAGACGGTAAAAGTGCCCGGCGCAGTGTCTGCGCGCCTTTGGTAGTTGGGCTTCCTAGTCCCTGTTCATCAAAGCCAAGCTGCTCCTGAAAGGTTAAAGTTCAGACAACGAGTAGCACAAACCACCCGCCATAATGCGCGCGCACACACACACACACACACACACACACACACACACACACACACACACACACACACACACACACACACACACACACACACGTCTGGTTTGCTATCCTCGTGGGGTCCTCCCATTGACATAATGCTTTCCCTAGCCCCTTACCCTAACAATCAAAAATGAGTGGCTAACCCTCACCCAATTGTAATCTTGACACTAAAACCACATTTGAGTCTTCAACCCTGTGGGGACCTGAAGGCTGGTCCCCACCAAGATAGGGAAACCGGTGTACACACACACACACACACAGTAGCCTGTTAGCCTAATGCAGATACATCATGATTTGGTTATTACCTTTCAGTTCTATGGACTCATTCATGGTGTCTGCAGGTGTACTGTGGGGTTGATGGTGACAGTGGGCTGTGGGCAGAAACACTCAACTCTCACCTTTTTGACAGACACATAAAGAGGAAACAAAAGAAAGGAGTGATGCTCTTTAAGTGCAACATGGGCCCAACTTTGGGCTTTTTTGGAAGTAAGGGCGCACTGGAATTTATGAACTACTCGTCTTTATACAAGAGAGAGTTTATACAAGAGAACAGGTAACAGCTCAACGCTTTACGTGAGACAAAGATGAATGAATGGTTATCCTCGTCCCTCCTTCTGCTCCTTCGCTCTGGACACGGTCAGACCCCGCAATCACCGTTTTCAGCAAAAACACTCGTTCTCACACATTAATACACAAACACAAGCAGACAGACGTATTATTGGCAGACGGGAGCAGCATATGGCGATGACCAGTTTGTGCACAAATTGAGCATATTTGTGTAGTGCAAAAGTGCATGTGTGTCTTGGAAGGAGACTGTGTGCATAATGTGCGTGTGTGTGTTTGTGTATAGCAGCTTGGATTTTCCCTATCAGATTACATAACAGTAGGAAGCTGGAGCGCTCGGTCCTGCCGAAGCCAAGAGCCTTCTCGCTAACACACACTCGCATGTGCGTAGATTTCCACAGACACGCACACAGAGCGTACGTCGCTGCCGTCTCACTGGTTGTGGGTTATTAAGGGATACAGTTACATTATGAACGCATGACTTTATTAGCGTCTGCTAAGCTGCGCTCATATGTTTTTGTAGCAATAAGAAAATGAAAGGTTTTTGTACTCGTGAAAAACGTGATTTTTTTACTGAATGAATTTTTAAAAGTTGTCTGTTTCGCGTCATAAAAGGTCTCAAATATTTGAATCTTAATGCTTAAAATAAAAGTAAAGGAATGCAAAGAAGTGAGTGACACCAGCTGCACTACGAGATGCACATCGCACTGAAGCAGCGGCTTCTTTGTTGCTCGTGAGAGGAGATGTTAAAGCAGCGCTTTGATACTGAAACCCTGCACAGAGTTACAGACACGCCAGCAGACGACGCTCAGTGTCATCTGGAGAGCACTTGACTGTAACAACAAGCAGCTGACATGTAAGTCTTTGTATTAGCATATGTAATTAGACTTTAATTAATATTCAGGAGAGGTGCACACATCATCGCTCCGGCCTTGGAATCATTGCTCAGGACTTTCACAGGAAAACAGGGAATTACCGCTTTCTCCAATAAGCACACAGAAAGCTAGTAACACACTCGCACACACACACGCACGCACCTCTTTTTAGCTCGTTAGCAGGGATGAGAGTAATGAATGCAGAGTATATTTGTGTTTAGAATCTTAATTGAAAGCTTGAAAGTGGCCAAGAGGGAATAAGCCTAATCACTGTGTGTGAATAAACCATCAACACACACACACGCACAGACACACACACACGCCTGCCACTCCCTTGGACAACATTTAAAAGTGAAGTACCTGTCATTCTCCAGTCGTCCATTCTACCCTCACTCCTCCTGCTTTTTCCACGCTCGCTCCGTTCTCCCATCTGTTTACATATGTAAAACACAACTACAGCCCCCTGGATGCACATCGTCAGTGTGTGTGTGTTAATCTGTTTGTGTTTTGATGCTAGTTAAAGCTATAGCAGACATCCACAAGGACTTATAAAGGAGTTTATTGTGGGTTAGGGCACGTCCTTAATTAATTACTGGTATTTTTATTTTTTCTGCAGGTGTTTTTTATTCAGTCGCAGCCTTTGCTGGAATATTGTGAGCATGTGATCCACATCTCATGGAAAAGAATCCATTTACAGCACGCAGGCAAAGTGAGTGACCTGTGAGAAAGGCCGGCTGTGGGTCGGACCGCACAGCGCAGGTCTCAGGTAAATATCTGAAAGGCACGTTTAGATTAGAAAACACACACACGCACAATCATCAGTCTTCACAGGTTAAAAAGCATGTCTGTATCCAAGGCTAATCACCAAGGCAACTGTAATCAAGGCTCTGATCTAGTTGTCAAGGTGATGGAGAGAGGGTCACCCCTGACCGTCTTTTCTCTGAATGACTCTGTTTTTCAAACTGCTATTGATTTATATAGACACGGATATTAGAGTTTAAAATCCACGGCTGTGCGTGTGTTACGCAGAGAGAGACAACAACGCCACAACGACGCAAAATGACGGCAAGTGCGATGGTTAAAAATTCAATAACCGCCCATTTTTGGGGGGAAATCTAAAAAAAATGTGTGACTGTGTTTACCTACCCACATCTAATCCTATCCTGCTGTTTAGTGGTGTGTGTGTGTGTGTGTGTGTGTGTGTGTGTGTGTGTGTGTGTGTGTGTGTGTTTCTTTAATCTGTGCTCCCAGGGGAAGTCAGGGGGAGCTAGTAGGCTTATCCTCGCTGCATCTCTGCATCCAAATACCACTAAAAAGCTCAACTCCA